>NC_047086.1:215343192-215646846 GCF_902459505.1 Geotrypetes seraphini
CACTGATACTCAGCAGGAGATAGATGGCTATCTTCCACAGAGTATCCTGGACAGCCACTAGCCTGGTCACCACCAGCCAGCACCACTATTTATTGGCTAACCAGCTAAGTCTAGCGGCCAGACAGACCTGCCTAAATAGCAGGCCTATCTTTGGCTCCTATGACTGAACTTAGACTGGAAATTCAGTGCCAGTAGCCAGATACAGCCCAGGCACTGAATTTCTGAATTTGTTGCCAGCCATGGGAGGTAGCTGGGCTGCCTCCTGTGGTCTGAAAATATTTGTAGGCCCTTTACTATGTACAGCTAAAAGCTATGGGGCTGATAATCAAAACTTTTAAAATGTCTAAAAACCCGCCAAAGTCAGAACTTTGACATCCTAATAGACAGGACGTCCAAGTGCCGATAACCAAACCGACTTTCTGGATGTGTAGTGGGATTTCTTATGCTTCTGAATGCTGCTGTGCACCCAGAGCTGAAAGAGGCATATCTAGAAGAGTGGTCAGGGTGGTATTTGGGCAGATGTGAGCTGACTTGGACGTCCTTCAGGGATAATCAAATGTATACTAGACATCCTGGACAAAACTTAGATGATGTGAGTTAGACGATGTGAAAACAGGTATCCAAAGCGACCAGATAACCATTGCAGAGTAAAGACCCCCCACACACTCCCCCAGTGTTCACTGTCCCCCTCACACACACACCAAAGATCAGAATAAAAAAGTACATACCTATCTCCAGAACATCAGCACCTGGTATAGGAAAGCCTAGTAGAGCTGCACACAGGTATCTTAAATAGCTTGAGGGGTGGGCTAGTGAACCATAGAAAAGATGACTTAGGCCCATAAGCCACTCTAACCTGTACATTCATGGTGGAAAATGTGAGCCCCCCCCTCCCCAAACTCCAAAACTCTACTCTACAGCCATATAGGTGCCACCTACATAAGGACTATTGGTGCTGTAGACAGAAGGGTATAGTGGGTTTTGGGGGTATTTGGGGGGGGGGCGCTCACCATAACCAATAAGGGAGTTCTGGTGAAATGTTTATCTGGCACCCTTTATGTGGAGTTCACAGCAGTGCCCTGTAAGGTGTCCCACTGTTCGGTTGCCATGTCTGGGTGGCCAGTCCATTACAAGATTGGCCCCTCCCACATCCAAACGGTCTTGTTCTGGGTGTTTGAGACTTGGATGAAATTTTGGTTGAAAATGTGGTATAAAGATAGATGTCCTGGAGGTCTGGGTTTCCAGATGGCCTGGATGTCCAGACAGACAATTTTGGCATCTAGCACCCTACTTCCAAACCGGACTTAGATGTATGTTTTGATTATGTTTCTCCAAGCATTTTCTATAACACAATATTGAAAAGAAAGCTTACATGGTTAGCACCTGCCATTGACCACATAAATACTTTTGAAAATGAACTCCTCAGTTTATGGCAGTAGAAACAATCAGTTCTTCAACCTGCCAGCAGAGGTCAGCAAAGACTTCACATTGAGTTCCTGACCAAACTTGAAAATGGTTTTCATTCAAACATAAAAGATGCCACCATCCTTTGTATTGGTTTTACAACTTAGACTACCCCCAGAAGACTTTTTGCCCTGCAGACTAGGTTTGGCTACTAAAGCCTGACTTTGCTCTTCTTTCTGCAAATGTCATCCTCAGAACAGCACATAGGCGGAGCTTGGCAAAGATGAAAGGTCGAAGTTGCACTGGGTCACCGGCACGATCTTTTTGAATATTTCCTATTTTGCCAATGATGAAAAGAAAATCGAAACTCCAGGTTTACCCGGAGGAGCATTTACCTCAGACCAGGCTAATGGATTCCTTTGTGCAGCATGGCCCAAGAGCGCAGCCACTGGATGACAAAGCCTCGGCAAGAGGGAATGCACAAGCTGAGGCGCAGGAGCTCTCCCTCAAAGGTGCCAGCTTGTCTCCGGAGGAACGGAGTCCTCTGGCTCGTCCTGTCGGGAGCAGTAAGCGTAGGGGAGGAGCAGTCGACGCTGAATATGGTTCAGGATGCCCTCTTGCCTGTCCAGCAGGGCGGGGGATCCGGCTCTGAGAGGAGGCAGGAGGAGTGTGCTATGCCAGCAATGCAGCCAGATGGAAGAAAGGAGCAGACAAAAGCTGTTTCGCATATTTCTTCTGCAAACGCAAGTACTATTGCTTTATCAGGGGGTGCCAGAACTGAGTTTTTGCCCCTACGTAAACCTGAAGTCTTTAATATGGAGTCAATTTGGGAGGCTATTTCCAGTCTTCAAATCTCGCTGGGAAGCCAGATACAGCAACTTTCTCAACGCTGCACTGCAGTATTTTCATAAAGTTTGGATTTGAAGAATAGAGTTTCAGTTTTGGAAAACAAATCAGATGACTATGACACCAGAATAAAATCCTTAGAAATGCAAGCACTACCTTGGGTTAAAGATAGTGCAAGTCTTCACTTTAAGCGAGAAATGGTGGGAAACTCCATTAGGAGATGCAACCTGCGGATTATTAACTTTCCAAAATTATTTTCTATGCCTGCAATAGCTATGTTTAAGCGTTATCTAAACAAAGTCCTCTCTCTAAAAATAATATTTACTTAGGAGAGTTAAGTCTCAAAATCCCAACCAGCAGAATTTATCTGCTGATAGTTGGGATTTGTTTAATTTCCTGGAGAGGACAGACTGAATGGATACTAAAATTGTTTTTTTAATATAAGGATGTTCCCTTTTTGTCAAATATTATAAAAATGTATCCGGATGTTTCACGTCCGACCCAGAAGAGAAGAAAACAGTTTCTTATTTTGAGACCTTGGGTGATAGAGTTAGGGGCGACCTTTGTTCTGAGATACCCCTGTAAGTGCATTTTTGGTATATAAAGAGAACAGATATGTTTTCTATGAGCCGCAGCAGTTATCTAAATTTATTTCATCCCAGGATAATAAGTAATTATTTACTCTGCTTCTTCTAAATCTGTTCAGAGAGGAATTGTTCAAGGCCAGTTTTCCTTGTTATTTAATTTGAGGATTAATTTCAGCAAATTTCAGCTCCGTCTCCATTAGATAGTGGACTAACTATACTGTGTAATGTAATATCTCCATTAATGACAATCCAAATAATACATAATAAAATGCAGAGACTGGCATGCAGAACTACAGGGTGTTAAAACGCCTCAGTATTTTTCAGCAGTTTTTCAGCAGTATTTCTTCCCTGTCTAGGGCATGCTTATACAGTACACACACATGACGCGAAGTGACTACTGTACATGTGTGAGAGAACTGCATTGTTCTGGGCTGGAAGTAGCGCATTAAAGAAATGTACATGTGTTCTAGCTACTTTGCATTTTGCTACCGCTGTTCACCGTGCATATAATTTGCATGCCATTAACTTTGAGCATAAAGTGAAGGGGTTTTTTTTTTCTGAGCTGTTCCTGTGGTATAAGACGGGCACTGTTCCCTTCAGCGCAGGAGTTTTATGTCTGCTGGTTCTTAGCCTGCTGCTCTAACCATTATCAACAGAGACAGGTGGTTAGAAATTGCATTATGTAGCTATACCCAGGGACTTCAGTTAATACAGAATACTGCAGCTAAGCTCATTTTGGGGAAACAAAAGTATGATCATGTTTCCCCTTTGTTGATAAAGCTTCACTGGCTCCCAGTTCGCTTTAGGATCCAGTTTAAATGCGCATGCATAATCTTCAAGCTTCTCTATGGAATATTTGATCCTTTTGTCCCCTTATGTTGGAATACCCTTAGACTTTGCCATTTGAGAAACACACATAGTAACATAGTAGATGACGGCAGATAAAGACCCGAATGGTCCATCCAGTCTGCCCAACCTGATTCAATTTAAATTTTTTTTTTTTTTTTTTTTTTTTTCTTCTTAGCTATTTCTGGGCGAGAATCCAAAGCTTTACCCGGTACTGTGCTTGAGTTCCAACTGCCAAAATCTCTGTTAAGACTTACTCCAGCCCATCTACACCCTCCCAGCCATTGAAGCCCTCCCCAGCCCATCCTCCACCAAACGGCCATATACAGACACAGACCGTGCAAGTCTGCCCAGTAACTGGCCTAGTTCAATATTTAATATTATTTTCTGATTCTAAATCTTCTGTGTTCATCCCACGCTTCTTTGAACTCAGTCACAGTTTTACTCTCCACCACCTCTCTCGGGAGCGCATTCCAGGCATCCACCACCCTCTCCGTAAAGTAGAATTTCCTAACATTGCCCCTGAATCTACCACCCCTCAACCTCAAATTATGTCCTCTGGTTTTACCATTTTCCTTTCTCTGGAAAAGATTTTGTTCTACGTTAATACCCTTTAAGTATTTGAACGTCTGAATCATATCTCCCCTGTCTCTCCTTTCCTCTAGGGTATACATATTCAGGTCTTCCAGTCTCTCCTCATACGTCTTCTGGCGCAAGCCTCCTATCATTTTCGTCGCCCTCCTCTGGACCGCCTCAAGTCTTCTTATGTCTTTCGCCAGATACGGTCTCCAAAACTGAACACAATACTCCAAGTGGGGCCTCACCAATGACCTGTACAGGGGCATCAACACCTTCTTCCTTCTACTGACTACGCCTCTCTTTATACAGCCCAGAATCCTTCTGGCAGCAGCCACTGCCTTATCACACTGTTTTTTCGCCTTTAGATCTTCGGACACTATCACCCCAAGGTCCCTCTCTCCGTCCGTGCATATCAGCTTCTCTCCTCCCAGCATATACGGTTCCTTCCTATTATTAATCCCCAAATGCATTACTCTGCATTTCTTTGCATTGAATTTTAGTTGCCAGGCATTAGACCATTCCTCTAACTTTTGCAGATCCTTTTTCATATTATCCACTCCCTCTTCGGTGTCTACTCTGTTACAAATCTTGGTATCATCTGCAAAAAGGCACACTTTTCCTTCTAGCCCTTCAGCAATGTCACTTACATACATATTGAACAGGATTGGCCCCAGCACCGAACCCTGAGGGACTCCACTAGTCACCTTTCCTTCCTTCGAGCGACTTCCATTAACCACCACCCTCTGGCGTCTGTCCGATAGCCAGTTTCTGACCCAGTTCACCACTTTGGGTCCTAACTTCAGCCCTTCAAGTTTGTTCAACAGCCTCCTATGAGGAACTGTATCAAAGGCTTTGCTGAAATCCAAGTAAATTACATCTAGCATATGTCCTTGATCCAGCTCTCTGGTCACCCAATCAAAAAATTCAATCAGGTTCGTTTGGCACGATTTACCTTTTGTAAAGCCATGTTGCCTCGGATCCTGTAACCCATTAGATTCAAGGAAATACACTATCCTTTCTTTCAGCAACACTTCCATTATTTTTCCAACAACTGAAGTGAGGCTCACCGGCCTGTAGTTTCCTGCTTCATCCCTGTGACCACTTTTATGAATAGGGACCACATCCGCTCTCCTCCAATCCCCAGGAATCACTCCCGTCTCCAGAGATTTGTTGAACAAGTCTTTAATAGGACTCGCCAGAACCTCTCTGAGTTCCCTTAGTATCCTGGGATGGATCCCGTCTGGTCCCATCGCTTTGTCCACCTTCAGTTTTTCAAGTTGCTCATAAACACCCTCCTCCGTGAACGGCGCAGAATCTACTCACACAAAGATATAAGTTAGCCTTCCCTTCCCTTCCTTTAAGGGAATTAAATCTGTTTTCAAGTCTGTAGAGATCTGGAATGAACTTCCAGACTCCATTAGGCTTTTAGGCCAGCTGCAATTATTTCGTAAATTCCTGAAAATTTTGATGTTCTTGCAATTTTTAAATGGTTTAACTACAGCCTCAACGAAATGATAATATTATAGTTATTTTTCTTATGCTTTTGTTATGTACTTTAGTTTTTAATTAGTTCTTCCTTTTCCTATGTTTTCTGCTATGTACTCTAGTCTTAATTATATGTGAACTGAGTCGAGCTCCACTGGAAGATGATCCGGTATATAAACCAAAGGTTAGATTAGATTAGACTTATTCCCCACACTTTAATGATCCTGATAATGAATGGGCCAATATTCAATCTGTGGTGGTCACTAGGTTTTAAGACACTGACAACCATGGGTAGTTATGAGCTATAGACAACACTATATAAAATCATCAATTAACAGTCATTGCAACATGAATTTCTGGAATAAGGAAGATGTTTGTCTTATCTGATATCTTTCCTTCCTTTAGTCCTATCAGATCAGTCCAGAAAAGTGGGTTATATCTTCACATCTTAAAGTATTGTACAACAAGCTCAGTATTTTGAATAGCCAAGCAGTGGTATTCATATTCAGAGTATCAGAAAGGCCAATAGTTTTGAGATCTAACATGCCATACTCAGCCATGTGTAGGAAAGCAGACATATACTCTACCTTAATGCAGTATGATAACTGTGTCAGTAGAGAATGACACGGTGACTGTTTCCTGTGGCTAACCATGAGTAACCCGTAGGAATGGGGGAAAAATCGACTGGTTGCTGCAGGTATAGGGATGAGGCTTTTCACTGCCCTGTGGAGCAGTGAATGGCCTTGTCCCCATAGTAAAGGATCTGCCTCCCTCCCGGTCAACAACCCTTCCTCGCCATTGCGGGTCCAACAGCCCCCCCCCCCCACCTTGTAAATCCAGCAGCCCCCCTCCCTCGTACTCTCCCTTCCTCGCTCCCGATCGCTACTGGCAAAAAAACTTCAAACCTGTGACTCCCCCATATGCCCCTTTGTGCCTCCCAAGGTGGGCCTACCATGTTGTTAAAAGTGTTCATAGGATGAAGAGGCAACATCACAAGCAGGGCTGCATTGGAACCTTCTTCCCGCTGAGTCTCTCCTTCTTATGTAACTTCTGATGAAACTGGGCGTTATATTGGAAGGAGGGACTCGGCAGGAAGAAGATTCCAGAGCAGCCCTGCGTGCGGTGTTGCCTCTTCATCCTATGAACACTTCCAAGAAGCTGGTAAGCCCTCTTTCTCTACCCCTTCCATCTAGTACCTTCTCCTCTCTCTGTCCACTTCCATCGTCTGCTCCCCTCTTTCTCTCCTCCCATTTGCTCCCTTATCTCTCCCATCCACACTTCCATCCAGCATAGGCTCCCCCTCTACCCAC
This sequence comes from Geotrypetes seraphini, assembly GCF_902459505.1. NCBI lineage: Eukaryota > Metazoa > Chordata > Amphibia > Gymnophiona > Dermophiidae > Geotrypetes > Geotrypetes seraphini. The sequence continues at coordinate 215,350,250 of NC_047086.1, forward strand.
CACACTACCATCCAATGTCTGCCCTTTCTCTCTCCATCCACCCCTCTTCAATCAGCATCTGCCCCTTTCTTTCCCTCCAATCCAATTCCATCCAGTATCCTTTCCCCTTATGTCTCTCTCCCCTTTCCCTATACATCAATTCCATCAGCACCACCCTTCCATACCACCCTGCCCTCTTTCAGACCCTGCACCACTCTTTCATTCCAGCAGTCCTGCTCTTTTCCCGCGATGACTGTAGTTGCTGGCTGCCGGTCCACCCCACTCCGACTTACTAGCTCTGGAGCAGAGTCGGCAGTGGCATGCTGGAAGGTCCTGCGATGACTTGTCTGCAGGCTTTGCTCCGGAAGAAGTAAGTTACGTCAGAGGGGGTTGACCCGGCAGACGCAGAGAGTTGCGGCAAGGTCCCGCGATGACTGTGTCTGCCGGGTCCACCCCCTCCGACATAACTTACTTCTTCCGGAGCAAAGCCGGCAGACGAGTCATCAAGGACCTTCCTGCATCTCAGCGCAGCTGCCGACTCTGCTCTAGAGCAATGTTTTTCAACCTTTTTACACTCATGGACTGGCAGAAATAAAAGAATTATTTTGTGGACCGGCAAACTACTAAGACTGAAATAAAAATAACACATTTCCGTCCCGTCTCCGCATGCTTGGTCCCCGCAAATCATCTGATCCCATCTGCACAAGCCTCAGTTATGATTTTATATTGAACATATTTTATTAAAGTATAAAAAGAAACAATATTCTGTACAATTGTCATTTTATAAATATAAATATACAGAGCAAGGACCAACAAAACCCCTGTCTCTCCTCCCCTTCACATATATCCCCTCTACTATCAAAAAACTGAACAAGCCAAATTATTACAGAATGCAACACAAAAAAATCATGCTAACAGAATACTGCAGTCACACATGACAGGAATAGTGTTAGGGGAGTGCCCCCTGGTTCGAGAGAGCCCTAAGCCAGCTGGAAGCTAAAGAAGCACTGCCTGGGCTTTGCAGTCCCCAGTTATGTCTCTAGCAGGATATATATTTCAAATCTGATATATTCTAATGACAAAATAGAAATAAACTGATTTTTTTCTACCTTTTGTTGTCTCTGGTTTCTGCTTTTATCTTCTTTTCACTCTTTTCCTTCCAGCGTTTGCCCTGTCTCTTCAATCCAGTATCTGCCCATTCCATCCACTGTCTGCCCCATCCAGAAACTGTCTGTTTCCCCCTGCCATCTCTCCTCTAGACCCCCCCCCTTTGATCTGGCATCCATCATCTTCCCTCTGTTCCCTCATGGTCTGGCATCTTTCTCATCTCTCTTTCCCTCCCCCATGTGGTTTTTAGCATCTCTCCTCATTTCCTCCACTCAGATCTGATATCTCTGTCTCCTTCCCCGTTCTCTGGCATCTCTCTCTCCACCCTTTCCTTCTCTGATCTTCCTTCTTTATTTTCTGCCTACGTCTAAATTAAATTCTTTCTTACTATGCAGTCCTCAGTTTCCCTCTTTTCACTGTCTACCCACAGCATGCCACCCCTTTCCTTCACCCCTCCACTATCTCACTAACTCTATCTTCTTCCCCCATCCAGCATGTCCTTTTTCTTTATCTCTCCTTCCATGTGTTCTCTTTCTCCACTTCCATTCAGCATTTGCTCTCCCTTCTCCCCACCCCTAATTTGCCCTCTTCTCTCTCCCCCTTCTCCCCACTTCTATCATCTGCCCTCTTCTCTCTCCCCCCTCTCCCCACTTCCATCATCTGCCCCATCTCTCTTTTCCCCCACTTTCATCATCTGCCCTCTTCTCTCCCCACTTCCATCATCTGCCCCTTCTACCCACTTCCATCATCTGCCCTCTTCTCTCTCCTTTTCCCCACTTCCATCATCTGCCCCTTCTCTCTCTTCTCCCCACTTCCATCATCTGCCCCATCTCTCTTTTCCCCCACTTTCATCATCTGCCCTCTTCTCTCTCCCCACTTCCATCATCTGCCCCTTCTACCCACTTCCATCATCTGCCCTCTTCTCTCCTTTTCCCCACTTCCATCATCTGCCCCTTCTCTCTCTTCCCCCCACTTGCATCATCTGCCCCTTCTCCCCACTTCCATCATCTGCCCCTTCTCTCTCTTTCCCCCCACTTGCATCATCTGCCCCCTTCTCTCAATCTCTCCATCCACCACAGGCCCATTTTTCTCCCTTTTCTTTCCAATTTTAGCAACAAGATCAGCATGCCCCCCCCCCCCTTCCCATGATGACACTCAAGTTCGGCAACGGGCCTCCTTCTACCCCCCCCCCGGCATCAACAGTACTTCAGATCAGCAACTGCAGTGCTCAGGCCAAAGCTTCCCTCTGACTCAAACTGTCTGGGCGGAAACAGGAAGCTGAGTCAGAGGGAAGCTTTGAGCTGATCTGAAGTACTGTTGATGCCGGGGGGGAGGAGGCACGTTGCTGAACTTGAGTGCTGTCGCGGGAGGGGGGGAGGCTCATTGCCGATATTAAATTGCGTCGTGGGGGGCACCGATGCAGCCCAGACGCTGCCAATGTTCCCAATCCGATCTTGCCGGCCCTTCGCGGGCCGGCAGGAATTTTATGCGGACTGGCACCGGACAACCCGGACCTGACTGGCTGTGCACCACCCCTAAGGCGTGCACCCAGGGCAGATTGCCCCCCCCCCCGCCCCCTTGATATGCCACTGCCTCTATGAACCCCCCAATACAAATGATAATTAACATTTTCTGTGCGTAGTGTGCTTTTTTAATTTTGTGGTTACCTTTATGTATTAATATATTAATAAGATAATATTGTGTGTATATGAAAAATGGATGGAAGAAATTGCGTTACAATTAGTACTATTATTATGCAATTGCATTACAATTAGTATTATTATTATGGGAGCATGGTCTGGGCCGGAGCTTGGCTAGGTACTCGGTTGGTATTTGTTAGGTTTAGGGGGTACTTGACTTGAAGAAGTTGAGAAACAGTGGTCTATGGGATAGTGCTTGACTCATTTAAGTGCCCGTAATTTAGCTCTTGCATGGGGTATTACACTTTTCAAAGTCTCACATAATATCTTTAAATATCATCAATAAAACTGTGATTTTATTGCACATTGTTGAAAGCAAGGGCAGCAGAACATCTTTTTTGTCTGGAGGGCTAAACAAACTAATCTCTGGCCCCACCCCAACCCATTCTACTATGGTTCAACCCAAATTTTCTCTGTTTCTCTTTAGCCCAATGATGAAAACTTTGGCTATGACAGATCTATCTATTTTGTATGACTTTCACTTACAAATTTTCAGCAGATCAAATCCATTCTAAATATATTGCTGAAAAAAGACTGCTATGAGTTCTGTCACACATCTTGTGGGAGAGTTGAGTTCCTTCTGCTTTCTTCACAGTAGTTTCAGGCAGCTGTTGCAGAAGGTATTTTGCAATTTCAACAACCTTGACCTTTGCTTTTAAAACACTAAAGTCTATGACAAAAGCCATGTGCTGGATATTTGAGTTTCATTTTGGTCTCTTACAGCTTTTATTTATACTATTTAATTTTCTTGGGGTTTCCAGATGTCTGGGAAAACCCAAGTTTATTAGGTTTTTTTTTATATACCGCCTATCAAGATTATCTAAGTGGTTTTATAATCAGGTTCTCAAATATTTTCCCTATCTGTCCTGGTGGGCTCACAATCTATCTAACGTATCCAGACATGTCCTCTTTTTAGAGGACTGCCCGGCGCCCGGAGGGATTTCCACAACCCGGCAGTTTGTCCAGGTTTTGGAAGTCCTAAACTTGGAGGCCACATCTGGAAACCTTTGCGCATGCATAGCCGTCGCTGTGATAACATCATATACACATGTGCATGCATGCAACGTCATTGCGTTGATGTCCATGCATGCACATAGGCTTCCAAATGCAGCCTTCGAGCTCGGGGAGGTTCATGTGGGGGGCGGAACAATGCAGGGCCAGGCATCCTCTTTTTTTTTTCAAAGAGGAAATCTGGCATCTCTATATGTCCTGGATTGGCAACTGTTGGAAACAGGATGGTCTGACCCACTGTGACTGTTCTTATGTTCTTAGGTATTCTGCTACTTTTTATATTGCTGGTCCTATGATGTGGAACTCTCTGTCATTGTCTGTACAATCTATTAGGAACTTGAAACTGTTTAAGAAATATCTAAAGACTTATTTTAGAGAGCTTTTGGTGTGAACTCGTGGAGGGGCATTTTGGATAGGACGTCTAAACCTGAATTGGAATGTCCAAACAAAGACATCTAAAAATCGGGCTTTTAATCAAAAAGATGTCCAGGAGCAACAGAGTATTTTTGTTATGGAAAAGGTATCTATCCAGAAAAATGCGTCCAAAATGTGTTTTACAAGATGCACAAAAATTTTGATTGTCCAACCGCAAGTACGTCCACGGCAAAGATGTACAGAACTGTCCATTATAGAGAACAAGACGTCCAGCACTGACTTGCAAGACGTCTAGCATAGGTAAGCTATTACCGGTAGTTGTCCCAGAAGATAGCCATGTTTGCATGTGAATGTCCTAGATATGTATTGTGGACCCCTTGATGGTGGAGTGGTGTAATTACCTCTAAATATAAGTTGGTGCAAGTGTCACAGTACCTAGCAGGGTTCCCAAATAACTCCACACAACCAAGGGATTCAACAAGAAAAAGAATTGTAAGATTTATTAAACAGAAATGGAAGAAGAGCGTTGGACGAGCTCTTCTAATGGGTACCAACAGTGGCATAGTGAAGGAGAGTGGTGCCTGGGTGGTGGTGCCCCTCCCCCTGCCTTCTCCGCCCCCCCTGACCCTCCTTGTCCCTTCCCCCATACCTCTTTAAATTTCCCGATGTGATCAGCATCACAAACTTGCTGCCCGCGTCATGTCTGTTTTCTCTGATGTCATTTCCTAGATGTAGGACCTGAAAGTGGTGTCAGAGAGAGCCGACACCGATGCAGGCAATAAGTTTGCGATGCTGCTCACACTGGGAAAATTAAAGAGGTATGAGGGAAGGGAAGGGGCGCACACATGCGGCAAGGGGCTTGGAGAGGAGAACGGGTGCTGGCGCCCCCACCAAGACGACGCCCGGGGCGGACTGCTCCCCCTTACTACACCACTGGGTATCAATAGGTACTATTAGATGGTACAAGATGTTAATATTTTAATAGGATGTTACAGTTCTTTTGGTATACATCCCAGAGTACTAAAAGAACTCAAACATGAAATTGCTGACCTGCTATTAGTGATCTGAAACGCATCGCTAAAATCATCTGTAGTACCTGACAATTGGAAGGTGGCCAATGTTACGCCAATTTTTTTAAAGGGTTCCAGGGGAGATCTTGGAAATTACAGACTGGTAAGCCTTACTTCGGTGTCGGGCAAAATGGTAGAAACGATTATAAAAAATAAAATTGTGGAACACATACACAGAGTTATGTGCCCTTTCATACCTTCAATTAGCACTATTATCTATCATGCAGTTCTGAACCAGGGCAAGGTCAGCTCACAGGCAAGGTCAGCACACTGATCTAAGGCCCTGTGAAAGGATCTAAGGCCCTGTGAAAGAAGTATGAATCCTTCATTATTCCTTCTCCCCTCTTGCCACGTAGTCATTCTAAAGCAAGGAAAAATGTTAGCACCGTGTGACAGAATGCTGAGGCATTCCCCCCTCCCCTCTCTTGTCATAAGACTCTTGTCACATATTAACCTGATACAAGTTTACCCTTATCTTGTTTAAGTATTCCTTATATGGGCAGCAAACAGACTTTGCCTACGTGCAAAAGCAGGCCTCTGTCACGCACTGAGTTTAAGGAGCATGCATTATAATCTTTGGAATGTCACATGATATAATAAGCTTTTAGACATATTAGAAGTGTACACAAGGAAATCACTTTATTGTAACCGTTATGATGTATTCATATATCATGTGAGATAGTAGCTTTGAGAATCACTTGAGATATGTAAACAAGTGAGTTACCTTGTTATAATCTGCACTGTAAATGCACGATGAAACTGTAACCTTGCAAAGCATTAGCTAAGTAATTAAGGGAGTTAAGATACTCAATAAAAGGGTGAGACCATCCATTAGGGTCACCTCATCCTGATCTGAGTCCTGTGAGAAACCTCATTCCTACAGCATCCTACAACCTTAGAAGCCTTACATTTGTCTTTGTAATCAGTGAAAAAGCTATCACTTAAAAAACCCATACCCTACATATTATAACAAAACATTTTGCAAACGATATTCTCTAAGTACCTTAGCATTTAATACAGATCAATTAATGTAATTTAACAATTTAATTATATTTATCCCATTTACATTTCTGGAGAACTACATAGTAAAATAACTGTTACAATACTTTCTACATCCATACCTGTGTTCCTATCTTTTATTTACACCATCTTTGCTTAAGCTATCATAGTTACTGTGGAAACCAGACAAAAGTTCACACCTTTTGTGTGCATGTCCAGTGAGGCAGATTGTGGCTTTAGGAAGACTGGGAGCCCAGCGGTCTCTCGATGGCTACATTAATGTCTCCACCAATGACTATCAGGGCCAGCAGGTGGGCCTCCTGGTTGATAAAGCCCATGATGTTCAGCTGCTCCAGCTGCTGTTGAAAACACACTTCTGTAATCTACACCTAAGAACCATTATTAGCCAACCTTCAAATTACATGCTGCACGAATTGCCACTGCCGCTGTTGAGAGGCGCTGCCCTCCCCCGGCATAGAGCTGGAAGACGGCACACTCCCAGGGTCCGTGCCGCCTCTGGTGGAAGGGGTGCACCCCAGGCAACCCAAATGAACTGAGGCTGAGAACCAGCTTCCGCGCCCCCAACTGCAGCATCCAAAGCCCCCAGTAGATCCGTAGCAGTGCCTGCATGGCTTGGGGATTAGTTATCATCGAGAAAGCCTTTGGTTTCTGCATCTGTTGTTGAAACACTGGCATCTGAAGCTGTAGCTGTCGCTGACCACTCCCAAAGAAAAAAATAAATAAATAAGAGGGTTGCTTCGGTCATCTGCGCTGCCAAGTATGCACCACACTATGCACATAAGGGGCGGAAATCATGTTCCGCATGAACCGCGGGCCTTTCGATATTTGTTGCAGCAAGCCCTGCACCTCATGGTAAACGGGAAAAGAGGGCCGGTGCTGAGGGCAGAACCCGACATCAGAGTCACATGTGGGGCATATGCATGAGAAAAGAAGCTGGTAAGAACAAGCTGTTTCTGCTGCTTTTTGCACAATTGATCTGGATTTATTTGCTAGAAAATTGTAAATTGTTTCTGATTGGGCTACTTTTCAGCAATGTTGAGTTTTGAAGAGCAACTACGAGAATGGTTTCACAGGTACAGGATTTGGGGGATTTACTTCCTTTAGTGTGTGCAGTTTTTTTTCCCCTTTCCTTCCTTCTTCCGGACTGTAGTTTCTTATTTGACCACTGAGCGTTCCAAGCCTCAGTCTGGTGTTCCGTTGCTCCACTCCTCAACAGCATTCAAAACCGACACCATTATTGAAAATAGAATTTTGATTAACACATTGTCTTAACGGACTTTCCATTGAATTTCTTGAGATCAATCTCCAGCATTAAAAAAACACGCCATTACAAACGAACATATGTAGAACTTCCCAGAATTAAAAGTGTACTCACCAAAGTTAGCAAGAAACATTAAAAAAAACACTTTTGATTCTTGCCATTTCAGGTTTCTTTTTTCCTTAGCAGCCTTTAAAATTTCCATAGCCTGTGTAAATCTAAGCATCTTAAAGATAAAAGGTCTAGGGCCAGTCTGAGTGCTGTTTCTTCACACTGGGATCTTTCAAATTCTAATGGCTGTTGGAAAGTCAGGGAGAGTATTTTAGGTATGAAGTCCTCCAGAAACTTTATAGGATCAGTGCCTTCAGCTCCCTCTGGAAGACCCAGTAATCTAATGTTTTTCCTTCTGCCCTTGTTGTTCATATCTTCCAGTTCTTTGGTCAGACGCAAGATTGTTTTATGGTCTGACTGAGTCTGAACTAAACCGGTTTCAGTAGCTGTTACTCTTTGCTCTAGTCTCCAAATGGTTTCCAAATGGGTATTAGAAACCTGCACTTGAGTTGCCAAATTTGTCACTTCTTCTTGAACTGCTGAAAGCTTTGATGAATTGCCTTGCAGCTGTCTGGAATTATCCTGTAGCAATTCTTTAATGCTTTTCATTTCCATCATCAACTGCTCCAAGATGCCCATGGAATCTTTTGGCAGTGGCACTTTAGAAGGAGAAGGTGGATCAGTAGGCTTTGATATTTTGGCTGAACCAGTTGCTGCAAAAGCAGCTTCCAACCTGTCCTGATGCCATGGTAATCCAAATCTGAGGTTTTTGGAGAAGAAATAATTTCTTAATTTCTGATAAAATTAACTAATGGCCTGTAGGCGAGGAGCACAGCAATTACACCTCCATCTGCCTCGCAGCCAAGTTCCAAAATCTCTATCTTTTCTTTCTTTTGCCACGCCATGAAGGAGGCCTCCGCGTACCTGACCAGGACCCATGCGGCCATTTACTGACTGCATGTGGCAGTAGCGGGGACCCATGTGACTCCTAGAGCAGGACTACTCTCTCATTTTGTATTTTTATCTTTATATTTCCTATAAATTTTAAGTTTCTTTGGGCAGACTGGTGGGATTTTGTGTAAGACTGGGGCCACTGTGTGCTCTTGCTTTTTCTGTTGGCATTCAGGCCTTTGTGGCCATGACCAGAGGGCTAATTCCTGTATCTGTGCATCAGTGCCTCTGTGCCCTACTAGTGTAAGTATGTCTCGCTGCCCTGCTATTTTTGCTTTGTCCATTGCTTGTTTTGGTTTTTGCATCCTGTCTAATAGTGTTTCTTTGCCCTGATCATTGCCTGAGGGAGGGGGGGGGGTCTGTTCCATGAGCCTGGGGAGGAGGGAGATCCACTGGGTTCAAAGGGTAGGACAGTGGATCAATCATCTGAGATTGGGAGATGGGGGTTTAGGGATCTTTAGGTAGTGGGCGGGAAGCGAAGGGGGGATTTTGGGCTGACATTGTTTAGGCCAGGCGGATGCGGTTCATGGGCTGTTGCGGTCATGCAACCTCCTTTTCTTCTTGAACGAGGAGGGGGGGGTTCCTCATGTAGTTTAGCTGATTCAGGGATGGTATGGGGAGGGATCAGGAGAGTGGGCTGGATTCAGAAGGTTTTTTTTACATAGTTCTTTACTGTCACAGGTTAGGGAGAGGTGTTGTGCGGGGGAGTGCATGCAGTTTCTTTTAGGACAGGGATGTGGAAGTCTAGGGGTGGACTTTTGGGGGAGACAACAGAAGATAGAAAAACTAATTCTAGTTACTGTTTTGTGATTGCAATATGTCAGACTTGAAAAGTGTATCCTGCCAGAGCTGGTGTTAGACCGCAAACGTGAGCTAGGATTTAACAGAGAGAGGAAAAGTCTGTTTTGTTTGTTTATTTTGTTTACACCACAGTGCCAGTGTGGTTAGGAGAAGGCAAAGGGGGTGAAGAGGCTATAAAATAAACCCATCAGGATGTTTGAAAAAAACACCCAATTGGGCAGGAAAATCAAATCGAATCGAAAAAACCAATTCAATAGTCTGAATCGAATCGAATCAAAATCTTTTTCCTGAATCGGGCAGCACTAGTGGCTACTGGGAGATAACTCACCTGTCCAGAATGACTCACCCATTGCACTGGAAAGACAATTATGTGGCTACAGATGTAGTTCATACTATTTGTAAATTCAGATAAATATTAATTTCTACCATGTTTCAACTGTGATTTGATGTAAGACTCACTTGAAGCAGTTTCTGAAGACCGCTTTAGATTCTGCATGCAAAACTACATAATTTGGTAATTAATAGTTTATAAAACTGAAAAAAAACCCTAACCTAAAACTGGCATGCCCTACACACACATTAACAGAAGCGTTTGAACTTGAAAGGAATTTGTACTGATATACTGTAGTGAAACAACAGCAGCATGGTTGGTACCCCAGCCCCTGACTGAAATATACCATTCCCATTTTTGCCTTTCTCCGCCTCTGTGTATTTTATTACTGCATCATAGTTTCTCAAACACTAGGGAGAAGGAAACGCAAAGGTCACGGGGCAGAGTGCACAGGAGGAAGTACGCGAATAAGGCATTTTGCTTGGTTATGCGATATATTTTCTTGCAGCGCTGGACTTTACAGTATCATCGATCCCCCTTAAGTATCAAAAGAAGGAGAGAAGAGTAACCGTATTTTCACTAGGGGCAATTGTGCTCCTGCAGTCCTCTTATTGGCAATCTCCTCCGCCCCTTCACGGTGTTGCTAACGAAACCCATCGAATCCATATCAGGAAGCGCAGTGTAAACATTTCAGAGGGCTTGCACTGCGGTTAATCGCCTAAATCAGCCACCCCGCCAGGAAGACGGAGAACCTACTTCTGGAGCGGAGCGCATGGATTATTTTTATTAAAGGGGGGGGGGGGTTCGAGGCGGCTTTAGTAGGAGATCGGAAGGCGTTCGTTCCGGATTTGCTTGCTGTTGGGGGTAAGTTTCGTTTTTTCAGTTTTCCGTTTCGTTGCTTAGGTCCGTCTGCCGTGCCTAAAGTCGTTTCTCTTTCCGGAGTGGGGACGAAGCGACCCTCGACGCCCCCTCTGGGATCGGCCAGCGGCTCTTCCGAGAGCCACTTGGCGCTGATCGAATTGACCAGAATTTCCCCCATTGTGACATCGCGCAGCGAAAGTTCCCACGCACGCGCCGAGACCCGACCCTGCCTCCCGCGTGAAGTGCGTGGCGCTGCCTTCGAGAGAGCTTGAAGGCCTGAGGAGAGGGGGGGCCAGGGAGATTGTGAATACAGTATTTTGGAGCTCTTCCGCTAGCCCTCTGGGAGAAAGTGATGAATAGAGTTTTAAGACAGCTTTTATGTGTGTGTGATACCACTTAGTTTTGTACTTCTTTTCAAATTGTGTTTGGAGACAACGCTCTAAGCGCCTTCTAGTTTCTTCCAGGAACGTCGTACACAAGAGGAAAAAAAAACCAAAACCCTATTAGGTTTTGTTTTGTTTTTTTGCCTTTATCCACTCAGAACAAGCAATAAGACATTATAAAAAATGAGCACAACCAGACGACTTGACTGCAAGGGCACAGATTAGAGGCGTGCATGCTTCCTGCCTGACATTGTATATATATATATATAATGTGTGTGTGTATTTATGCATTCCAGTCTTCTAGTACTTTCCCTTTTATTAATCTTCCAGTAAACTCGGAAGTACAGTATACAGTGGGGGCAGGATTACTGATTGAGTGGGAAAGGCTTGGACTGATTTCAGCGGGGTAGAGGGCGAGGCTCAGAACAGAATGGGAGGGGCTAGCAGTGCCACAGGAAAAGGAACGGGACTTGATAAACAGCCTTTCTGTGGGTTACAGTGAATGCAGATACTGTACTTATTTTGTTCCTGGGCAACGGAGTGTTCAATGACTCTTGCCCAGAGTCACGGAACTGCAGTGGGAATCGAACCCGGTTCCCCATGTTGTTACACTGTTGCAGAACTGCTAAGCTACTGGCTGGAGCAGAGGTGCAAAGATCTTTGACAGGCCAGATGAGTTACCGATGACAGAACAGTGTTTCCCAAGTAGGTCCTGGAGTTCCCTCTTGCCAATCAGATTTTCAAGATATCCACAACAAATGTGCATGAAATTTTTTTTGAATCTAATGGAGGCAATGTGTGCACATCAATTTCATGCATATTCATTGTAGATATTTGTATTTATTTATTTTAGTATTTGTATACATACCGCTTACCGGTGGCATATCTAGAGTGGTGCACCTAGGATATGAGACACCTGGGGCCTATCATTTTATGACCCCTCCATGTAAAGAAATATTTTTAGTAATGTTCCCCTGGGTGCAAACCATGAGGGGGGGGGGGGGGTTCCAGCCTTGGAGTCATGGTCCGGGAACTTCCCTTCTCACGGCCTGGCCCCAAAGCTCTGGGTAGTCCCCGTGGCCCAGCATGTTCCCTGCCTTCTCTTCTGTCCGGTCTGATGGCCCTTTACTTTCCGTGAAGCGGAAAAAACTGCTGGCCTTGGAAGAGAGTAGTTAAGCTCTGGAACGCATTGCCAGAAGTTATGGTAAGACCGGATAGCATAGCTAGTTTTAAGAAGGGTTTGGACAGTTTCCTGTTATTGAGAAAGACATGGGGGAAGCCACTGCGTGTCCTGGATCGGTAGCATTGGAACATTGCTACTCTTTGGTTTTTGGCCAGGTACTAGTGACTTGGATTGGCTACCGTGAGAATGGGCTACTTGGCTTGATGGACCATTGGTCTGACCAAGTAAGGCTATTCTTATGTTCCTCTGAAGGTGGCCAGGGGGCCCTTTTGCCGAGCTTGACAGGCAGCAGTTGTGTCCCTGAGTCACAGATGCTGGCACCTCAGTGGCTCAGGGATGCTGCCAGTGACTGCTGTGCTTGGTGGAGAGGAGTTCTGGCTGTTTTTGGAGGATGTCCTCAGCTGGCGGTACTTGAGGATCCCCACCAGCCACAGCAAGGATCAGCAAGCACTCAACACTGGAGAATTAAAACCTGAAATGCATTTCCTTTTCTTTTGAACACAATACAAAGACATCTGCTATATATATTTCCCAAAGCTAACATATTTAAGTCAATAAATTCCATTTTTTCCTTTGTTGTCTGGATATTAATTTTTTCCATCAAGTTGGTCCCAGTTTCTCTTGATTTCACTTTCCCATCTTCTGCAAATTCTTCTGTTGCTGTCCAATGGTTCCTCCTCCAATGCTCCAGCATTTCTCCCTCTCTCTTCCCTTTTATTCCATTTTACAGCATCCTCACTCCCTTCTGTCCTAGATCATTCCCTCTTTTTCCCTTCCCCACTCCTGAACAGCATTTCTTCCTCTCTCTCCTCCATCCCCATGTGCAACAAGTCTCCCTCTCTCTCACTGTCCATCATCTCTTTATCTCTCATTCCCTCCCTTACTGTAAAGGGAGTGGAGAAAGAGAAAGAATGAGAGAGGAATCCAGGGTGCATTTCTCCCACCCCCTCTATTGCCACATCCAACATTTCTCGCTCTTTCATCCCCGGATCATATGCAGCATCTTTTACTCCTGCCCACCAGCCTCATGCCCAATATTTCTCTTTCTATCTCCCCAGCATCATGCCATATCCCTCCCTCCAACACTATGTCCAACATTCCTCCCTCTTACATCCTTTTCAGTCTGTCCCACTGTTCCCTCTCCACCACCATATTCAGCATTTTTCCCTCTTATCTTTCTCTTCCCCATACAACTGTACCTCACTCTTCTCCCTCCCTGTGCCCCAAAATTCTCTTTCTTCCATTCCCCATGTGCACCATCTCTCTTTCACTCTCACTCACACATTCATGCCCAACAATTCTTTCTTTCTATTTTACCCCCACCTCAGCATCTTTCCCTCCCTCCATCCATCCTAAGTCCCAAGCTTGTGCCCCCTTCCTCTCTCCCTTTTCTGTCGGAAGTTCATGCCCCATCCCTTCCTTCTGTGTCCTAATTTGTGCCCCCCTCTCTCCCAGCCTTTGTCCCAAGTTTATGCCCTTCCCATATCCCAACACAAGCCCTCCTCTCTCCCTTCCTTGGTCCAATGCATTTGCGTGTTGTGGCCCAACTACTTCGGTGCCCCCCTCCCGCAAGACTATTCCGTCCAGGTCAGCCGCCTCCTTCTTGCCTTCCAGTCACACTTCTTCACAAGGCCACAGGCCCTTTATTCTATATGTGGCTAACCTGGAAGCCTTCTCTCTGATGTTAGCTCTGACACTGGAGGGAAGGCTTCCAGATCAGCTACTGATGGCGTGCTTGGAGTGCTGCACGCTGCTTGGTAGAGAGGTGAATGTGGCTGGAGGGCAGGTATTGGAGTCCCTCGAGGTGCCTCCAACTCCGCGGGATCCTCGACCCAAGGGGGATCCCCACAGGCTCCCCACGACTCTAGGGGGAACCCCGTGGGATCCCAGTGGCTTCCACAGGATTCCCCATCATCCCCGTTTAGCTCTCAAGTTTCAAGTTTATTTTAAAAAATTTTTATACCGCTTAATCAAATTTCTAGGCGGTGTGCAGAAATAAAATGTGTCTTAAAGAAACAGAACAAGTTAGAATTAAAATACTCAACAGAACCAGGTTGGGTTAGTAGACACATACAAAAATATATATGCTAACAACTAACTCTTTAGTTTGAACTAGAGTTACTATATTTGTGAAGACAAGAAAAGAGAACACATGACTCCATCCACAATCCTGCCCACACTCCACCCATTTCCTTGGTCCTCCTTCCCATCTTCTTTACTCTTTTAGTGCTTCTCTCTCCCATCCTCTAATCCTCCTCCCCATAGGTGCTTCTCTCTCTCATTCCTTCCAACCACCTCTCCTGTGGGTGTTTCTTTTTTTCTCTCTATCTCCTTCCAACCCCCCTCCCGCAAGTGCTCCTCTCTCTGCTTCCAACCTCCTTTCCTGCTGTTTCTGTCTCTCTCCTCCAGCACTACCCTAATGCATGCTTTTTTCTCTAGCACTCCCCCCTTTCCATAATGCTTCTCTAGTCTTCCCTCCCTCCCCTCATGCTGTTTCTCCAGCTCCCTCCCTCTTTCCCTCCATCCGTGCTGTTTCTCCATTTCTCCATGCTGCTTCTCCAGCCCCCCTCCCTCCCTCCATGCTGTTTCTTCCCTCCCTCCTCCAACGCTGCTGTCTAGCTCCCGTATCCCCCACCTACCTCTTCCCTGGGTCAGCCACTGTAACTGAATCTTCGGGCAGCTAGCAGCAGCAATGAGGTAAGCCTGTTGCTGCCGGCCTGCCTCAGAAGCCGCTTCTCTGCAGCGACTTCCTGTTCTCACATAGGTGGGACTTGCAGAGAGGCAGTTTTCAGGGGAGGCCGGCGGCAGAGGTAGGTGGAGGAGAACCGGTGAAACCTGGACAGATTCCCTCATTTTTGAAAAACCATCCAGGCACCTGGATAGCCCTCAAAAAAGAGGATATGTCCAGATTTTCCTAGATGTCTAGTAACTCTAGTTTGAACCCACAAGCTCAGGGTGCTGAGGCTGTAGCTCAAACCACTACACCAAACTCTTCTGGCTATTTTGAAAACCTGACTGGCAAGGGGGGTACTCCAGGATCAACTTGGATACAATGAACTAAATAAAACTTAATTTTGTAGACTGGGTCATCAACCAAAAGGAGCTCGACTCAGTTAACAATAATGAAAACCAAAATATATAAACATAACAAAGGAAATGTAAACTAGAGCAATTAGTTTCTAAAGTGTTTAGCAAACAAGAAAGTTTACAGGGCTTTCCGGAATAGAGCAAAGGGACCTAAACTTCTTAATGCAAGCGGTAAAGCATTCCAAAGTTCTGTCAGTTTAAAAGCGAAAGTGACTGGAATCTCCTGAAAGTTCTGTTTTTACCCCTAAGGGAAGGAAATGTAAGTTTTAATTTTTGAGAACTGGCGAGATGAGATCTATGCACATTCCAGTCTAAAGGAATCAAGAGTAGTGAAAATGCCAAATAAGATCTTAAATGCAATACAAATGCATTTAAATTGAATTCTGAGATACACTCGAAGCCAATGTAATTCCTTGAGCAATGCTTTTGCACCTGTGAGCCTGCACCTTTTGTCCTAATTACCGTAGTCTTCAGGCCCCTAATTTGCAACTGCCCCCAATGACATCATGCTTTCAAATATGAAGTCAGTTTTCCAAAGCAATTTAGAGAAAGGGATTATTTTATTTATTTAAAAGATTTCTCAACCGCCTATTCCTAGACGGCTTTACAAATAGTAACATCACTAATAATAAAACCCTAAGCTCGCATGCGCACTCCTACCTACATGATCCCTGCCTCCTTGATCCATAACTCCGTGGCCGGCAGAGAAATGTTAAAGTGTGCAGCACGTGTGCGTTCGGCATGTGCATGAATGACGGGTTTGGTACGAGTGCCCGCGTGGCGGTTTCCTCTATCCTGCAGTGGTTACTGTGCGCCGGTTGTCCTTCACTGTATAAACATGATTTAAAAAAGGGTAGGTGGGAGAAGGGGCACGATAAACAGACAGGCAGTTGGCAGGAACATAGACAGCGGCGGCGACAGCGGTTCGTGCTGGTGGTCCAGAAGAGACCAGGAAACCGGGATGGAGGGAGGGTAGGAACGGCGGTTTGGGAGTAAGGAAGAAGTGCTGCTGGACGGGGGGGGAGATAAAACGAAGGGAGAAGGGCTGCTGCTGGACAGGGGGAGCAGGGAAGGAGTGCTGCTGGACACAGGGGAGGTTAAAGGAAGGGAGAAGGGCCACTGCTGGACAGGGGGAGCAGGGAAGGGGTGCTGCTGGACACAGGGGAGGTTAAAGGAAGGGAGAAGAAGGACCACTGCTGGACAGGGGGAACAGGGAAGGATTGCTGCTGGACACAGGGGAGGTTAAAGGAAGAGAGAAGGGCTACTGCTGGACAGGGGGAGCAGGGAAGGGGTGCTGCTGGACACAGGGGAGGTTAAAGGAAGGGAGAAGGGCTACTGCTGGACAGGGGTAGCAGGGAAGGGGTGTTGCTAGACACAGGGGAGGTTAAAGGAAGGGAGAAGGGCCACTGCTGGACAGGGGGAGCAGGGAAGGGGTGCTGCTGGACACAGGGGAAGTTAAAGGAAGGGAGAAGGGCCACTGCTGACAGGGGAAGCAGGCAAGGGGTGCTGGTGGACAGCCAAGGAAAGAGAGAGACAGAAAGAAAGAAAGTCAGATATTGGCCAAGTAGAGAGAGAGAAAAAAAGAAAGACAGACACACACATCTATTCTAGCACCCGTTAATGTTGCGGGTTTAAAGACTAGTACATAAAATAAAGCAAACAAGACTTGTACAAACATCAATGTAGACAGCTCTCCATAATACATTAATCTTGAAACCAGAATTAATCAGATTTAGGCAAAAACATCTTTCACTGGAATGCTTCTATGAAAAGTGTAGTCTTGAGCATTTTCTTCAACTTCTGACTTATATACCACCTTTTAGTAGTTTTACAAATGGGCTGTTTGAAAATTGGTCACCCTTCCTGAAAGCAAAAAACATGCATTGATATTTTTTTTAGTTCATGTGGCTTGGACTGTGGTGCTCCTTTGCGGTCTCATCCAGAAATCTGCTGCTCTGAGTACCGTACAGATCTTTATCTGCTGTCATCTACTATGTTACAATGGGCTCCTTTTACTAAGCTGCGCTAGTGGTTTTAACGCACGCTAAATTGCTGCACGTGCTAGACGCTAATGCCACCATTGAGCTGGCAATAGTTTTTGGCGCGTAGCGCGGGCTTAGCGCGCTAATCTGCAGACCGTCCAGAACACAGCACTCAGACTCATCTACTCACTCAGCAAGTTTGACAAAATTACCAATGCATACTTAGAATCTCACTGGCTACCGATAAAAGCAAGAACCCAATTCAAATTCTACTGTCTTCTATTCAAAATAATGCACGGAATTGCACCCAGTTACCTGAACAACCGCCTACACCGTTACCTCCCACCTAGAAGAAGAAGAACTCAGAACCTCTTTACCTACCCTCCTCCCAACGGTACTAGATTCAAGAAACTATACGACAACCTTCTAGCAACACAGGCAGCTAAAATAGACCCTTCCATTACCAAAATGCTAAACAAAACAACAGACATTAAAGAGTTCAGAAAAGAAATAAAAACACACCTATTCAAAAAATACTTCCCACCACACTAACCATTCTAACCTCCATAACATTACCTCAAGATTATACCCTCGGAAATACCACCCCTATTGTAACGCCAAATCAAAACATCAAACTAATCTTCTCTATGTAACCATCTTCTGTAACCTGTTATGTATCTCTATTCTATACGGTAAACTGTAATATATTCACTTCCTTGTTGTGCAATTCTACTGGAGATGTTCAGATATCTTCTAAATTGTAATATATTCACTTCCTTGTTATGTAATTCTACTGGAAATGTCCAGATATCTCCTAATTTGTAATCCGCCTAGAACCGCAAGGCACAGGCGGAATAGAAATCACTAATGTAATGTAATGTAATGTAATCTGCAGCACGTGCTAAAACCGCTAGCGCAGCTTAGTAAAAGGAGCCCTAGTCTTGCCTAATGGATGGGCCAGATTGAATTTTGAAAGTAACCTAGGCATCTTGAAACGGCCCCAGTGACCTACAACATTTTACCTCCTCCTTAATCGAGCTAAGGCCATACTAATATTTTCTACTAACTCACTTTGTTTGTTCAAAACAATATCATATCAATCAATCAAATAACTGAAGTAATTTCGTGAACACTCAGACCCACAGCTGAGGTCTCAGTGAAAAATTCACGGAGCAGCTGTTAAAGAGACCATCATCGTTGTTCACAGTCTCACCCTCCATACAACAGCTAAATAACTGCACAAAGATGGTAAAATAAAACCAACTTAGCTTTGAATGGAGTGGGTAATCGATATAGCTGCTCCGGTTTCCTTTTTAATCAAGTAACTGCATACATTACAATTGCCGACCCCCCTACCCAGGTTTCGCCAACTGGCTTCTTCAGGAGGGGTACGGCATAACGCACTCCACACGACTCACAGCTCCCGTGTCTGTGAGTCGTGTGGAGTGCGTTATGCCGTACCCCTCCTGAAGAAGCCAGTTGGCGAAACCTGGGTAGGGGGGTCGGCAATTGTAATGTATGCAGTTACTTGATTAAAAAGGAAACCGGAGCAGCTATATCGATTACCCACTCCATTCAAAGCTAAGTTGGTTTTATTTTACCATCTTTGTGCAGTTATTTAGCTGTTGTATGGAGGGTGAGACTGTGAACAACGATGATGGTCTCTTTAACAGCTGCTCCGTGAATTTTTCACTGAGACCTCAGCTGTGGGTCTGAGTGTTCACGAAATTACTTCAGTTATTTGATTGATTGATATGATATTGTTTTGAACAAACAAAGTGAGTTAGTAGAATATATTTAGTATATCACTTTGGATAAGTAAATTCCCTTGAGGTATAACATACTAATATTTTGCCTGACAGAACATTAGCAATTAGAGAGTTTGCTGTTCATTCCAGGAATTGCTCTTTTCTGCAGATCTAAAAGTTATGAGTTTTCACAGTGTGGGCGCATTTAAGTGGGGGGTAAAAGAGGCATTTCTTTGAAGTGTTTAGGATGGAGGAAGTAAGTAGACACACTTTTGAAAAAGTAAGCATGGAATTTGGACTTTAGCTGCCTGTGGAGCACATCAAGTACAAAGTAAACAGGCTGAGAGAGAAACTAGCAAGATAGGTTCTCTTTGAAAATTCCGGCCTTTTCTGTATCCTTAGATGCAGAGAAGGCTTTTGATCGAGTTGAATGGTCCTTCATGTATCAGGCTTTGGATTGGTTTGGTTTTTGGTTCTGGATTTGTACAAATGATTCAAACCTTGTATAGCTCCCCTTCTGCTAGATTATATATTAATAATACTTTTTCAGAGCGGTTTTGCTTGGAAAGGGGAGTTAGACGGGATGTCCGTTATCTCCTTTGCTGTTTGATATTGTTTTGGAACCTTTATTGTTGGCTATTAAGCAAGCGGAGGAGATTCGTGGTATTCCTTATGCAGGTTGGGAATACAAACACTCTGCATATGCAGTTGATATTTTGCTTCATTTGAGAAATCCTGAAACTACCATCCCACGTTTACTGGATCTGATTAACAGATTTTGGAAAATTCTCTGGTTACAAAATAAACTGGAGTAAATCAGGGGTTCTTCCATTGAATGTACATTGTGCAAAAGGATTATTTGAAGAGTTTACTTTTATATGGAAGGAAGATGGTATTAAATATTTAGGTATATGGATTAAAATTATATTGGAAGACACGATGAAAATAAATGAAAAATCTTCATTATTAAAGGTCACGGAAATGTGTGAGCAATGGAACCCTTTACACTTGTCTTGGTGGGGAAGAGTTCAAACGGTCAAAATGATGATTTTGCCGGTAATTTGTTACCAAATGGGTATGTTGCCAGTTTATTTTCAAGGGTCCTTTTACAAAAAGTTAAATTGTATTCTGACAAAATTTATTTGGCTTGGGAAAAAAGCAAGAATTGCTTTAGTATCTCTACAAAAACCTATTGCGGAGGGTGGGATAAATTTTCCCAATTTTTATAGGTATCATCAAGCCTATATAATGTGTCAAGGTATGTATTTGATCCTCCCTGAGCTCTTGGAACATCAGCCAGACTGGTTATATCTGGAGTGGAAAATCATGTCCCCGATGCGACTATCTCATATATTAAATATTAAAATACCTAGTTATGCTAAAGGACAATGTGATTTTATTGGATACCTGGAAAACAATTAAATTTATTGATAAATTAACAGATGTCCCTATAATGAAATCTACTTTGCAGTCCTTATGGTTAAACTCCAAGATTCAAATAGGCGGTGCTGGGATCTGGATGCAGGCAGGAATTTGTACATTAGATGATGTTATATCTAGTGGAAATCTGCTTGATTTTTCACAACTGCAACAATAATTTAGAATTTTAAAATCTCAACAATACAGGTGGTTGCAGTTGAAGCAGGCTATTCAGTGTGGGTTCCCTAAATGGAAAAATTTAAAAACTTATTTTAGCCTGCAGATCCTTTGCTATCAAATTGATCTAATAGGACATCAAGCTGCCCAGTGGTACAAACTGATTTCTGAATTTTTAAACAAAAAACCAAAAAAAACAGTCTTAGAGACATCTGGAGCATCGAGATAAAACATTATATTTCTGTGTCTCGTTGGCCACGAATTTGGACTTGGAGATTGAAATGTACAGTGTCAGCATCTATGAGGCAAACATGGTTATTTTTGTTACATAGGATTTTTTGGACTCCGGTTCAATTAAATAAAATAGATAGTTCTAAGTCTAATAGATGCTGGCATTGTCATTTTGATATAGGGACTTTGGATTATCTGCTATATTTTTGTCCGTTTATATTTATATTTTGGAAGTCAATTTGGAGACAAATAAATCTAGTTTTAGATTCAAATGTTCCACTATCATATGAGGCTATAATTTGTGGAACAATATTACATGTGAAACCCATTCTAGATAAATATAAGAGTCGTCTATTTATGATCATGACAAGTATAGCCATTCAATTGATAACGAGTAACTGGAAGAACCATGACAGAATAAGTTATACTTTTTGGTGGGTGAACGTGTGCACCACATACAGATATGAAAGAATGAATGCAGAGAGTAGGGGATTTAGTGATGTATTTAATAAAGTTTGGAGCCCATTGACTAAATTTGTAAAATTATAATAATGCATATTTATCTTATCTTTCCTTTTGTTCATTTACCTTTACACATCCATAGGGGTTGGGGGGTTGGAGGGAGGAGAGTAAATATTGATGGGGACATTTGGGTAACTTTATTCTTTATTTATACTATATATTATGTTATTATTATTATATGTAGGATAACTGGAAATCTTGAATGATGTATATGTTACCTGTACAGATATTAGTGTAATGTATGTAATACCTACTGTTTGTTCATTTGTATGACACTGTTTTAGATTAAAAATCAATAAAGATTAAAAAAAAGGATCAGCATATACAGTGCTTTGTATATGGAAAATTTTAATAGATTTTAGCAGAGAGCAAGCTATACTGGGGGATATAGCTAAGAGCTGATATAGCTTGTACTTCCAGGGTTTGTCCTGAAAAGGTGAGGGGAGAGGGGTGAGATATTTCATTTGGAGTTATAAATTTACTTTCTGTCCTACAAGGCTGCTCAAGGTGGGGTATAAAACCCCCCCAAAGCCTCTAGTAACAGACAACCTAAAACAAGCAAATTCTGCAAGATAGTAGACATGAAATGTGTAGATACTATGTATAATGAGGGATCTAGTGAAGCTTGAAGAATCAGCTAAAATTTAATGCTAAAAAATGCAGGGTCATGCCATTTCGGCTGCAATAAATTAAAGGAGCAGTCCATGAAAGAAGAGTAGGAGGGGATGTGTGATCATTTCTGATGAACTTAAAGTGACAAAACAGGCCCATCCAGTCTGCCTATCCGCAGTAACCATTATCTCTTCCTCTCTCTAAGAGATCCCATGTGCCTATCTAACGCCTTCTTGAATCCAGACACAGTCTATTTCTAGTTCTCCACCACTTCTTCCGGGATTTCCACGCATCTACCACCCTTTCTGTAAAAAAGATTACTCCTGAGCCTATCACCTCTTAACTTCATCCTATGCCCTCTCATTTCAGAGCTTCCTTTCAAATGAAAGAGACATGACTCATGCGCATTTACATCATGTAGATATTTAAACATCTCTATCATATTTCTCCCCTCTCCCTCCTTTCCTCCAAAGTGTACAGATTGAGATCTTTTTATTAATTTATCAACAGTTTTTATTGATGATAAATACAGAACAATAAACAAATATAACACTCTTGTCATCCATTTTGTTATCCTGAAGAAACTCCCATCTCCCACTCAGAAAAGTACAATCGTGGTTTTTAGAGCAGGTCAGATCAAAGAAAACAAAAGAACCAAGTGTAAACCAACAAGATCCAGAATAAGATGGGGGTGGGGGGTGGGTGGGTGTCGAACTCTTAAGATCCCCCACCGTAGAACAAAAGACAGTGCCACTGAAAGACATGCTAGATTCTCATTCCCCAAGAGCATAGGTGTCAAACTCAAGGCTGCGGTCCGATGCCCCCAGTGTTACCTTGTGGCTCCCTCCTCCTCATAGCCATAGTGTGCACAGAGCCGCATGCAGCGTTTCCTCGCGCGTCTCACGCCTCATCCAGAAGCATTCCCTCTGACTTTGCAACGTCAGAGAGAAGGCTTCTGGTTCAGGTGCAGGGTGCACGAGGAGCCGCTGCATGCGGCTCTGTGTATACCCCTGGTACCTTTCTAAAACACCTCCCACCCCCTACAGGTACAATTTTTTAACCCCCCTCCGCCGCAAGCCCCTTTTTAAAACATCCCCCCCACATGCCTGCCGCCGCACCTTTTTAAAACATTCTCCTGCCCACTCGCAAGCATCCGCTGCCATCGTACCTTATTAAAAACATCATCCTGGTGGTCTAGCGTGATTCCTCCCTGCTAGCCGTCTTCTATTTCCCGGACAGGATCAGCGGAGGTCAGATGCGAGCTTTCCGCTCTCCTGCCTGGTCCTGCGCTGCTTTCTGATTGGTTGTCGTCAGTTCTCACGTCCCGCTTTTGGGTGGAAAAAAAGTGTGTCTTATGGAGCGAAAAATACGGTACTTTTAGTTTTTGGTCCCGTATTTATATAGGGGTTATCTATGTTCTGGTAGGAATGAATGTTGAAAAGCATACAGGGTGTTTTGTGTAGTTTAATTTTGTGGTTAACCATTACCATTATGTGTTAATAAGAATATATTGTGTGTATATATATATGAAAAATGAATGAAAAAAATGGTGTTATAATTAGTATTATTATGGGGGCGGGGTCTGGATTTTGGCCCCTTAATGTGATTGAGTTTTACACCCCCTGCCCTAGAGGACCCCCCCATCTCACCTTCCCCCCCTTCAACTCCCCTCCCCCCGGTACTGTAAACACTCAAGGAAGACAGAGCCACCATATTAGGACAAGTCATCGAGGATTAAATTTCTGGCCCAAGGTGATAAATCCTGGAGATTTGGGTTCCCATAAATGCAAAAAGGTCCTTTTACGCCTTGCAGACATGCGAGCCTCCAATGCCTCAAACAGCAGCAAGCGATGAAATTGATTCTGCCACTGCCAGAAGCTTGGGGGAGAATCCTGTAACCAGCATTGCATGATACATTTATGACCCACCATACACGCTTTCTGAAACAATAAAATTTGCCCCTTCCCAAAAACCCCACAAGAAGCAGCTCTACCAAACAAGACCCCAAAGGGCGATAAAGACACCAGGATGTCCCAAAGCCTACCCAAATAGCTCAACAGTTGATTCCCATAAGGTGTGATAGAAGTTATTGATTCCCTGGGTACATTTGTGACATAAAGATGAAGCAGTCAGGCCTGAGTAAAAGGCCTGCACCTATGTAAAATATGCTCTGTGTAGGATTTGATAGGTGCATTCCCTTCACACTGAGCCAGTAATAGCTCTTGGTATGCATGCAACAGCCTGACGAAAGTCAAGATCCCGGACAACACTCTGCTTCTTTGTCAAGTCTGCATACGACCTAAGTGGCAAAATAGTCCAAAGAAGTTTGTGTAAAGAAGAGACCGATTGAGGGCCTCCTGCATCTGCAGTAAACAATTCCCATAATCGCTTATAAAGTCCCCAGTTAGACCCCCTCTGCCTGCAATTCCCAGGTATAATGGGTTACCATATTTTCATGCATATAATGCGCGCGTTATACACGATTTTACAAACCGAGCATAACCATGCGCGTTATATGCGTGAGCGCGTTTTACAATTTGTTTTTTACATTGCTGGTTTCCCCCCGACATCCGATTCATCCCCCAGCCCTGAAAGCCTGATGCCCCACCCCGAAGGACCGCTGGCCCCCCCACCCTGAAGGACTGCTCGCACCCCCCACCCTGAAAAACCGCTCGCACCCCCCCCCCCCCCCGACGTCCGATTCATTCCCCAGCCCCCCCCCGTACCGTTTGCGGTGGAGAAGCAGCCTACCATGGGTTCGCGATGCCAGTGAGCCCTGCTGCTTTCTCTGCCGGCGGTCCCGCCCCTTCTCTGAGCCCTGCGCTGCTTCCTCTGCCGCGGTCCCGCCCCTTCTCTGACATCAGAGAAAGGGCGGGACCGCGGCAGAGGAAGCAGCGCAGGGCTCAGAGAAGGGGCGGGACCGCCGGCAGAGGAAGCAGCAGGGCTCA
The DNA here is from genome assembly GCF_902459505.1 of Geotrypetes seraphini. NCBI lineage: Eukaryota > Metazoa > Chordata > Amphibia > Gymnophiona > Dermophiidae > Geotrypetes > Geotrypetes seraphini. The sequence goes on from NC_047086.1 coordinate 215,375,057, forward strand.
CTGGCACCGCGGCGATTCGGGGCAGAGCGGCAAGAGGAGAGTCGGGATGGCAAGGCAGGAGGAGGTTTTAATTCAATGAGCAGCATGCGCGGTATACGCGTGTGCGCGCTATCTGTTAATTTATTTACATAAATTTTGGTTTCCCGCATGCTATACCCGTGTGTGCGTTTTACACTGGTGCACGTGAAAATACGGTAATTGAATATAACCATAACAATCCCCAGGTTCAACCACCAGATTGTGCGTGAGGTCCGGGTAAGTCAGGACTGAGCCCCTCGTCATCCAAAACCTGGGCTAAGAAATATATACCCTGTATGCCCCAACTCCGAAAGACTTCTGGTGGAAATGCTAAATTCCCTTGCAAGGGCAATATTTCTGTAACCATAGGATTATAATGTAAAATCTTCATTAACCTCCTCTACACTAAATGCAAGGAATCAGCAGCAGACTGGCGCGAGCAAGTGTTGGTAACTTAATAGATGGTGCCTGTAGCAGATAAATCAGATATAAGGGGTGAAAAAACCTCTGTTCAAAATGCACAGGAGTAAAGTCTGCTTCTACGAATACCCAATCCCTAAGGCAGTGTATCTCAAACTGTGTGCCGAGACACACTAGTGTGCCTCCTGAGATTCCAAGTGTGCCGCAGCACACTGAGGAGGAAGAGAGGCACCTGCCAGCTGATTTCCCTACACGGTACAGTGCCAGCGCTGCCCGATTCACTGAAGGCCTGCATGTTTCCCCCTTCTCTCTAGCGTCCTCTGGCTTCCCCCCTAGCCTCCCAGTCTCACCTTTAAAGCTAATTATAACAGCCTGCAGAGGATCGCCAGTAGGTAAAATTATTTTATTTTCAATATAGTGATTGAAATGTGTCAGTTTTGAGAATTTATATCTGCTGTGTATATTGTGTGTATATGAAAAAATGGAAAAAATTGTATTACAGTTAGTAAAGGCGATGGGATCTGGGGCAGAGTTTGGTGGGCTTAGGGAGGTCTGTGGTTGGGGTACTCAGTTGATATTTGTTAGACTTAGGGGTACTTAGCTTGAAGTAGTTGAGAAACACTGCTGTAAGCAATCAGCTGGCGCTAGTGCCTCTCCTTCTCTCTGGCCCTTTTCCCTGCTGACACCCCCTACTGGCATCTCAGGACCAATCTGGAGGCCCTCTGCACATGTGCAGACGTCAACGTGATGATGTCATACATATGCGTGATGTCATCACATCGACATCCACGCACTTCTGGGTGCCTCAAGCCGTGGCCACTACCTTTAGTGTGCCCCGGCTCGAGAAAGTTTGAGAGACACTGCCCTAAGGTGACGAAGTAGGCAAGCCCAGTTATAAACTCACAGGTCAGGAAGTCCCGTGCCCACACTGCTACCAGGGCCCAAGAACCTCTCAAATGGCATTTTTGGGTTTTTCCCCTAGCCTTAGTAAGCTCGCGTTGCAGGCTTTTCCAGTCTTGCCCCTTCAACCAAATAGGGAGCAATTGAAAGGTAATGAATTCCACTCCCCAAGTGGAATTCACTCCCCCCACACTGCCATAAAAATCAGAATAAAATACACATCTGCCTCCAAAACATGAGCACCTGGGATAGGAAAGCCTAGTAGAGCTGCACAGAGGTGGCTTAAGTGGTCTAGTGAACCATAGAGAGGAGGGCACAGGCCCATAAGCCACTCTAACCACTGCATTCATGGTGAAACATGTGCACCCCCCAAAAAAACCCTTTTATACTGCCATATAGATGGCACCATATTGATGCACAAGCTTCCAATAATAAATATTTATGCAATAAATCTTAAACTTAGAAGTGTTATGTTTTTTGCAGGTAGGATTAAGCTCAGAGACACGGAGGGGTTAACAAGGGGGAAACCCCCCAACCACCTCACTACGCAATCATTACATGATCCTCCATTTTTAATTAAATATGCAAAAACTTCAATAGTAAAAAACGTTGAAACTCTTCAATTCTCAGATAAAGTTTAAAAGTGAAAAAAAACCCCACATTGAGGGGCATAATCGAAAGGAACGCCTAAGTCCATTTTTGTCCAAGTCGCAAGTCGTCCAAAGTAAAAAATAGCTTAGGACACATTTTCAAAAAATACACGCATGCAGTAACAGATAAAACATCCATAGGATAACATGCACGCACTGAAAAGGCATCCATAGATTAACATGCACACAGTAACAGATAAGGCATCCATAGATTAACATGCACGCAGTAACAGATAAGGCATCCATTGGATAACATGCACGCAGTAACAGATAAGGCATCCATAGGATAACATGCACGCAGTAACAGATAAGGCATCCATAGGATAATATGCATGCACTAACATAAGGCATCCATAGGATAACATGCACACACACTGAAAAGGCATCCATAGATTAACATGCACACAGTAACAGATAAGGCATCCATAGAATAACATGCACGCAGTAACAGATAAGGCATCCATAGGATAACATGCACACAGTAACAGATAAGGCATCCATAGGATAATATGCGTGCACCATAGGATAATATGCATGCGCTAACAGATAAGGCATCCATAGGATAACATGCACGCACTGAAAAGGCATCCATAGATTAACATGCACACAGTAACAGATAAGGCATCCATATAATAACATGCAAGCACTAACAGATAAAACATCCATAGGATAACATGCACGCACTAACAGATAAAACATCCATAGGATAACATGCATACACGAACAGATAAGGCATCTATAGGATAACATGCAAGCACCAATAAGGCCTTCATAGCTTAACATGCACGCAGTAACAGATAAGGCATCCCTAGGATAACATGCACGCACTAACAGATAAAACATCCATAGGATAACATGCACGCACTAACTGATAAGGCATCCATAGCATAACATGTACACAGCAACAGATAAGGCATCCTTAAGATAACATGCACACACTGATAAGGCATCCATAGGATAACATGATAAACAGTAACAGATAAGGCATCCATATGATAACATGCACGCACTAACAGATAAGGCATCCTTAAGATAACATACACGCACTAACAGATAAAATATCCATAGGATAATATGCACACACGAACAGATAAGGCATCTATAGGATAACATGTATGCACCGGTAAGGCCTTCATAGGTTAACGTGCACGCACTAACAGATAAAACATCCATAGGATAACATGCATACACGAACAGATAAGGCATCTATAGGATAACATGCACGCACCAATAAGGCCTTCATAGCTTAACATGCACGCAGTAACAGATAAGGCATCCATAGGATAACACGCATACAACATGCACACAGTAACAGATAAGGCATCCATAGGATAACATACACGCACTAACAGATAAAACATCCATAGGATAACATGTACGCACTAACTGATAAGGCATCCATAGCATAACATGCACACAGCAACAGATAAGGCATCCTCAAGATAGCATGCACACACTGATAAGGCATCCATAGGATAACATGCACACAGTAACTGATAAGGCATCCAGAGGTTAACATGCATGCAGTAACAGATAAGGCATCCATTGGATAACATGCATGCACTGATAAGGCATCCATTGGATAACATGCACGCACTAATAGATAAAACATCCATAGGATAACATGCACGCACTAACAGATAAGGCATCTATAGGATAACATGCACACACTGATAAGGCATCCATAGGATAACATGCACGCACTAATAGATAAGGCATCTATAGGATAACATGCATGCACTAACAGATAATGCATCTATAGGATAACATGCACGCACTGATAAGGCATCCATAGGATAACATGCATGCATTGATGATAAGGCATACATAGATAACATGCACACTGTAACAGATAAGGCATCCATAGGATAACATCAGTGTTCTCCTTAGGGCCTTTTAGCCGGGCGGTCCGCCCAGCTAATTTAGATGACCGCCTGGCTATCATCCGCTGGTGAATTCTGCCGCTGCCTGCTGCTCAACATAAAAAACAAACAAACAAAAAAAAAACGGCTTGGAGATTTCACGCCTTAGCCCGTAGCGAACTTATGCTCCGGGACTCTAACGTGTGCGTGCCGGCTTCCCTTCTCTTCCCTCCGAAACTGGAAGTTATGTCCGGGAGGGGGTGGGGGGGGGGACAGAAGGGAAGCCGTCACGAACAGCTTAGAGCCCCGGAGCATAAGTTCACTATGGGCTAAGGTGGTACTAGCCTGCAATTTGTATTTGGTGTGTGTATGAGATGGGCGGCTCCTGTTCCCAATCAGGAAGACAGGCCTGGGGAGGTAAAAAATTGCTTTGGGGAAACGCAGCGCTGGCATGCTTCCTGCCTTCCTGCTGCCGCTGTCATTTTCTATTCTCTATACCTTGGACTAGCAGCAGCTCCACTCTCTCCTTATTGTAATTTGCCTGACAGCTGCAGTAGTGTTATCGAATCGATTCCCTTCTGTAGCCTCAGGGATTTTGCTAGGCCGCTCCACCTCCAATGATGTAACTTCCTTCTTCCTTGGAGGCCCCGAGGCTGCTGGAGGGAATTTACTCGCTAAAGCTAGGGCAGCAGTCAGGCAAGTTACAATAGAGAGCCTGTTAATCGGGAGGGGGGAGTGGTGCCAATGGACCTGGTAGATAAGAGGGAGGGGTGCTGATAGAAGGAGAGGAAAAGATGAGCGGTGGGAGTGGTGCTGCTAGACCTGGGAGGTGAGTGGGAAAGGGAAGGGAGAGGAGCCCTGCTAGTCAGAGAGGAGAGGTGCTGCTGGTCCTGGGGATGGAAAGGAGAGGTGCTGCAGCTAGTCAGTGGGGGAAACGGAAGTAGAGGGGAGGAGGAGGTGCTGTTGGAGCTGAGTGGTAGAGGGACGTGAGAGGGAGAGGTGCTGCTGGATTGGGAACAGAAGAGAGTGCTGCTGGACTTAAAATGGAAGAGGGAAAGCTGCAGCAGGACTGAGGGGAGAGCAGTGGAGGAGGAGAGTGGATAGGGGAAGGGGGAAGAGCAGTGGAGGAGGAGAGTGAGAGGGGATGGGGAAGGGGGAAGAGAAATGCTGCTGCTGCTGCACCCAACTGGGGAGAGAGAGGGAAGGAAGGAGAAGGAAGACCAGGAAGGGAGAGGAGAGGAAAGAGAGATGCCAAAACCATGGGAAGGAGGGAAAGGAAAGGCAATACTAGACCATGGAGGGAGAGATGTCAGGGTATGGGGAGGGGAGGAGGGAGATGCCAGACCAGGGGAAAGGAAGGAGGGAGAGAAAGGAAGGAGAGGAGATGCCAGTTAATGGAGGGGGAGGGGAGGAGAGAGATGCTAGGGCAAGGGGGAGGGAAGGGAAACTAAGGAGACAAATGCTAGACCAGAGGGAAAGGAAGGAGAGGAGGTGCCAGAGCAGAGAGGGAGAGATAGGAGAGGAGAGAGATGCCAGAGCATGGGGGGGAGGGAAGGGAAGGAGATAGAGATGCCAGACCATGGGGTTGAGTGGGCAGGAAGCAAGGAAAGTAGAAGAGAGAGATGCCAGAGCATAGGGGAGGGAGTGGAGACAGAAAAATGGAGAGGGGATGAAGCTGAAATGAATCATGTATAAAGGAGAGAAAGGGCACAGGATATACAGTTTATTGAAGGGACATAAAAAGAGGGAAGATGCCGTATGGAAGAGAGAGAGGGCGGACACTAGATGGAAAGGGCAGAGAGAGGGTGGACAGTGGATGGAAGGGGCAGAGAGAGGGTGGACAGTAGATGGAAGGGGTAGAGAGAGCAGAAGCTGGGTGGAAGGGGCAAAGATAGAGGGCAGATGTTGCATCAAAGGGAGAGAGGACAAATGCTGTATAGAAAGAAAAGAGGGAAGAGAAGATGATTAAAGCAGAAACTACAAAAGGTAGAAAGAAATATTTTTTCTTGCTTTACATAGAATCAAGTAGTATTGTAACTGTATTGATAAAACTTTATAAATAGGAAATGGAAATAAAGCTATTTCTTTTGGACTAAACCCCTTTCCTCAGGTCAGGACAGGATATCATAACAGCTGTATACTGTACTGTCTTGAAGAAAGATTTGGTCTCTGAAAGCTAACTGAAAAATGGATTAGTTCAATAAAATTGTATTTTCTTATTTCTTGTTATTTGTTTTATTTCTATTTGTTTTTAAAGTGGTGATTGTTATGTATCAGTTTTTTCAAATTTACATCTACTGTCTTTATATATATATTTTTTTTTATTATTTATTTTAGAAATTTTTGCATTATTTAACAAGCATATCATCTTGTACAGAAAGTGCAATTAAGAAAACATAATATTAAACACAACATTAAAAATACTTTCTATCCAAAAAAGAAGAAATAACTCTCAACTTAATCGCACACTAGTCCTCAAAATTAGGATCCAAGACTTAAGAAACGGAGTGATTTAAGGATACAAAATAACAACTAAAGGAAATCACATTATCTGATACTGAAAAGGAGCTAATTATTCCTTGGACGCTGATTTTCCTTCATTCCCAAGGCGCTTCGTGGAGAGGAAGGCTGTCAAATGAGCTGGTTCAAAGAACACATATTTCAAAGTATGATACCTTACTACACATTTACAAGGATATCTAAGGAAAAATAAACCCCCAATCTGGGTCATTAGAAATTCCCTTCTTCTCTGTTGAGTCTCCTTAGAGACATCCGGAAAAATTTGAATATGAAAACCCAGGAAGTCTGTGGTTCTATTTTTAAAGAAAAGTTTAAGGATCCAGTCTTTATCTGGAGCCAGAACTACAGTCAGTAGGAGAGTGGCTGGAATAGCCACTTCTCTGTCCGACTGCTCTAATAAAGCAGATACATCCATAGAACTTTCCTGGGATTTTCCAATTACATCTTTCTTCTGAGCATCCTGAGTCTTTATAGGTAAATAATATACTCTTATCAATGGAGGTAATGAATTCTCAGGAATTTTTAATATTTCCAGAAAGTAACGCTTTATCATGTCTCTTGGGGAAATTGAAGAGACCTTTGGAAAATTAATTAAACACAAATTATTAATCCGGGAATTGTTTTCAAGTGCTTCCAATTTTCTCCTCATTATCAAGTTATCTTTTACCAATAAGTCATGATTACTTTTTATCATTTTTATGTCCTTCTTATCTTCTTGGGTATCAGATTTCAATATGTCTTCTTTCAAATTCTTAATAACTTCTTTCTGGTCTTTAAGTTCTTTATCTAAGTTTTTAATTTGAGGAGTCAGAGAATTACCCAAAGCCACAACTAACTCCCAGAGCGAGTCTAAAGTGACTTCTGGGGGTTTAACTGGAACAAAAGGAATTGTTAGTGTAGGCAAAGATAGCTCAGATGTCTGGTCTACCTCTTCAGTGCCCTGTTCCTCCATAGCACGAGTTGTCCCAGTCGCTGGTTTCTCCAAAGGGAGCGAGTCCCTCTGAGTTGTCTCCTGCTGCAAGCCCTCCGACGTGCTGGCCTCTCGAGGGGAGAACACATTCTCGTCTGACGTGCTCTCCTCTCCTGACGTGCTAGCTCCCAGCGGCAACGGCTGGAGGGGAGGCGTCCTAACATCGGGGCTCAGAGTCACGTCTAGCCCATGGGATGTCGTCGAAGCACTCCTCTCTGCCGACGCTTCCATCGGGCGATTCCCCGAACCGACTTGCTCGTTTTGAAGGCGTCTGAAGATGTCTTCAATTGTAGGAACCGTGGGTCCTGAGCGCTGGGAGGCACCACCAACACTCTTGCCCCTTCTTTTCGGCATTTCCAAAGAGGTAAGGAAAACACTCTCAGGCGTCCTTCCAGCATCAGACAGCGGCAGCCATCTTGGATCGTCTTTATATTTTGTACATTATTAGGGGACTGTTTCTGTGGTGTTGCATTAATTTAACTTTTGTCTACATATTTCTATTTTTAATTTGTGATTATTCCATATTGGGTGAGGGTGTTTCTCTGTTCTGTGTGTATGAGAAGGACATGGTTTTCTGTTAGCACTGACTGTACAAAATCAATTAACTGTGCAGGATCTGACTTGTTTAGTTTTACAATTCGTGTGTTGGTGCTCTAGTGCAGTGTTCTTCAACCGCCAGTCTGTGGAACGGTGCCAGTCTGCAGAAATTTTCTGCCAGTCCACAGGGCCGACACTTCCATCGGGCCCAAGATAGTATTCTGCAGCTATCAACGTGGCGTCTTTGAGCCGGCTCCCTGAGTGCTGCAGTGCACAAAGCCAAGGGAAAAGGTTCCTACCCACATCCTACACCTCAACCGGAAGCCTTCTCTCTGTCATATATACTAGGTACACCACTGGATTTAATGACCCTATTCTAACCACCAAATTTCCCTGTCCCACCCCACCCGGCTACTTTTTCATACCACCCAGCTGGAAAAAAATTGTGGGGAGAACACTGTAACATGCATGCACTAACAGATAAGGCACCTTGTCCATCCTCTCCAGCTCTCCAGTTGAAATCCCATCTTATTTGCTCTCATATAGTGCCATTTTTCAAATATGCTGTTTGGAGGCTGTGAGGTAGTTTAGATGTCTCATTGGACATCCTAGAAACATTTTACTTTGAGCGTCATTAGCTTTTCTGCCTTTGAAGCTGATTGGGCGTCTTTTGGTTATAGTTTTATTAAAGTATTCACTTTCAACAATGCTGCTAGAAGAAAATCAGATTTTATCCCAGCAGAGTGGCGGCAGACCACAGCATTATGAAAGCAGAGATGGTGGCCACAGGCTGTGTTCCTTAAACACTTCCTCAATTAATAGCTCCATACAACTAAAATGGGAGGCATGCCAGTCCATGCTGCCCCCCCTAAAAAAAAACATAGCACAGCATCCATGTTACACCACCTCATTTCTATTGTCCCCATATCACACAGAGTTAGGGTTATCGCACTATTGTATCTGGACGGGCCCTGGCCTGCCTTTTGTAAATAAGCACAAGGTCAAAAATGGTTTTAAGATTTTTATTGTAGAATGTCGTGTAACGTGTTAGACACTCAAATCACGAATCCTTGCACAGTCTAGGAAAGCAGCATGCAAGTGTAACACAATGCAACTGTAGTTCGATGAAATGGATCACAGATACACAAGTATGCAGAGTAAGCCACTCCTAGGTCTAAATCAAGTGCCAGCCTACAGGAGGAAGGGGAAAATAGTGTGGAATAGGGGCACAAAATTGTCCCCTATTTTACACAGGCGTGCTAAGTGAATGCATGCGCTAACTGCTAAGGCATCCATAGGATAACATGCACATAGTAACAGATAAAACATCCATAGGATAACATGCATGCACTAACTGATAAGGCATCCATAGCATAACATGCATACAGCAACAGATAAGGCATCCATAGGATAACATGCATGCACTGATAAGGCATCCATAGGATAACATGCAGGCACTAACAGATAAGGCATCCAAAGGATAACATGCACACCACATGCACACAGTAACAGATTAGGCATCTATAGAATAACTTGCATGCAGTAACAGATAAGGCATCCATAGGATAACAGACACTAATAAGAACATTCCCTTAAGGGAACAAAACAGTGTGCTCCCTTTGCATAAAGTGCCTACAGAAGGTGAAATTCAACGAGCCAAAGCTTTAAAAGAAGAAGGAAATGATTGGGTAAAGAAGAAACTATAGAGAAACTTTTGTTAAATACAGTGAGAGCTTAAAGTTCAATAACCAGGAAAGTGCAACGTATACTAACAGAGCTCTCTGTTACCTATCTCTGAACCAACACCAGGAAGCAGTTAAAGATTGTACAGAAGTTTTAAAGCTGGATATCAAAAACATGAGAGCATTTTACAGAAACATGATTTTTATATTACTTGATGTATTTGTTTTAAGTTTGATGTAGTAGATATGTTTAATTGCTGCATTGGTTTTAAGAGGGTGCTTGGTATGATATTTCATTATTTGTAAGCTTGGAATTGTATGAATGGTTGGGTATTTGATTGGGGTTTATGATAATTGTATGTTTTGGGTTATATGGATGAATTGTATGCATGGTTGGTTATTTGAATGGGTATAAGATGTATGTTTTGGGTTAAATGGATGAATTGATTGTATGGGTTATTTTGAAGGATTGGGTTTTGGAAATGAGGGTTTATAATATTTTTAATTTTATGTTCTCTAATAATTCTCTTTTAAATGAAATTTTTATTGAAATTTTATTCTTTTTTATGAAGGCTATGTGGTAATGTTTATTTTAAATGAATTTGGGTCATTCACATTAATATATAATTAATAGTTTTAATTGATTTTAATTGAATTTTATCTTATACAATTACATGATTTAACTAATTTTAAATGAAATGGTTCCTTTTAAATTAATATATAATTAATAGCTTCAATTATTAAACCTGGTAATTTTTTTTGGGGGGAATGAAGTTATGGGGATCCCAGGAGGTTCGATTATTATTATTATTATTATATACTGGGATTGTTTATTATGTTGAATTACTACTATCTGTATTATATGTTATATTTCTTATAGGAGTTGGGTTTGAGGAGGAGTTGGGGGGACATAGTAATGACCCTAGACAGTTTGTTTGTCTTTGGTCAAGGGGGGATGATAATTGTAAGTGGAAATATTGGATGGGATGGAGGTTGTGGTGGGATGGGTAATGGGAGGGAGAATTTGGTTGTGAGGGGGGATTGGGGGGTTTGAATGGAAGATGGCTATAAGATATATTACACAATTTGAGGTAGAGTGTGGTTTGCAATGGAGGTTGGTTTTTTTAATGATTAATGGGGACTGGTGGCTGGGACAGTTTCCATTATTGGATTGGGTTTTATTAATGATCTTTGCGATGTCTTTCATGGTTAAGTGAATAAATGTCTATAAAACTTATCACTTGGAATGTGGGGGGATTTCTTCTCCAATGAAACGGAAGAAGATATTGCAAAGTTTGCATAGACACAAGGCTTCAATAGTTTTTTGTGGCAGGAGACACACTTGACTGCACAGAAGCATGCAAAGCTTCATACTTGGTGGGTGGGTGGTTATATTGAAGCTCCAGCTATTAATAGAAAATCAGGGGTAATTATTCTTTTTCATAAATCTTTGGTAGTGGAAAAAATACATACTCATGTTGATCCGGTGGGTAGATATATTATTGCAAAAGTTAAAATCAATGGGGTGGAATTCTTGCTCTGTAACCTATATGCTCCTAATACTTATGATAAAAACTTTTTTGCCAATATTTTGAATTACTTGATTCAACAGGATTCATGTCATATAGGTGGGGGGGGATTTTAATAGGGTGGCAGACCCAGAAATCGACAAATCAGTTCTTAGAAGGACAGATAGGCTTGATGATTCAAAAGGGGTTCCTTTATTTTATGACTCTCTTAAATTACTAGATATACACTTCTCCCTCCGTATTCGCGGTTTCAGTATTCACGGTTTCGATTATTCACAGTTTTTAGCTTGCTGGCTCCTCCCCTAAAATTACATAATTTTGCATAGAGAAATCACTGATTCCAAGCATTTACAGAGAAAATTGCCGATTCCCAGCACTTTCTTCACCGTATTTTGCCTCTCCTTCAGGAACAGGCTGGGTCTCCCACCATGTTATTCGCAGTTTCACCATATTCACGAGGGTTTTTAATAGAAAACAGCGAATAAAATATGAAAAAGTTATTTGCGGTTTTTCTGTATTTCGGTTCTGTTAATCCCCTATCACAGCGAATATGGAGGGAGAAGTGTATGGCGGGTGATGCATCCTTTAGACAGGGATTATACACATTGCTCAAGAGTTCAAAATACCCATTCTAGAATTGATTATATTCTTTGCTCTGATATATTATTTTCAAAGATACATGAGATGGGTATTGGACCAACAGAGGTATCTGATCATGCATTTGTCTGGGCTATACTTACTTTAACTTCTGATCCTTTGGGTATACCACAATGGAGATTACCTTTAGATTTATACTATGATGAAAAATTTAAAGAACATATTTTTAGATGTTGGAATAATTATCAAATTAACAACGAGCAGCATAAGGAAACGCCTACTTTGTTTTGGGAAGCTGCAAAGGCGGTTTTGAGGGGGGAAATCATAGCATATTGTGATGGGGTGTATGTCCCATCACGTGAGAGAGTACTGTCCTGAGGGCAGGCTACCTCAGAGAGACCTCTACCCAGAGTGCACATGGGCAGTAGACAACCCAGGGGTAAAGAGAGATAGCTGGGTACAGCTAGTTCCTAACTGAGGTGGTTCTAGTCATAGTGGAAGACTAGGTGGGTGGTGTTAGGAACCAGCTACCCTGATTACTCTGGAGTACACTGTTGTTCAATAGTAAAGACTGAATCCATTGGACTTGAATAACTAATTTGCATCCTAATTTGCATAAGAACCGAGTAGCAGATGGAAAGTGGTGATTAGTAAAGAAAAGAGACTCCTAGAACCTTAAACTGGACTCCTGATGGGGAGAGGAGCTCTGGGGTGAATCCCCTCAATCCTTGGGGGACATATTGAGGGGTCAAGAGGGACCTCACCCTGAACTGACAGGTGGGGATTCATTAATGGACTCCCAGCAGGAAGGAACATAGAGAAGGAGTTCTTGGAAACAAGAGCTCCTATGCGACCCTCAAGGGGAAGAATGCGGGCCTAGTGCCTAACTCTCGGTAAGCCCAAAAACCCTCTTGGAGCATAAGAGCTCTGGGGGAATGAACATTCAGCCTATTCCCTGATAGGCGGTGAACGGACACTTCGGGTAGGCGGTGCAGGGATCATGGCAGAACTCAGGTGATATGGACACTGGCCTATTCCCCGATACGCAGTGAACGGACATTCGGCCTAACCCTTCAGGTGGGCGGCGCCAGGATCGTGACACATATTCAAGTCAAAAAAAGAAAGCATGTGATAGAGCTATTTTGAGATTAGAAAAACAATTAATTCAAGTTAGATGTCGTCATGCTAAATGTCCTACGGAGGATAATAATGCTAATTTGTTTGCAATACAATATCAAGTGAATGAGCTTTTACATCAAAGAGCTGTCACAGCAATTAAATATTATCAATATAAGTTATACAAATATGGTAATAAGAATGGTGTTTTGTTGGATCATTGGTTAAAGGTGCTAGTTGTAGAACTAGAATTTTACAAATCCAATCTTCCCAGGGTCAAATTTATACAAAAGAAAAGGATATTTGAGGAAGCTTCTCCTGGAGGGCACAGACGCTAGAGACCAGGGATTGATTTGAACAGTTTTTCCATTCACCGTTCCTCCGGAGTGCTCCCCCGACAGCGTGCCTATTGCCAACAGGCACCAGAGAAGGACACCTATAATATCGGGGTCCTGCAGCCCTGGAGTTAAGAATGAGCTTCCTACTGCGGTTATTCGAGGAAGCTTCTTCTGGAGGGCACAGACGCTAGAGACCAGGGATTGATTTAAACTGTTTTCCATTCACCGTTCCTCCGGAGTGCTCCCCCGACAGCATGCCTATTGCCAACAGGCACCAGAGAAGGAAACCTATAATATCGGGGTCCTGCAGCCCGGGAGTTAAGAACGAGCTTCCTCCTGCGGTTATTCGAGGAAGCTTCTCCTGGAGGACACAGACGCTAGAGACCAGGGATTGATTTGAACAGTTTTTCCATTCACCGTTCCTCCGGAGTGCTTCCCCGACAGCGTGCCTACTGCCAACAGGCACCAGAGAAGGACACTTATAATATCAGGGTCCTGCAGCCTGGGAGTTAAGAACGAGCTTCCTCCTGTGGCGCGACCACAGGGCGTGGCCGGAGGGGCAGGTCATGCCCCTTATGAGCCCCTTGAGAGCCACTGGAGCCTTTGGAGTGAAATGAATATTAGTTAATTAATTTATTTCTTATTTTGATAAGTTTGGATTGCTTTTCTAAACTGATAATGGGAAAACGTAAAGGGAAACTTCGTCTCAACTCCTGTTATCGCTGGACCTTTGGACAAATATTTGATATTGCCAGGTACTTTAAGGTCAACAGATAAACCTGACTCTTTTTCAGGGGCTTCCTTGAGTTCTCTAGAGCGTACCCTTCCTCTCCCTCCAGATCTTCCTAGGGACTTGGAACCTACAGGTTCGCAAGTGGCTTCTTTTGAAGCCTCTGACTCCCAACAGGCTGTGGAGATTGTATTTACTCAGATGCCACAATTAGAACAATTAGTCAGCCTGAGGGGTTGGAAGAAAACCCAGAGGAAGTTACTTTAAAAGATTTATGGTCTCTAAATATGAGGATGGAGGCAATGTTGAGGAAAGTTACTAATCAAGTTCAGACCTTTTCCAATGAAGTTGTTGATAAATTGGGAAATGTAGATGCCAACATTGGGAACTTAGATAAACGAATACTTTCTTTAGGAAAACAGATAAAGAATTTACAGACATCTATGGTTGCATCTACAAAAGATTCTTTGAATGTTCATTATAAATTAGAAATGAGTGAAAATTAGGTTAGAGCAAGGAATCTAAGATTAGTAAATTTTCCTCTGACCCATTTGCTATCTCCTGAGATACTTTTGAGGAGGTATCTCAAGGAAATACTAGGGGTCACAAACTCTGATACCATGATGTTCTCTAACTTCTTTTATATACCTCAAAAGAAGAAATTTCCAGTAGAGGGGGGGATGGATCAATTGACTGTAGTAGATGTAGATTTAACAAAATTTCTTGAAGATTCTCAAGAATTGATCCCAACCCGGGCTACTTTGTTAATTACTTGTAGAAATAGATAAAACTTTAATTCTGAAATTATACTTTCAAAATAGAGAGGCAAAATTCTGTGGAGACAAGGTTCTAATGTTTCCTGATGTGGCAAAGGCTACTCAATACAGGAGGAAAGCCTTTCTGGCTTTACATCCTAAAGTTCTTGAAATTTGTGCAACGTTTTTTCTAAAATTTCCCTGCAAATGTTTGTTGCATATTCAAGACAAAGACCACGTTTTTTGGGAACCATCTCAATTAGAAATATTTCTTAAGGGAAAGAAGTAGGACTAGTTATTAGCATTTCTCAGTGGGGTTTTATAAGTATAGTGCCTTAGAAGATAAATAGGTTGCTGAAGGAGGGGAAGTTTACTCTTCTCCTTTTATACCTATTTTGATTTTCCTTTTGATGTGTATTTAAATTACAAGAGATGTCTTCCTTCAATTGTGGGCTAGATGGATATTTACCTTATGGTTAAAATTATTTTGGGATAGTGTATAATTTTCTGTGAAATCCATCTTATTATGTTTGAATGGATGTAATATGTTGAAAATACTTAATTAAAAAAAAAGAAAAGGATATTTGTAAAAAAATTCACAATTATTATTCCTCCTTGTTTGCTTCTAGTCATGATGATGGTTTATTTTGTGATACTTATCTAGCTTGAACCTACCTTGTATAGGGCAGAATGACCAAATTAATTTGAATCGTCCTATTGGGGAGGAAGAATTGTTATTAGCTATTCAACAAAATCTATTATGTAAAGCACTGGGATTGGATGGATTTAGGGCTGAATTTTATAAGATAATGGGGAAAAATATTTCATCCTCTTTGGTTTTAATGTTCAATAATCAGATTAAAGAAAAATTTTTACTGCATTCTTTACGTCAATCTCAAATTATTGTATTTCCAAAATCTGGAAAGGACCCTAAGAGGGTTGAATCTTATAGTTCAATTTCTCTTCTCTGTTATGAGGCAAAATTGTTGGCTAAGATTCTGGGTAAATAGATTGGCAAAAATTTTACCTGATTTGATTGCAGAGCCTCAGTTAGGGTTTGTTAAGGGAAGAACAATGGTTAAGAATACTAGATCAATTTTGTCTTCTTTGGAATGGGTGCATTTTAAAAATATTCCTTCAGTTTTGATGCTGAAAAAGTTTTGATAGGGTCAGATGGGATTTTCTTTTTGCTGTCTTGACTAAGTGTGGTTTTACAGGCTTTTTGAAAAGAAGCTATTAAAACTTTATATTCGGATACACAGGCTAGAGTAAGTGTAAATAGGATTTTCTCAGATTTTTTTTCAATGAGTCAGGGAACAAGGCAGGGATGCCATTTATCCCCATTGTTGTTTATTTTAACTTTGGATCCGTTAATTAGGGATATTATTTCAAATAATGACATTATTGGGATAAATATATATGCAGATTGATAGGCTAAAGAGCAATAAATCCCCGGGACCAAATGGCATTCATCCGAGGGTCATCAAGGAACTGAAAGGGACTATAGCGGAACTGCTTCAACTAATAGCCAACCTGTCGATCAAATTGGAAAAGATTCCGGAAGACTGGAAGGTGGCGAATGTTACGCCAATCTTCAAAAAAGGTTCAAGGAGAGATCCAGGAAACTACAGACCGATGAGTCTAACCTCGGTACCGGGAAAGATGGTAGAGGCGCTGATAAAGGACCACATCATTGATCACCTTGACGGACACGGTCTGATGAGGACCAGCCAGCACAGTTTCAGCAAAGGCAGATCTTGTCTGACGAACTTGCTGCACTTCTTCGAGGGAGTAAACAGGCAGATAGACAAGGGCGACCCGGTTGACATTGTATATGTGGATTTTCAGAATGCGTTAGACAAGGTTCCACATGAACGACTACTTATGTTTTACCTTTATAATAGCTATATTTACAGATGATATTTTAGTTCATTGAACAAATCCTCGTTTATCTTTGCAAACATTTTTAGAAAGTTTTACAGAATTTGGAGACTTTTCTGGTTTCAAATTAAATATGGACAAATCTGAGGCTTTAGCAACTAATGAAAAGTTAAGTAGAGAATGGGGTCCAGATTTTCCATTAAAGTGGATGGAGAGTTATTTTAAATACCTAGGTATTTATCTACCGGGGGATCCTAGAAGGTTATATAAAGTAAATGTCCCTATTTTACTCAGTTATACTAAACAAAAATTACAAAAATGGCAGAATTTACCATTATATTTGGGGGGGTAGGGTAGCTTTATTTAAAATGATTATATTTCCAAAATGGTTATATGTTTTTCTGATGATCCATTTGGAACTAAATAATGGTGATTGGCAAAAGTTACGAACATTAATTACAAAATTTTGTTGAGCAGGTAAAAAAACAAAATTATCTTTTGAATTTTTATTGGGTTCGGGGATGAGAGGTGGTCTAGGTCTTTCAGATCTTTGTATTTATATTTGGGCTTCTTTGTTAAAACAAATAAGGGATTGGATTTTTGAGGATAATTTGTTTACTCCTTTATCGTATGAAAAGGCATTTTTTCATCTATATCATTTACTGTTTTTAATTCAAGTGCCGAGTTCAAGATTACCAGTTTGGAGTAAAATGTTGAAATTATGGGAGTATCATCTGAATGTTACGGATTTTTTGCCAATTCAGGGAAATGGAGATTTTATCCCGGGTATGACTAATGTCATTTTTCGATCTTGTTCAAATAAGGGGGTTCGGTTTATTGCTCAGATTTTGGATGAGTCTGGGAAGATAAGGAGATTCCAGACCTTTCCTTAACCTTTGGAAGTGGACCAGGGTCATTATATGGATATATGCAATTAGAACAGTATGTTGGTCAAATACGAAGATAGGGTCTTTCTTTCGGTGTTCGTGAAAGGCTTCTCAATTTTTTTAATCAATGTAATGAGGTTCCAATCTTTGTATCTTTGTTGCATAAGTGGTGGTAGTGTTTAATTCCAAATAGAACATAGCATCATACAAAAATGGTGTGATGAGTGGGGACTCAAATATCACTTCAAGATTTTAGTCAAACTATTCATCGATTGCCTAAAATTTTTAAGGGCTATGTCTGGAGGGAATGTACTTATAGAGTTTTACACAGGGCATATTTCTCACAAGTACAAGCATTTCATGCAGGATTAGTTAATTCTCCCATGTGTATTAAATGTGAGAAAGCTCCGAATACTTTATCTCATGCATTGTGGCAATGTCCTCTTATTAAATCATTCTGGTCTGCCATCCTATTATATTTAGGTTCATTATGGGATTGTCAATTAATGGAGTCTCCAAGGGGGGTGTTATTTGGTAAAACTGCTGCTTGTGGAGTATATGGTCAAGGTAGAAGTATTTTATTTCAAAAGACATGCATGATTGGTCATAAATGTATTTTGCAATATTGGTTACAGAGTTTTTGGTATTGGAGGAATCAACTTTATTGTTTAATTTTATTTGAAGTTAGGGATGTTTGTAAGTTTCCAAGATGTACACGTTTTTGTTTTTTTGAAAATTTGGGAACTATATATTCAAAATCTTTCGTCTAGAGCACAAAGTATGATTGTTAATATTTTACATTGAAGCTTTGGAAACATTTATAACTTTGTAATACCTGATAGTATGTGTCACCTTCCATTTAAAAGAAGGGGGAGTTGGGGGGTGTAGGGGTAGGATGAAATAGGTCATATTGAAATGTATATTGAAGGAATCTTTTGTATTGGCAGGTTTTTATTGAAGGGTGGCTGAATTATATGTGTTCTACGTGTAGGCCTGGTGGGACAGTCCAATTTAAAATGGGAGACCAGGTATAGGGGGACCATATCAAGAATAGATTTGAAACAGAGGCAGGCAAATTTGAACAGCACTCTTGCTTCTAGGGGCAGCCAGTGGAGGTTTTGATAGTAGGGGGTTTTGTGATCCCATTTTTTTATGCCAAAAATCAGTCGCACTGCTGAATTTTGTATGATTCGGAGTCTTTGAATGGTTTTCTTGAAGGACCCCAGATAGATGATGTCAGTTTTGTTAGTGGCCCCCCCAATGTATGGTGATAGGGGTTAAGTGAAAGGCATACTGACAAACGCTGGTCCCAGATTCAGTTCCCTCACTGACGTTTCACCAGGAAGTAGAATCAAATAATAGGCACAGCCAGAGGTGATTGCATAAAGAATATATTATAGAAATAGGCTTACAGAAAAGCAATATTTATAAGCATACAATTAAGCATTACAATTAAAGAGAGAGAAAAGCAGTTTCCCTGCCTTACAGAGTTCAGAGGAAAAGAGAGACATAGAAGCTTGCAGTTCTAGGGAGAGCCAGAGAGAGAAAAGGGGGATGGTCTAAGCTTCGTGTTCCATAGATAAAGGAAAGGATAGACAGAGAAAGAGAGAGAGAGTCAAGACCCCTCTCCTCCAGAAATAGATAGATTGATAGATCAGAGAGGAGGCTTTTATACCTTGGAATCTTATTCTGAATATAGAAACTTGTATGTCCCAGTATCTTTCTGTTTAGAATTTGTAAACTGTTTGAAACAATGGTTAATTTAATTGCTAAGGAGGGTGTGATATTTGCAGGCATACTAGATGGGATTAAGTCTCTGGCTTCTTTGTTTCTTGATCTGTGCACCTGGACCCATTGTCCTAAGCACCCTCTTAATCAGACATTAACACCTTTTAGCTAGTCATGATTCAATCAGGGCTACTTAAAACAGTTTCCCTGCCCTCAGGGTCTATCTGCATTCCCATGCCAGAGTCAGATTGATATAATTTCCCATAGTCCTTCGCTGACATAAGTAATGCCAACTGAAAATGCTGAATGGTAGCGATAGCTAGGCTGACAGATGATATTACAGTAATCGAGCAGGCTTAAGATGGAGGACTGTATCAGTAGGTGAAAGGATGCTGTGTACTTCACAGACATTTCGGACATCTTACCAAAAAAAACCCAAAACAAACCAAAATACATTATATTTGGCATAAAATCAAAATAAAATACCTGCCTGACAATAATAGCAATACCAATCACTTTTCCTGTTCCAAGAATCAATCTCAAGCAACCTAATACAACTCAGATTTTCACCGACCAACATCTTATACTGTGTATTTCATACAACAAAACAGATGTCTTTTCAACACTTTCTTAAAGGCATCAAATTTTTTTTTTTAAATGGAAGATGACCTCTTCCTGCAGCTGCACCAGCTCTCTCGCCAAGGCTGTCAGCTGCTTAACTTTCTTTGCTATCTCCTTGGTCAGCTCTTTCTCCATTTCTTTGAATTGTCTAGCTGGGATACTCTTCTCTAACTGACCTTGCAGTTCCTGCATCCTGCTGCTGTTCTAGAACACTCCGATCCGATAACCGACATCTCCTAAATGTTCCCTCCCTATTCACCTATTCTATGACACCACCAGAAAAAAAAGATCTCAGTGAAAGCACCAACTCTTTTTGGAATTCACTAGCTTTGTGTTTGCAAGAAGAAACTTCTATCGACAAATTTTAAATCAAATCTGAAAACATTTTTATTTAAAGATGCCTACAATAAATTGTAACTTTGTAACTTGTCAATCAGTAAAGGGAGCATGTTGCAAGCTCATTCTGACAGGATGTGAGTAACTAGTTACTATAGCTATTAAAGGCTTGGGAAAAGAGCCTACGTCTTCCTGAATTAGAGGTAGCCTTGAGTTAGACATAGCCCTTCTGGAAGTGTGGGAGCTGCTTTTGTGAAAGCTCCAAGATATACTTTTTCTCCCTCTGCTACTCATCCTGAAATATTTTAAGGGATTGCATGAAACTGTGACAGGAAGGGTGTGATGTGTATTAGAGAATGACATGGGGACAAATTTTTCCCTGTCCCTGCAGGAGTTTTGTTGCTGTCCCTGTCCCATTCCTGTAATTTCTGCCTTAACTGAACAAGCCTCGAACACTTATGATTTTAAAGTATTTGAGGCTTGTGCAGATGAGGACAGAGCTTGCATGAATGGAGCAGGGGCAGGAAAAGAACTCTCCTGGACGGGAAAATGAGTTCTCGCGGGGACAGGAAAAAATTTGTCCCCCGTGTCATTCTCTAATGTGTATGTCTGTTGTAATCTGCTTAGAACTTTGAATAGTGCAGAATAGAAATGTAGAAAAGATAGATTGTGAGCCCGCCGGGACAGACAGGGAAAATTGCTTGAGTACCTGAATAAATTCATATTAACTGTTCTGAGCTCTCCTGGGAGAACGGTATAGAAAATTGAATGAATGAATGAATAAATTAATTAATTAAAAACCATAAATGCGGATATGCTGCTTGCAGATCATTCTACAGCATTCTGAATTACGGTAGTTGAATCTGGTGCATACTTTGTGGTCAGGCTAAAAAATACAGAACATTACAGTAATCTAACTGTGCCATTATAATGGCATGGCCTACTGACCTCTGACTTCACAGTGTATATGGAGAGATTTCATTGTCTTTGCAAGTGTGTAGAAACAGTTTTTAAAAATTACCTAGGCTTGCAACATCACAGTAAGTGATGAGTCTAGCAGTGTCCCAAGGCCCCTGACCTGTGATTTTAGAGGGAGTTCACTTGGTGGTGAAAAAGTGCTTTTTTGCACTATGGAAATTAAAGACCATCAAAAAATATTTTGACCCTTTATCTTTTAGATTGTTGGTGCAGGCATTGGTACTATATATATTGGACTACTGCAATATTGTTTATTTGGGCGTACCAAAGAAAGTTCTGAGAAAATTGAGAATAGTGCAGAATACGGCTGTTCGCCTGATATTTGGGCTGAAAAAAAGCGATCACATCAGTCCTTATTATCAATTATTACACTGGCTACCAGTGGAACCATG
This sequence comes from Geotrypetes seraphini, assembly GCF_902459505.1. Taxonomy (NCBI): domain Eukaryota; kingdom Metazoa; phylum Chordata; class Amphibia; order Gymnophiona; family Dermophiidae; genus Geotrypetes; species Geotrypetes seraphini. The sequence continues at coordinate 215,396,504 of NC_047086.1, forward strand.
AGTAATATTTAAATTTTCATGCCTTTGTTTCAAGTTGGTCCAGGGATTGGCCCCTACCTACCTTTTATCTCATTTTGTGCTATATAACTCCATGAGGGTAACCAGGAATTGTAACTTATTTGCATACCTGAATATTTTAGGCTGTAAATTCAGGTCTTTCTTAGACAGGATGCTCGCATTTCAAGCAAGTAAACAACAGTCCTGGTTGGGTAACTATATTAGCGGAGCCATGTTGTCGTATAGCGCCTTCCGAAAAGAAATTAAGACAGTACTCTGATAAATTTATCACCTAATTTGAGGTTTTATTCTCAACATAATAATTTTACTGCATTAACTTAAATATTTTTATTGTATTTTTAGTTAATATGCTGTATTATTACTATTAATATTTTGTATTTCGCTGATTGTCCAGTTTTATCTTTTATGTAAACTGCCTGGAATTCTTTTGATTGAGGCAGTATAGAAAAAGAAGTTATGTTATGTTATATGTTCATAAATACAAAAGGGTTTTTGATGTCAGGTACCCAGTGGCATAGCTAGATGGCCATTTTTAAGTGGGCATGAGCCCAAAGTAGATGGACATGAAATTTTCCCTCATCTCCCCTCCCATGTACCTTTTTTTAAAACATCACTTCTGGAGGTCATTGGCAGTGAGCAGCAATTCACCCATGAGTTCACAGCTGACCCCAGAGCCTTGCTTCTGACACAGCTTCCTGTTTCCGCATAGGTGACGCTATGTCAGAAAGAAAGCTTTGTGCCCAGCTGCAAGCAGCGTGGGTGAATCGCTGTTTGCTACTGGCAACCTCATCCTTTGTCCAGTATAAGCGTGGAGAGGCATAATCGAAAGGGACATTTAAGTCCGTTTACGTCCTTCTCGCAAGTCGTCCAAAGTTAAAAAGAGCCTAAGACACATTTTCGAGAGATACGTCCAACTTTTTTTTACTTTCGAAAATCGTCTAATTATATGTCCTGTCGATTTGATCGTCCAAGCCACTAAATCGTCTATCTTTATACCACATTTCCGTCCAACCTTCTGTCCAAGTCCAAAATGCCTAGAACAAGCCCTGTTGGACGTGGGAGGGGTCTGCAAAGTGATGGACTGCACACCCAGACATGCCACCTAAATAGTGAACTTCACAAAAAGGGTGCCATGGCTTCTCCTCACTACAGCTCCCTTATAGGTGATGGTGGGCCCCCCAAATCACCTCCAGAATCCCCTAGACCCACTTATCTACCACCCCAATAGCCCTTATGGCTGCAGGAGCCACTTATATGCCAGTAAAAAAGGGTTTTGGGGGTGTATAGGGCAGTGCACAAGTTTCAGTATCAATTTAGTGATTACATAGGCTTATGGGCATGGGTTCTCCTCTCTATGGGTCCCTAACCCACTCCAAAGACGACTTAAGCTGCCTCTGGGCTGGACAACTAGGCTTTCCTATGCCAGGCGGCCAGGTGATGATGGTCTGGAGGCTGAAATTTAAAGTTGTGAATAAAATTTTTATAGGGGTGGGGGGAAGTTGGTGATCACTGGGGTAGTGTGTGGAGGGTCTGTGTTATGTGTTTTTAGTGCTTATCTGGTGAGTTTAGGTGGGTTTTTGTGACTTAGACTATGTTTTACATGGTCTAAGTCACAACGTCCAAGTTCCGTCTAGGCTCTGTTGTTAAACTTTCGGTTATACATGTTGTACGACTAAGTCTGAGCCGGCCCACGTCCCGCCCAACTCCCGCCCTTGACACGCCTCCCGAAACGCCCTGTTTAGCTTTGGACGTTGAGTTGCACTATGAAGGCCTAGGTAGTTTAGAAATACTTCCAAAACCCGGTTTTATTATCGGCGCTTGGACGTTTTTGAGAAGTGTTTGTCCAAGTGCCGACTTAGGCTGGGTTTGGATGTTTTTCTCTTTCGATTATGAGCCCCATAGTAAATAATCATATCCCTGTGCCCCCTTCTGTCATTCCTCAGCTCATGTCTTCTGTATCAGCATTAATGCTTGCCTGCTCTTATGCCCGGAATTGTCTTTAATATTCTGGAAAGAAGTACACTATGCTCCACACTTTTGTATATATTTGTATTTTCCATTTTTACTATTTTGCTTTTTATAACATTGAGCTTAGGTTTGCAGAAACTCTCCTGCATGATAACAGTGGATCTGACCTTGTTTTATTTTCTTCAGAGAAGAGGTTTGCCCCTTTATCTAGCAGCGACTGATCTTGGGTTCACATTCTCTGTTTTTCTCTATTTTATTTGTATTAGTGCAGAGACTGTAAGATGTCCAAAATGTCCTTGTGGAATATTGTGTCGAAGATGCCTCCAGAGTGCTTCAATTCCCTGTATGTGGAGCTCCCCCTGAAAGTGCGTCAACTCTTGGGGGAATGGCTAGAGAACCAACCCTGGTAAGAATCCAGTGAATATCTGTTCTTCTTCATTCCCTCCTATCCTTACCTCCTCTCCCCATTATCCCAGAGCTGGCCCAGCCACTAAGTGTTTACCTAGAGAAGCAGCATGGGTGGGGAGCATGGCTCAGGTGCACATGAGAGCCTTCCCCTGCTACTCTTCTCACTGCCAGGCCAGCTGTTGCTGCCCCCCAACCCCCTGCAGACTTCCTGTCAGAGGGGGTGGAGGTAGGACAATGTAGTGCTTTAGTATGGGTCTGGTTTTTACAGGGATCACCCAAAGCTGATGCTTTTTTAATCTTCAGGCTGGCTTGGGTGGAGGTAAGGGGTAGCAGTGGAAGGTCATGTAGCGCGAAGGGACAGAGGGATACATTGAGCATTGGTGGGGAAGGGAAGGAGAAGTAAGAAACTGAATAAGGGGGAAAATTAATTAAATTTAATAAAAAGAAACAGAAACTGAATAAGGGGGTTGGCATTAAAGGGAAAGGAGAAATGCTGATCATCTACAGGGCAGGGGGTTGTACATAGCTGAAGTTTTGTATAAGGTGTCCAGTACCCCTGGGGTGGGCTGGTCATGATTATGTTCTCTCTCCTTACACTTTGTTCACAGAGTTTTGTTACTAATCCTTCTAACCCTATGTGCTCAAAGGTCATCTATTACAAAAGTTAAACCTAAAATACTACATATATACTGATGATATCTCTATTTTAATTCTGCTGAATAACATGACCAACGAAACTTTAGAACACATTACCCATATCATGACCGAAGTCGAACAGTGGACAATCGATTTTAAATTGAAATTAAACACAGAAAAGACAAAAATTTTCCTGGCAAGCCCAAAGGATAAAATTACCAGAACATCTTTACACCTAAATGGTCACAATTACCCAATAACAAAAACCATAAAAATACTAGGAGTCACATTAGACACCCACCTGACCATGATTGAACACACAAACCTAGTGGCAATAAAGTGCTTTTATGCACTACGGAAATTGAAGACAATTAAAAAATATTTCGACCCTCTATCTTTTAGACTTCTGGTTCAGTCACTGGTCCTTTCCACATTGGACTACTGCAACATCATTTATGTGGGTTTACCTAAAAAAACTGTAAAAAAAAATTAAGAATAGTACAGAACACGGCCGCTTAATATTCGGACTAAAGAAAAGCGAGCATGTTAGCCCCTACTACAAACTGCTACACTGGTTACCAATGGAGGCGCGAATAATGTTCAAGTTCTCTTGCCTATGCTTTAAACTGGTGTGGGGAATGGCCCCTACCTATCTCTTACCACATTTCGAGCTACACATTCCCAGTAGGACAACCAGAAACTCCAATCTTTTTGCCTACCTAAGGATCACTGATTGCAAATATAGGTCCTTTATGGACAGAACTTTGAAGTCTCAAGCTAGCAAACAGCAGACCTGGCTAGGCAACTACATCAACAGAGCTAGGCTGACCTACGTCGCATTTCGGAAAGAAATTAAGATAGCACTATTCAACAGATTTATCTCCTAATCAGTTACCAGTTCTAAACGATTAACTCCATGCTGATAACTTGAGAAATACATGTACTTTACTAACTATTGTATCATATTGTATTTTACTAATTGTAATCTGTAATTCACTGACTGTACTGTATCATCCTCGCCATTTGTATTCTGTAATTCGCTGACTGTCCAGCTCTCTTCACTGTGAACCGCCTAGAAGTCATAAGATTATGGCGGTATAGAAGAAATAAAGTTATTATTATTAAAGTATTTTATTTGCGTGTCCTGTTTAGATATCTTTGCTGAAGTAGTTGACTGCTTCTTGAACTGCTGGAAGGGAGGTATGACTGTGAGAATATAACTAGTAGAGTGGGACATACCTTTCACATTCGTACTGGAATGAATCAGTGTGTCATTGCCCCTTAGGCTTTAAGTTTACCTTCTGTAAGCAAATAACCAAGAACCGAAAAACACAGGAGACTGACTTAAAGGAAGAAGAGCCCATGATGTAGCTCAGGCTGTTGAGTGGCCCCTGAAGGTTTTGTTAAATCTTTGAAAACTAAAAGAGGTTCCTTGTAGTCAACAGCAGATGAATCCAGAGACTCGTGGGTTATGACCATCGACCAGCAGAAGGAGATAGAGCGCATTAAACTGAGCTCTGTCATGCTCTATGGTCTCCCAGTATCCTTTATCTCCAGCAGGTCTTTCATAAGCTCTTGGTCTTCTTTGCTACTTTGCTCCTGATCTGAGTTTCTTAGTTTCGTTGAGCTGGCAGTGTTTAGGCTAAGCTGGGCCTGCTTTAGGGAGTATACTTGGTGGTGCCAACACTCTCCCCCACTCCATCCTCCCTCCATGCTGCTGCCTCATTCTCCTTCCTCATGGAAAAAAGGCATTTTTTTGGCATCTTCTAAGTGCTTGTAGCCACAGTTTGGAAGGAACTGAAATAGTTCGGAGCCACTGAAAACTGCTTCAGGTCTGTCAGCTCGGTAGCAAATACACCTTTAAATTTCTTTTCCTTTCTATCTTGGCTGAGACTATCAAGCGCTGCTCTCATACTGGGAATTGAAGAGCAATGGCAGGGAATGTTTTGGATTGTCCCTCAGGGTCAGAACCTCCAGATTTGACAACGTGGCGTGGCCTTCGGGTTCCCATGCAGTCTTGTAGCTCAGTTGCCGGCACCCTTGGCCATTTTGAAAACCCGCATTTCAAGCTTCAAGGGTGAGAGCTCTCCCTGTAGTTTTCAGCCAGCTAATTTCAGTGTCTGCACAGCTTGCTGCGCCTCTTTCTCCTATGGCTGGCATTACTGTTCCTCCCCCAAGTTTATTTTCTTGCCTCACGCTTATTCTTATTTGAACCCTTGTCCTCAGGGTTTATTTCAGGCATCTTTTAAGGTCCTCTCCCCCAAAGAAACACCTAGACTCTGTTCTTGAGCCCAAGCTTTTGCTACCTCTTTTTAGTGATTCTAAAGGGGCATTCTGAATTTCCTCTTGCCATTTCTGTCAGCTGGTATTTCTACTGCCATTTCTTTTTTTTTTCCATAAATTTTTTATTTTTCAAAATAAATATACAAAGTATACAAATAATTATTATAAATATGCAAATATACATATATGCAAATATACAAAAGATAACTTAAACTTGAAACAGACTAGTTGTACATATCACAGTTAATAAGCGGGAAGATAGTATTAATTATAAGTCAATACAACCAGTTTTTCATGTCAACCAAATCCAGCAGGGCCAGTACATATAATTTCAGCTGAGAGTATACGTGTAAAGCATAGAAGAGAGTTCCCAATGAGCATCATACTGAGCATCCCAAGCGACTTAATTAACTGACAAGAAGTGACTATATATTTTATAAATATTACATTGAGATAATTTATATCAACGGTCCAAGTCACAATAAAGTTGAACAGGTCTACATATTTTGAGAAAAGAACTAAAAGAATGATGTTTTTCAGCTATTACACTTTCAATTTTGTTGGTTATGCATACCATGTTCCATCATACAATGTATTCTACCTTAAATAAGTCTATTTCTGCCATTTCTGTCAGCTGGTGTTTTATATCTTTTTATGTTACCCGTCTGTAACTCTGGACCTTTGTAATAATAAAGAAACCCTCCTAAAAGGGGAGGGAAGGGGGGTGGGTTAACTGAGAAATTGGGAAGTGTGGTGATTTTGGTTACAGTGAGTATTACAAGCAGATTTGCTTTTTGTCTGAACTGTGGTAGAAAATAAAAGTGATTTCTGAGTGTCATTTCTGCACTGCAGTAGAATTGTATAAGATTTGATGGTTACATCCCTTGAGTTAGTATTTAGTAATAAAAATGAAAGACAGCTCACATTAAGTGCCTCCCCTAGAGTCTTTGTGATTATGCTGGAACATATTTCTGGTCATTTGGATGTCGGTTCTCATTTCAACTGCTTCACGTGTAGAACAAAGAAGAACCAGTCTCCACAGCCAGAAGTAACGATAGGACACATATTGAAGCCGACGACAAACAAGAAAGTAATCGGCCATGATGTGTCTTATAAACACAGCCTTTGGTCGAGGGAAATGTAAAAAAAGATCAAATTACACTTTTGGCATCATCAAGTTCTAATTGTTGGTCGATTCATATCTAGTGGCTGTGAGGAAGGAGTTCTCCTTATATCATTGTGTTTACTAATTGTCCTTCTGATTTGTTATGAGAAATACTGGCTGACCAAGGCGTATGACATCATGTGTGATAGAGCTCAGTTTAATGTTATCTAACTGCACAAGTCTCTGGATTTATCTGCTGTGACTAAAGGAAAGAAAATTATCAGGCAGACAATTTTTCCTTAATGCACTTTTCAGTTTGCTTATGACCTATTCATATGCTCAGTCAGAGCATATACTTCAGCTTATGTGGAAGGATACTCTTACTTGGCACACTTCAGAATGAGTTAAATTACTGACAGAAATTATCAGTGAGTCAATACAGATCCAAGAAGTGGAATTTTGTATAGCCCTGAAGAGCTCTAGCCGCATCTGGAGGGCCTCTAAGCATGCGTAGATGACGTCACCCACATCCGCGCAGGCTCCAGGTCCTCCAGACGTGGCTGGAGCTCATCTGGAAGAAGAAAGGAGGCTTTGTGAGAGCAGGGCTTGAGGCAGAACAGGGCAGGGTCATGTGTCCAGGGTTTCTCGGAGAAAAATATGGTAACCCAAGGTGTGAAGGTAATCCAGCATTTGTAGTCCAGATTCTCATGTGGTCCAGATGTTGCAATTTTAAAGGGTCTAGATTCTCAGGTGAATCTGGATTTCTGGTATCTGAAATTTTGGACTTATACTTATTTGGATATAGGGTTCTCTCCAGCACATACTCACCCCCACGAAGGGCTACATTTTAAGGATTCAACATATTTGCTCTGTGGTGGAGTTTGTCATTACAACTTTTCTCTCTTTTTTTTTTTGTCTCTCTGGAATGCCAGGGAATTTCTTCAAGACTCGGATGCTTTCTGTACAAGCACAGCGGGTGCAATCTTGACCAACATGGTGGAGGAGCTGTACAGTGCACTTCCAGGGTGTGGCAGTGAGGATGAGTGGATTCTTCAGTATGTGAACACGCTGGAGGTGTGTAGAACTCTGACTAAAAAAGGTCAAGGAAGCAGGTGGCACATTTCCATTTTATTATTCTAGCTCCCTACAAGGAAACTGGTCATATAAAAATATCATGCCTGACATTCAAATAATTTAGATAGCCAGGAGAGACTCCAGGCCACTTACATTGTTTGGTGGGGGCTAACTGGCAATATTCAGTAGCACATAACTAGAGAGTTCCACCGAATATTGCCGCTAAGTGGCCAACCACTAACTAGTGAAGTTAAGACTAGGCCGATTGGAAAGAGTGGGCGATGCCTGGCCTTAGCCAGTTAGCAGCAATATTGAAACTGCTAACCAGCTAGGAACGCGCATAAAGTTAGGACAGAAAAAAAGTGTGTGGTGCAGTGGTTAAAGCTACAGCTCAGCACCCTGAGGTTGTGGGTTCTAACCCACGCTGCTCCTTGTGACCCTGGGCAAGTCACTTAATCCCTCCTTTGCCCCAGGTACATTAGATAGATTGTGAGCCTGCTGAGTACCTGAATAAATTCACATAAACTGTTCTGAGCTCCCCTAGGAGAATGGTATAGAAATTTAAATAAATAAAAGTCTAACAGCATGTTGACGGTGCCCAGTTAAGCTGAAATAGTGTCTGGTGGAGTCCATTCCTTGTAATCCTCACTCCTACTCCTCAAACAAAATATAAGACTGTCCCAGTTCCCCTTCCCTACTTCCATAGGCCCCAGTCACTACTGCCTGATGCCAGCCTACAGTTCAAAATGGCTGTTGACATTGACAGGTTGACATCAGTCAGAAGCGAGTGGATGGGCATTGCTCCTGCTCGATTTCCCCTTAGACCACCGGGGACTTTTTGGGATAGGCTTGGGGGGAGGGCTGTGGAGGTAAGTGGGGGCTGGGGTAGCCCTCTCTTCCTTTGTGGGGAAAGGGGATTGGGATGGGGGACACACATGACCTGGCACCAAATATCTTGGACTAATTTAGCCAGCAACAGTCAACATTTTAAAAAAACACTGACTACCGTCGGCTGGATATCGGCCAGATCATTTTTGCATATGCATCTCTGTCATGCCACACCCTTAACTTTTAAATTGTCCATCCGGTTTCCTACAGGTCTCTTTCACAGATATCACAGTACCCATTGACCTCTAGCTTTTTATGTGCTTCTGATGCTTTCAATTCTTAAAAGCCCTGTTTCAGTTCATTCCAATTCAGTTTACATGACAAGGAAGTCAAAACACATGAGAGGCAACTTTATAACTGTGCACACTTAGTAATGCCGAGATAATTGGCCCTTACGAGCTATTCTGTAAAACAGCACATGACTGCAAGGGGGGATGTGTACACCTTACACATGTAACTATGGAATACTATAAGTTACCCACATGTCATAGAATATTCAAGTGCAAACGTTTAACCATCAGCATTATTACATTGAGCATTATGAAAGCTCTCCTTGTGTTTTTTCTTTACTGCCTGTGATTGACCAAGGAAATTACGCCTCACAAAATGTTCACATCTCCATATGGATTTTAAGGCTTCAGTTGAGCTTGTTTCGCTTCATTGATATTGTTGAAATGAATGTTTGGAGTATCTGCAACTGCATTTTAAGCAGAATTAACCTAAATGTCCTAAACCAGGGGTATGCAATTCCAGTCCTCGAGAGCCGGAGCCAGGTCAGGTTTTCAGGATATCCACAATAAATATGCATGAGATAGATTTGCATCTCCAGGAGGCAGTGCATGCAAATTCATCTCATACATATTCATTGTGGATATCCTGAAAACCTGACCTGGCTCCGGCTCTCGAGGACCAGAATTGCCTACCCCTTCCTAAACTGATGTCTAAATGCCGATTTTTGGATGTCTAAAATACAGATAGCGTTTCTAATCCCAGTGTATTTAACTTTTCGTAAGACTTTAAAAGTGCATCTTTTTCAGAAGGTTTTTAGTACCACCTAAGAAGGGATGAGAGTTGATAATATGTGCATTATGGTTTGTTTTAATTTGCCAAAAGTATTTTGTCACTGTTTGCTCTATTTTTCACTGCCTGGTTTTGATATGTATCTGTTGTTTGTTAATTTATTTGTGTGTATATTGTAACCCACATAGATTGGTGTGATATGCAGGATAAAAGGTATTTTTTTTAAATAAAATAAGGGCCAAACTGAATGCCCTTGGCATTGGCCTTACAGTGACTGGGTTAAGAAATGGTGGAATTGACGGTGGTGTACAGACAGAACAGAAAAAAGGCAAGAGAGATGTCCTAACCATTGTTAAAAAGTCCCAGACGACAGGCCCCTGGGCTCTTTCTGACTTCAAGATATTTGCTGCTTTCTTTACAAGTATCAGTATCCCCTGATGAAGGCATCCTTTGATGTTGAAACCTGGATCCTTTTTTTCCGTTCTGTCTGTACTCTTCTCACAAGACAAGTACTCTTCTTTCTGGTTTGAATGGACGGTAAGCAAAGGGTAGTGTTAGATAGCGCTCACTCTGAGGAAAAGGATATTACTAGTGGTGTGCCGCTACTGGAGCTGGCATAGTTGTCACAGGTGACCAGTAGTAGTTGGACTGTTGGTTCAGAGGCAGCAGGCCATGTACTAGTCCTGTCCTGCTCAGAAAGGATTCTGGGGCTCTGGAGAATGAAACGAGCAATGTGGGAAGGTCTAGGTGCAAGGCCAGCAAGTAAAGACAGTTAAAATTAAACAGAAAGTTAAAAGTTGATATTACAAGAGAAATTAAAATTCCTGGAGGAAAAGTCCATAATCTGCTGTTGACACGGACATGGAACAGTAGCATGGTATGCTGATATTATTTGGGGTTTTGCCAGGTACTTGTGACTTGGATTGGCCTCTGTGAAGATGGGATACTGGGCTAGATGGGCCATTGGTCTGACCCAGTAAGGCTATTCTTATGTTCTGAAGACATGATGGGGAAAGCATGTATAGAAGGTTCTGATTTGTGCTGTTTTGTAAGGATTTGGAGGAATGTTTATGAAAAGCAAAATCTGCAGTTTTTGAGTATCTTATATGTTTTTTCTGTTTAAATATATTTAAATAGTTTTTTTTTAAAAAATGGATTTGGAGAAACAAGAAGCATCTAAGAACAATGTGAGAAATTTTAAAACTACCCATGATGTCACTGAATTTAGGTCCCAATCAGTTATGACCATTTAAATCCCATTTGTGACTACTTTGCTACAACCCATATCTAATTTGCAAAATATCAATGAGATGAAACTCAGTGAAAGTCACCTAGGTCAAGTAAATTAACTTTGTAAGTGAAGTGGTTCTAACAAAAGTGCCTACCCATACCATCTACTTTTCCTGTCCCTTAGAGATTTACTTGTCCCAAGCTTAGATAGTTTTTGTCTCCACCACCTCCACTGGGAGGCTTTTCTGTGAAGAAGTATTTCTTCAGGTTACATCTGAGTCTATCCCCTTTCCCCTTCATCCTGTGTCTCCTCATTCTAGAGCTCCCAGAGACTCACCTCCTGTGCATTTAGGCCACAGAGGTATTTAAACGTCACTATAATATCTCCCCTTTCTCACCTTTCTTCCAGAGTAGACATATTGAGAGCTTTAAGTCTATTCCCTTATGCCTTATATCTGCCCTCTGGATCGACTCCATCCTGTTCCTATCTTTTTGAAGGTGTAATCTCCAAAATTATGCAAGTATTTTAAATGAAGTCCTATCACAGACATGTACAGAGGCATTTTCATCTCCTTTTTCCAGCTGATCATTCCTTTCCCCTCTGCACTCGAGCATCATTCTGGCTTTTGCCATCACTTTTCCTGCTTGTTTGGTCACCTTAAGATCATCACATATGAACACACCCAAGTCCTGCTCCTCTTTAGTGTACAAATTGTACATCTCCCTGAGGTTTTTATAGCTTAAATGCATGACTGCATTTTTTAGCACTGAATCTTAACTGACAAATTCTGTACCAAACTTTGCTAGGTCCCTCCTCATGTTTTCCACACTATTAGGGGCATTTATCCTGCTGCAGATATTGGTATCATCTAATCACCATGGAATCCATCTGAATCTGTATTTAATATCTATTACAGATGTCTTTGAAAACTGCTCTGAATTGACTCCCCAGTCATTAGTAGCAGTATAGAAGCTTTCAGTAAAGATAAAGATCATCCACAAAGAGGCCAAGCTTATCGGACAACCCTTCCACAATATCACAAAAATGGTAAAAAGATTTAATCCTTCTGGCACACCACTAGTAACGTCCTTTTCCTCAACTCTTACCACTACCCTCTACTATCTTCCACTCAACTATTTCTTAACCAAGTCAGTCAATATAGAGCCTATACTGAGGGTATTCAGACTGGCCCTTATTTTAGAAGCTCTATATCTATTTTGGACATCTGAAAATTGGCATTTAGACATCCATATTGCATGAACATCCAAATCCTGATTTTATAAAGCCAGAAATACACACCAAAAACTGCAAGTCATCTTTATGGCAAGGGGCATTTTTTGGACAGGAGCAGGGAAGGGTCAAAATACAGATGTCCAATTCCAACTTCAAAAGGAGACTTGGCACATCCAGCAGGAGCATAGCCATACTTTGGTCTTAAGCCCCCTTCAAAATTGCAGCACAAGTTTAATGGCAGGTTGGGAAGCCCAAGTCTCACCAACCAAAGAGGTCCACTGCCCAAGCCCTTTCCATGTTGCCAGAGCAGCATGGGCAAGTCAGCAGAGTGTTTCAGCCACCAATTCTGGCACTCTTGTGCATTTTCAGTTCAAACCAATGCTCTTCATCCCTATCAGTCTGGCTTCCATACTTGTTACGCAACTGAACACACAAGTCTGGAACTCACCAATTGCATTTTGGTGATGTTAGATGGGGGAGGGTGATTGTTTTTTTCTCACTGGACAAGTCAGCAACTTTTCACTTGATGGACCACTCAATTCTTTCTCTTTTCTTAGGGATCTGCTTGTCACCGATCAAGCCTTTCAGTGGTTCTTCTCCTATCTTACTGTCCATGCCTACGTACTTTACCACTCTAGCTCCTCCTCGCCCCAACCCTTACTCTCTAGGGTTCCTCAGGATTCAATCTTGAGGCTCATCTTATTTAATATTTTCTTGGCCCCATAAGTCTCTTACTTCATTCTTTGGGCTTTATCTTCTTTATATATATGTCAATGATATTCAGCTTCCCTTTTGATTCTAGTTCTTCTCAATACACCTTGATCTCTAGCAGATTAGATTCTGCTGACTGGATAACTAAAAACTGCATGAAATTCAACTCAACCAAATCTGTGGCTATGATTTTCAACTCTCATTGCTCTGTTACAAGTCCCCCAAGCTTTACTATTAAAAGGTACTCCTCTCCCTTAAGTCTCATCTGATGTAATCTAGGGAGTATATATACACTGGATAACAATCTCTTGTGTTGGTTCTGTTCTACAACCATGTCTGAAAGACAATCCAGTTATTTTCTCAGATGATGTAAAAACATAGGCAACTGAATCTTTGGGAAATTTGTACCAGAACCAGATTGAAATAGAAGACTCTATCTGTGATTTATAAACAACAATTGAACAGAAATTCACTTTGAAAATTGGACTTGTTCTTTGTGTGGGTCTGGTCTGAGGGGATGAGCTCGGATGGAGATTTTGAAAATCAAATCTATCCTACCCTGCCCCCCTACCCATTATCCCCAATAACACTCCTTTTCCTGTGTCTCCTCTACATATTGTCGCAACCACGGCTCCCGATACACGCAGCAAGCCTGGCTCTCTGCGACTGATACTGTCTTGGCGTGTTCCTTCCAACTAAGGAACCCTTCAGGCTCTTCTCTAGGCACCAGCCTATGAGAATAATGTCAGATAAGTGACCAAAGCACAACAGGCAAGGAAAAACACACCCACCCAAGAATGCACAAAAAAGGTATAATTTTATTTCTGACCCCCCTGGTCAGCCTGCCCTGATATAATCTTTTATAATGTACACCATCTAGACATGTCTTTTGATAGACGGTATATCAAAAATAAAGAAACTTAAAATTTAAAAAAACCTCCTCACTAGTGCAAGGGAGGTCAGCGCTACTATAATCAGCAGAGCTAACCTGGTCAGCTCTCTTGCATAGGGGTTTACAATCCCTAATACCAAATCCTGGGACAAGGAACATATGAGATGCCGCTGCTGGGTCAGACCAGTGGTCCATCGATCCCAGCAGTCCGCTCACGCGGCGGCCCTTTTGGTCAAAGACCAGCACCCTAACTGAGACTGGCCCTACCAGCGTATGTCCTTGTTCAGTAGGAAATTGTCTAACTTTGTCTTGAATCCCTGGAGGGTGTTTTCCCCTATGACAGCCTCTGGGAGAGCGTTCCAGTTTTCCACCACTCTGAGTAAAGAAGAACTTCTTTACGTTTGTACGGAATCTATCCCCTTTCAGCTTTAAAGAGTGCCCTCTTGTTCTCCCTACCTTGGAGAGGGTGAACAACCTGTCCTTATCTACTAAGTCTATCTCCTTCAGTATCTTGAATGTGTTAATCATGTCCCCTTTCAATCTCCTTTGTCGAGGGAGAAGAGGCCCAGTTTCTCTAATCTGTCACTGTACGGCAGCATGAATGAGAGCTAGGTTTGTCATAATTTTCACCCACATGTTTTACATGGACAAACATGTATCTGTGCAAAACCTTTTGAAACCTCACCCTTGTGTTCAAATTTAAGAATGTAAGCTCTTTGGCTCAGGGACATTATAACTATGCAGATTATCTCTGTATTGCACTACTGGTTGGTACAGATATTATGTAGATGTGGAATCTGCACGTACAACTCTGCAAAGTAAAAAGTGAGTGTAGGTTTCACAGCTACATGCTTTTGCTGAATTTTTGACTTATACTGCAGGCTTTGGGCAGGAGGAATCCCTTGAAGGTGGTAGAAGTCTTCAGATCCATCCTGGAAGGAGAGAAGGCAGTGGTCTTGAAACAGGTAATCTCCTTTTTTTCTCTTTTTAATTCACTGAAATGTGTTTCCCAGTGATATAGAGCTGCTGGGAGATTGTCACCTGATAGTGCTTCTCACTGCGCTCTAGCAATATGACACCTGTCAAGCCGCCTGATTAGCTGAGTCAGAACTGCCATGGGACCCCTTTTTCAATGGAATACTTAATGGCCACAACTTCACTTTGGAACTTGTATGCTAGTGCATGATTATATCTGCGCCCAGGCCCAGAATGCATCAGGAGAGGAAGGGGAATGTCAAAAAGCCAGAACTGCTTTAAAACATCACTCAGCAACTCCAGTGAAGAAGCAGAGGGTTGAATGTGTTCCAGTTACGGGTGAGGCAAGATGGTGGTGGAGATGGATCAGTGAGAGGACACTTTGATCAGTGTCGGATACCGCCAGTATAAACAACATGGTTAAGAGGAAGGGGAAGCCGCATCTGATCCTGGCCATTCCGGCTCCCTCCCCCCCCCCCCCCCCCGGTATCAATGCAGCGTACGCTGGAGAGTTTCCTCCTACCGGTTGGTGTGAAAGAAGATCTCCGGAGCACTGGCGAGCAGCTAGCAGGGGATTTCGCCTGCAGCATGGTGGATACCATGCTGAGCCCCGAGGACTGTGAGAGTCCACTTCAACCCGGAAGTGAAATAAAGAAACGGATGGGGAGTTCTAGTGCTGGGACTGGAGAGGTTGCCAATGGTAGCTTCAGTGCTGGGACATTGCTTCTTTCTTCACCTATCGAGGTGGGACAATCAGCCGGGGAAATCTGTGTGAGAACAACAGGAGGAGGATAGCTCGAGTAAGTTTCCTTGATGTCTGAACCTGGGGCGACTAGTACCAAAGAAGCTGGAATTAAGAGCTCCACCAGGTTAAAGAAGAGACCTGAAAAAATAACACTAGAAGAGGTATGGGAGGCTGTTAATGCACTTGAGGTGAAATTGACTGAACAATTAGATAATGTATTTCAACTTCCTGAAGTGAAACAATCTCATATTAAACAAACTGGGGACTTTGTGGTCGAGGTTGACGCCCAAATTCAGGAACTTGGAAAATCTATTGAGGGGGGAAAAGGCTACTCAATCAACTTTGGTAAGGACAATTTGAACATTCATCTGAGATTAGAAAGACTAGAAAATTATGAACGTAGGTTGAATTTAAGATTTTTTGAATTTTCCTCAATCTTCAATTTTACAATCTATTGAAATCCTTAAGAAGTATTTCAGAGAAGTCTTACAAATTCCTGTTGAATCTATGCCCCCAATAACTAAAGCCTATTATATCAACTTGGGTAGTCCATTGAAAAAAAACAACTTTAGTTCAGGACCAGGGGGCCAATGTCGATCTTACTGGCTTCTTGGAGAGTTCTGATATGGCTTTGAGCAAAGCAACCCCTATTGCGACATTTACACTAGAATACGATAGGAATTGAATTCTTTGAATGTTTTTCAGGTTTAAAGATGTAAAATTTTTAGGTAACTCTGTGTTGGTATTTCCTGACCTTTGTAGGTCCACTCAACAGAGAAGAAAGGCTTTTTTAGCTCTTAAAGCTGAGGTAGTGGACCTCAAAGGGAATTTTTTTTCCTGCAATTCCCATGTAAATGTATTATTAAAGTAGAGGAGAAAACTTTTGTATTCTTTAATCTTGACCATTTAATTCTTAATTATTTTATTAATTTTTCAAATGACATACCAAGTAATCACCAAGTAAGTTAGTGAATATGACCTATATCCAATATAAATCATATTCAATCCAAATAAAAGAAAAAAAACTAATACAGGAAATTCTTTCAACCAACTCAACTCAAGTCCTCAAAATGTAGATCCAAGATTACATTAAAGCGAGCAAAAGAAATTATTATTAGAAGATAAAATACAGACAACTACTGAGAAATGGGCAGATATTAATTATGGAGCTGTTGATTTCTCTTTATCCAATCGAGACATAGCCAGAAAAGCTGTTAACTATTGTGGTTCAAAGAAAACATATTTAAGTGAACGGTAAAAAATAATACACTTGCAAGGATGTCTCAAGTAAAACGTTGCTCCCATTGAAGTGACTCCAGATTTCAACAACAAAAATTCTCTTCGTCGCTTTTGAGTTTCTCTGGAGAGGTCAGGGAACATTTGTATTTTGCAACCAAGGAACTCTTTCTGTCTATTTTTAAAGAAAAGTCTTAATAACCATGTTTTATCTATGGCGAGAGCTACGGTCAAAATCAATGTTGAAAGTACAACTGATTCTCTGTCCGAAGTTTCTAACAATTCAGAAACGTTCAATAATGCTTGATTCGATACTCTAACTTGCGTTTGGGCCCCTTCTTTATTCTTTATTTACAAATGGTGGTAAAGTTTCTTCTGAAACTTGCAAAGTTTCTAACAAGTATCTCCTAAGCATTTCCCTAGGAGTAAACGAAGTCAATCTAGGGAAATTAATTAATCTTAAATTATTATTCTGGGAATTATTTTCAAGTGTCTCCAATTTCTTCCTTAAGTTAATATTGTCTTTAATTAGGGACTCCTGTACTTGTTTAGTCATAGAAATTTCTTGATCAGGCTTTTGAATTGTAGCCTTTGAAACAGTCACATCCGCAGACAAATCTTTCAGCTCTCTGGAATGTTGGATCAATTTCCCCTCAATATATTGGAAATTGGGACTAATAGTCCTAGTGAAATTTGCAATCAAATCCCATAGTTAATCTAAAGTCACTTGCGCTGGTTTTTCCAAAATAGGTAAACTTTGCTGGGTGTAAAAATGCTCACCGTCAGAAGAAGAAAAGTTCCTCTGGTTAGGTTCTGGCTGGAATCCTTCACCTCCGGTTGCTTGTCCTACCCCGGCTTCTTCTGCAGCTACTCCCTGGTCTGAGAGTACTGCCTCCTCAGTCTCCCATGATGACCCTGCTGCCTCATGGGGAAGTACTTCCCCCATCTCCGGGGTTTCTTCCACCCCTGGAGAACTGGCTAACCGGGGACACAGAGGTGGAGCTCTCGAGTCGGGGCTTAAGGTAGTCTCTAGCCCTGGAGAGACAACCCCGGTCTTGCCCCCATCCAGTGCTCTCAATGGGCTTGCACCTGACTCAGAAAGGGCTGCCTCCTGCAACCGCCGCAACATCTCGTCAATTCTGCCGAAGGAGGGCACCTCAGAGTGCTGCGAGGCGCCAGCTGCGCTTCTGCCCCTTCTCTTCGGCATCCGAAGTAAGTAAACTGCGAGCTAATAGCAAGAAAAAGATAAGACGAGTGGAGAGGTCAGAAGCGTCGCTTTCAGAGCGTCTGCACCGCGGCCATCTTGGATCCTAATCTTGACCATTTAAAAAATTTTCTGGAGGCAAGGCAACCTCCAGTGCCAATAGCAGTTTCTACTCCTTCTAATATGAATAATATGGAAGATACCGGTAAGTAGATATTTAACACTCGATCCGCCATTTAAAAACTAAGCTTTTCATGTATAAGCATTTTCCTTTATTCCCTATTTTTTTATATCTTGCCTCAGCTCTTTGATATATTTGCTTTTCTTTATGTGGTTTAAACAGAGAGATACAATAATGTTTGTTAATTAGTTATGGATTTATTTTTATTTTTTCTATTGTAGCTCTGTTTGACAAAAAATTCTTGTAAAATTTCAATAAAAAAAAAGAATGTGTTCCAGTTACTTGTATTAAAAAAAGAAAATTATGAGCACACATCTGTCAGGAAAAAAAGAAACATGTTTATGAGCACATCTATTACCCTCCAGGTACTTTAGTTAGATTGTGAGCCTTCGGGACAGTAAGGGAATTTTTCAAGTACCTTTCTTATTTCTAATCTTAATGTATATTTTCTGTAAACCGCTTAGAACCTAACGGATGTAGCGGTATATAAGAAATAAATTACATTACATTACATTACATTGTATGACCTGTGTCCCTTACTGACATGTTATGGGGTAAATTCTACATATGGTGCTGAAAAAATCAGCGTGAAAAAACCAGGCTTAATGCTAAACTACTTTGGCTTAGCCCAAAATTAGCTCAGCTACCCCCCTCAATCCCACTGCCTTCCGGCTCCTCTCTGCAGCTCGAATTCTCCAGCAAGGTTCTGGGCGTCATCATTGATTCTACTCTGTCCTTCAACGACCACCTCAACTCCCTGGTAAAAAAATGCTATTTCAGCCTTCACATGCTGAGGTCAGTAAGATCCTGTTTCCATCAAAAACATTTTGCCGTTCTCGTCCAATCCATCATCCTCTCCAGACTGGACTATTGCAATTCCATCTTCATATGCCTAACGAAGAAAAACCTCCACAGACTCCAGCGGATCCAAAATGCCGCGGCCAAGCTTATCTTTGCTAAAAGTAAATTCGATCACGTCTCTCCACTCCTTTCCAAGCTTCACTGGCTTCCGATAACTTCCAGAGTCCACTTCAAATGCATCAGCCTAACCTTCAAGATCCTCCACGGCATCCTTCCTCCATTAATTCCACTTTCCTGGAATTCCTCGAATCTTAGTATCTCCAGACCTACCCAAAAATCGAAACTATCCTTCCCCTCACTAAAAGGCATTTCCCACCCAGGAAAACTGGGGACTTCCCTCCTCTTCAGATTCACCGAGCTCTGGAATAACCTCACCTCCCCCCTTCGGAACCTGAGTGCTCTCCAACCCTTCCGCAAACATCTGAAAACCTGGCTTTTCTCTAAAATCTAACTTCTCCCTCCTCTCTGACATCCTAGCTCTCTAACATTCTTCTTCCCTCCGATCTTCATCTAACCCTTTCCCTGGAGTTCCTTTCTTATTACAATCCCTGTAAACCGTGCCGAGCTCCACGACCATGGAGATGGTGCGGTATAAAAACCTAAGGTTTAGTTTAGTTTAGTTTATTCTACTTTATAAACCATGCCTCAAGTTAGGTGTGGTTTATAGAATATATGTAGTGGCCGGCACCGTGACTAAGGGCTCCTTTTACTAAGGTGCGCAAGCGTTTTTAGCGCATGCAGGATTTTAGCATGCGCTAAACCCGCGCTACACTTCTAGAACTAACACCAGCTCAATGCTGGCGTTAAGGTCTAGTGTGTGCGGCAATTTAACGCGCGCTATTCCACGCATTAAGGCCCTAAAATTTAGGTTCAACTATTTACACCAACTAAAACCTGGTGAACGTACTCGTGCCTAAATTCTGCGCAGCTCGGGTGTATTTTATAATACTGCATGAAATTTTTAGGAACGTATATGACTCATCTGTTTCTCTCCCGTGACCACGTCCCCTTTTGAGAGTTATGCATTTAAATTTATGCACACCACTTTATAGAATAAGCTAAGAAAGATGCGTGCATAATTTATCAGGGGAGTGTGTGGTGCAGTGGGTGACGGGACTAAATGGCGCGAGACAACGGCGCGCCGACAACTGAGCGCAGACAACTGAGCGCAAGGTTGACGGCGCGCCGAAGAAAAGCACTATTTTAAAGGGCTCCAACGGGGGGTGTGGGGGGAACCCCCCCCACTTTACTTAACAGACATTGCGCTGCCATTGTGGGGGGTTTGGGGGGTTGTAACCCCCCACATTATACTTAAAACTGAACAGGCAAAAAGTTTGGTTTCAACCCCCCACAACGCCAGCGCGATGTCTGTTAAGTAAAATAGGGGGGTTCACCACCAACACCCCCCCCGTCGGAACCCTTTAAAATAGTGCTTTTCTTCGGCGCGCCGTCAACCTTGCGCTCAATTGTCGGCGCGCGGTTGTCTCGCGCAATTTTGTCTATGAACCGGTGCAGTGGTTAGAGCTACAGCCTTTCTACAGCTGTTTAGGCTTAAAAAACAAGAAATTCTTGTTTTACTGGAAACTTTAACAAAAATATCCCTCCCAAGGTAAGGATCCTTGGTCTTAATGTCAAGAACTCCTTTCTCCACCTCTGAGATTTGTGAGACATGTCAGGAAAAATCCGTACGTGAGAGCCTAAGAACTGATCATTTATATAACGGAAATACAAAAGAAGTATACTGTATATTCTCTATCACTTTCCAGAGCAAGAGTTATCAGCAAGGTTGTTCTATCTGTTATAATCTCCAATGAACTCTCCAGAAAATTTGATAAATTCTTATCCACTACTTTGTCTCCTTGGATCTCAATAGGAGTAGACACCCCTACAGGTTTCTTCAAATGAAGGTATCGTATTTTTCGCGCCATAAGACGCACCTAACCATAAGACGCACGCTAGATTTAGAGGAGTAAAACAAGAAAAAAAAACCATTCTGAACCAAATTCTCCCTGCCAGGCTCTGCACCCAACCCCACACTCCTTGCCTATCTCTGCACCCTGTCCCTCCTCCCTGCCAGGCTCTATCCCCTGTCCCCCCTCTGGTGGTCTAGTGGTAGGCCGGGACAGGAGGGATCCATCCCAGCCGACTAAATTTTTTACACCCCCCAGTACCTTTTTAAATCATCCCCCCGTACCCTCTCCCTCCCTAGACAGCTGTCTTGTCCTATTTCCCGATCAGCGGCACACAGGTCAGGAGTGCGGAGGTCAGGTGTGAACTTTAGAAACATAGAAATTGATGGCAGAAAAGGGCCATAGCCCATCGAGTCTGCCCATACCAATGACCCACTCCCCGACTTTTACTCCCCTATAGATCCCACGTGAATATCCCATTTTCTCTTAAAATCTGACATGCTGTTGGCCTCAATCACCAGCTGAGGCAGCTCGTTCCAATGATCGACCACCCTTTCTGCGCTTCCGCCTGGCTCCACGCCGTCAGTTCTCGCGAGTCCACTGGCTGTGGAATCTCCTGTGAACGTTTGGAAAGCATTAACAGATGCAACTGATCACAAATAAAATGCAATATAAACGACCCCGTACACAAAGCTAAAATTAAACTGTTTTATTATTATATAAACTTATCAGATAAGCCATTGGCATTCATCCAAAAGGCTAAATTAAGTCTCCAAACCCACCGTGCGATTCAATTTAAGAAAACCCATACAGGGATACAATAACCTCTCTCAACACCATCTCCCTAAACGAGAAATATTCAAACAAAACACCCACCACGTTTTAAGCACTGCAAGTTGGCTCGACCACCCAGAGGGAAAAATCAAACAGCTGTTAACTTCCAGGCCAAAGTCTCAGCTTTGGGATCTTTTATATATGACTACCATGAACGGTGGGAGGGGGCTGGGAGGAGACTTACCGGTAAGCGAAAAGAAGTAACGCAGAAGCCATTTTTTTCCAGGAGTTTTCCGCAGTAAGGCCAGACTCCCTTCGGCTTCCTGAGAGGAGAAGTCGCATCGGTCTCTGACCGTGGTTCGGCATTGTGTTCTTCGTTAGCTAGGAAGGAAAGGAACAGAGAGACCGCAGCAGAGCAATGCACCGTCAACCCCTAGCCCAACCGGTGTTTTAAAAGGAGCGGCGGCGTGTTTTAAAAAGGAGGGGGGATGCAGCAGCTGGTGTTTTGGGGGGTGTTTTAAAATGGTGCGGGGGTGTGTAAAAATTATATCTTCACTCCATAAGATTTCCACCCACTTTTGGGTGAAAACAAAGTGCGTCTTATGGAGCGAAAAATACGGAGGGGGGGGGTAAATTTTCTGCTGGGATGACTAATATTTCCCGGAAATATTTTCTTACCATCTCAATGGGTGAAATCAAAGGACACTTAGGAAAATTAGAGTCTCAGATTATTTTTCCTTAATTGATTTTAAAAACTCTCCATCTTTCTTTCACCAATTCAGATTCTAAGGGTTTCATTTCACTAAATTTTTCTTCCTGCTTCTCCAACTTTTCATTTACTTTAGTAAGTACCAATCCCTGTTGCTCCACTTTGGAAAAGATAGTCCCATAGTCAATACTTAATGCAAAAAAAGACAACTTAAGGTTAGAATCCATAACTGATATGGCCTGCCATATCTATCTTCACTGTGAAAAAGCTTGTTAAAGAGCGCCAACAAAATCGGTCAAATGGAGCTTCCCTCTCAGGCGTTCGTTCCTGACGCCATCTTGATTTCTCTGTCCAGAGTGCTTTCGACTCTTAACTCTTCTCACCTTGGGTTCTGCATCACCAACCATATATATCATTATGTCTGTCTGTCCAAGTTAGATGGTAAGCTCTTCTGAGCAGGGACCATTTCTAAATGCCAAAAATGTACAGCACTGTGTGCCTTCAACACTATATAAGTGATAAGTAGTAGTAGTAGTAGAAGAAGATAGAAAAAAGTTATTCACGTTTTTTTTGGTATTTGCGGTCCGGCTTTGACCCTAACCCCCGTGAATATGGAGGGAGAAGTACACTACTACTTATCAAGAATGCTTAACACACAGTGTGACTATTGCACTGCCTCATTCTGCATAGTTTCAAGTTTGTACAGAATTATTATCTGCAGCTGAACTGTTCCAAAATATTACAAATTTGAAATGTAATTAAAAGAAAAAAAATCACCCTGTTTGTCTGTATCTCCTATTCCTTACATGCAGTTTCATCGCCTGCCTCCAAGTTTCTACCAGAAGCAGGAGGAAATGAAATTCAATCTTGTTGTCCAGAGACTGTGTTATAAACTCAACAAAATCCATGCTACGGAGGAGAGCCTGAAGCAAACCAAGAAAAACTCACCAGTCCATGAAGGAGCATTGAAGGAGGCAAGTGGAACTCTGGGGAATATTGTACTCGGTGGGGGGTGGGGGGCAAATGAGGAATGTATGAAGAAGAGTCCTAGGTGTGGGATGTCTCGGGAAGAACATTGCTAGGGCAAGGTGATCATTTGGCAGGCTGAGCCAGTTCTGGGTTTGCTCCCAGTGCATTCGTAGACTTGCACTTCCTCTTTTCTTGGATAAAATGAAACTATGAGCCTATGGATGCAATGCAGACAAAAGCAGGACTGGCACAGCCGACTAGAAAATTATAGCAAATGATGTCTCCATGCTCGTCTCCTCTGCCCATATAACCTTTCCTGTTGTTATTTGGTAGTTCTTGCCCGATTCTGGTTTTCCCCTTCTCTGTGTTTATTCCAAGTTTTATTAAAATTGGATACATTGCCTAAAAAAATTGTCTAAGTGGTTAACATTAATCATATTTACAAAATTTAAAAATTTAAGGGGAGAATTATTAGGACTGAACACTAAAGAATTCTGTTACTGTTTTTGTCTCCACTGGGAGGCTGTTCCATGCCTCCAGCACCTTTTCTGTGAAGAAATGTTGCATAATGCAATACTTGAATCTCACTTTATGCTCTATGGTGCAGCTTCACCTTGAGTATTGTGTTCAGTTTTGGTCTCCTTATCTCAAAAAAGATAAAGCAGCACTAGAAAAGGTTCAAAGAAGAGCAACCAAGATGATAAAGAGGATGGAACTCCTCTCGTATGAGGAAAGACTAAAGAGGTTAGGGTTATTCAGCTTGGAAAAGAGACGGCTGAGGGGAGATATGATTGAAGTCTACAAAATCCTGAATGGTGTTAAATGGAAAATAATTAAGCTCTGGAACGCATTGCCAGAGGATGTGGTAAGAGCAGTTAATGTAGCTAGTTTTAGAAAAGGTTTGGACAAGTTCCTGGAGGAAAAGTCCATAATCTGCTGTTGAGACAGACATGGGATGGTAGCATGGAATTGCTGCTACTATTTGGGGTTTTGCCAGGTACTTGTGACTTGGATTGGCCTCCACGAAGACAGGATACTGGGCTAGATGGACCATTGGTCTGACCCAGTAAGGCTATTCTTATGTTCTTATGAGGCAACAGCTCTACCACTAGGCCACTCCTCACTTTATCATATGCACTCACACTCATTCTCTCACTCACTCTGTTGTATAAAGACCAGATTCCAGTGCATCTGATTTTATTTGTAAAGTAACAGCCTAGGTTAACTCCCAAAGGCCAAGTGGGCAGGATCAGGGATGTGCCAGGAACGGGGAGGAGAACCATCTGAAGCAGGGGTTCTCAATCCAGTCCACAGGACATGGCTAGCTAGTCTGGTTTTCAGGATATCCTTATGCCTTGATTGCTATACTTCTAGCTCCCCAGTGTTCAGACTGCGGGAGATCGAACCCAGAACCCAGAAATTCAGTGATTGTGCCATACCTGGTGACTGGCATTGAATTTCCAGTCTATTTTTGACCAGCCTAGGCATAGCTGTCTAGGTTAATATTCAGTAGCTAGCCAGCTAAGTCTCAATGGCCAAATATAGACCATCCTATAGGCAGCTCTTTCCAGCCAGCAAACAGCCAGTGAGTCACTGGATATTGGCAGTGACCATCTATGTCATGTGGCATAGCCGGTGACCGTCCAGTCCGCTAAGCCAGATATTCATCGGGAGATTACCAGCAATCTCCTGCTGAATATTGCTGAATAGCCAATGAGTGGGTGGCTCAGCGTGTCCTATGTGTGTTGTTTGTAACTCAATGGGCGAGGGGAGATACGATAAGAGACGTCTAAATGCCTACGTGGCATAAGAACATAAGAAGTTGCCTCCGCTGAGGCAGACCAGAGGTCCATCTCGCCCAGCGGTCCGCTCTCGCGGCGGCCCATCAGGCCCACTGCCTGAACAGTGGTCTCTGACTAATTTTACCATTTACCTCTAATCCTATCCCTATAACCTTACCTCTACTCTTATCTGTACCCCTCAATCCCTTTGTCCTCCAGGTACCTGTCCAGACCTTCTTTGAAGCCCTGTAGCGTGCTTCTGCTTATCACATCCTCCGGTAGCGCGTTCCATGTATCCACCACCCTCTGGGTGAAAAGAACTTCCTGGCATTTGTTCTAAACCTTTCCCCTCTCAATTTCACTGAGTGCCCCCTTGTACTTGAGGTTCCCCATAGTTTGAAAAATCTGTCCCTGTCCACTTTTTCTATGCCCTTCATGATCTTGAAGGTTTCTATCATGTCTCCTCTAAGTCGTCTCTTTTCCAGCGAGAAAAGCACCAGCTTTTTCAGTCTGTCAGTATATGAGAGGTCCCCTATACCCTTTATTAGCTTAGTTGCTCTTCTCTGGACTCTCTCAAGTACCGCCATGTCCTTCTTGAGGTACGGCGACCAGTACTGGACACAGTACTCCAAGTGCGGGCGCACCATTGCACGATACAGTGGCAAGATGACTTCCTTCGTTCTGGTCGTGATACCTTTCTTAACGATACCCAACATTCTGTTCGCTTTCCTTGAGGCTGTGGCGCACTGCGCCGACGCCTTCAATGTTGTGTCTACCATCACTCCCAGGTCTCTTTCAAGGTTGCTCACCCCTAGCGGTGATCCCCCCATCTTGTAAGTGAACATCGGGTTCTTTTTCCCAACATGCATGACCTTGCATTTCCCTATGTTGAAGCTCATTTTCCATTTTTTGGCCCACTCTTCAGCGTTGTCAGATCTTTTTGGAGATCTTTGCAGTCCTCCATGTTATTAGCCCTGCTGTATAGTTTAGTGTCATCCGCAAATTTAATAACCTCACATTTTGTTCCCGCCTCCAGGTTGTTAATAAATTTATTGAACAGAAGCGGTCCCAGCACCGACCCCTGCGGAACTCCGCTCGTGACCCATTTCCAATCTGAGTAATGGCCCTTTACTCCAACCCTCTGTTTCCTGTCCGCCAGCCAGTTTTTGATCCATCGGTGGACCACCCCTTGCACCCCATGGTTCCATAGCTTCCTTAGCAGTCTTTCGTGTGATACCTTGTCGAAGGCTTTTTGGAAGTCAAGGTAAATGATGTCTATGGATTCCCCTTTATCCACCTGACTGTTTACCCCCTCAAAGAAATATAATAAGTTTGTGAGGTATGACCTGCCCTTGCAGAAGCCATGCTGGCTCGACTTTAGCTGCCCATTGTTTTTGATGTGTTCCCAGATGCTGTCCTTAATTAGCGCTTCCATCATCTTTCCCGGGACCGAGGTCAAGCTCACCAGCCTGTAGTTTCCCGGGTCTCCCCTTGAGCCTTTCTTAAAGATGGGCGTGACATTTGCTATTTTCCAGTCCTCCGGAATCTCTCCAGTTTTTTAGGATAGGTTGCATATCTGTCGAAGTGGCTCAGCTATTTCGTTCCTTAGTTCCTTGAGTACCCTTGGGTGAATGCCGTCCGGACCTGGCGATTTGTCGCTCTTTAGCCTGTCTATCTGCCTGAGGATATCCACCTTGCTCACCTCTAGTTGAACCAGATTTTCATCCTGATTTCCTTTTACGATCTCCTCGGGTTCCGGAATGTTGATTGTGTCCTCCCTTGTGAAAACCGACGTGAAGAACTCATTTAACCTGTCCGCTATCTCCTTTTCCTCTTTTACCACTCCCTTTCTGTCTCCATCATCCAAGGGTCCCACTTCCTCCCTAGCTGGTTGCTTCCCCTTGCACATGAGGTGAGTCTCTTTCAGTTGAAAGGAAGCTGTGGAATGAGAGGGCATAGGATGAAGTTAAGAGGTAATAGGTTCAGGAGTAATCCAAGGAAATACTTTTTTACAGAAAGGGTAATAGATATGTGGAATAGTCTCCCGGTAAAGGTGGTGGAGACAAAGACTGTGTCTGAATTCAAGAAAGCCTGGGATAGGCACATGGGATCTCTTAGCAAGAGTAGGAGATAATGGATGCTGCAGATGGGCAGACTGGATGGGTGACTTGGCCTTTATCTGCCATCATGTTTCTATGCTAGGACCTCACTGATTAGTACCTTAAGAGATATGCACATGACAAATGGTGAGCAGAAATGTATAGTATTCCTGTAAAAAAAAAAAAAAAAAGTGGCAAATTCAACTCCATATCCTAGTGAAATGATGATCAATTTCAGGCATTTGATAAAGACATTTCAGTATTTTCCATGGAAAAACAAGGAACCTGACATTATTGGAGTTTTGAGTTGGAAAACTAGGAGTGGGACATCATCTCCCAGTGGCCTGGAGTGACCTGCTTGCACTCTTTTCTGGTCATTTGCTGGCCATCGTACACTACTTGTGTGTTATATAATCTGTATGATATTTAACACTGTCCCATTCATGTACACTCACTTTTCTTCCTCCCCCCCCTACCTTCACATCCTTCAGCAGTGGACCTGTCAGATTATGGAGGTAGTGACACAGCTGGGGAATGTCCAAATACAGCTGGTAAAGAGAATCAACATCTGGAAAAGGCAGCAACAGCTGGCTGGAAATGGTGCTCCCTTTGATAAAAATCTGGACCCCCTTCAGGATAGGTGAGTGCTGCTATGCCCAGGGACAGGGGGCTACCTTTTCAGAAAGAGCACTGTACATAACATATACCCTGATGCACTTTGCAGAAAGGATATTTACGGGGCTTAATTTGTAGACAAAAAGGGAAGCGGAACTGAGGGAAGGGGTGGAAGGGCATAGGACAGGTTCAAAAGGAGAAGAGGAGCTGAATTATACAGAGGTCCAGATTCACTAAACTTGCCGACTGGATCGTTCTTGGGCGATTCTTGGTCGAGTTTTGCCGAGCGACTAATTCACCACATATTTTATATGCAAATGATCTGATCAGACGCATGCCCTATAGTGATCCCACGGATCGCTGTAAGAGCGATCAAAATGCATGCGCAGAGTATCCTTGTTGGTTATTGATGCAATTTATGCTAGCTTTTCGTCCTTTACTATGTAGTTAGTAGGCAGGGTTTATTCCCGCACGTCACGTGACAAGCGAGCCCAAAAGAAAGGGGGAGGGTGGCTGCAGTTTACTTTTTGCTGGCCCTACTAGTTGGACATTTTTAAAAAGGAATGATTTGTGACCGACGCAGTGAATTATATTTTTGTGTAGCCAGACTATGGACATTTTATGGAACAGAACCTGCTTTAAACCCACGGGTTAAAACCGCGGGCTCGCAATGCGCATTTTACAGGAATGAATTTTTACGCACGAATGAATTCTTACGCATATGTAGTTATTTTACTGTTTCATTTTTAATTTTAATGGCTGTTTTATATGAGGTTGTAACCTCGATACTGATATTTCTGGGCAGGAGAGTTGGCAACAAAGGTAAGCGACTGGTCCTCAGCAGTCCTTTTTTTTTTGGATCGGCAATCAGTGTTTCTTCTTCTGCTTAGTGAATCGATAGTTTACTACTTTTGCATGCCATTTCCCCTTATTTGCATGGGTAGATCGGATCGGGTAGGAGATAGATCGGGCAGCAGTTTAGTGAATCGGGTCGGGGAAGGATCGCAAAACCAGTAAAAGGTTTAGTGAATCTAGCCCAGTTTCTGTTTTCTGTTGTGCTTGTCTCACCTCCTCCACTCCTCTTCTGGCTGTCTGGGAGAGGGGGACTGGAGCAGAGCACCTACTGCTCTGGACACTGTCCCTCTAAGCCAGTGGTTCCCAATCTTGTCCTGGAGTCCCATCAACCAGTTGGGTTTTCGGGATAGCCCTAACAAATATGCATGAGAGCGATTTGCATATAATGGAGGTGGCAGGCCTGCTGATCTTCCCCATACATATTCATTAGGGCTGTCCTGAAAACCTGACTGGCTGATGGGCCTCCAGGACAGGATTGGGAACCACTGCTCTAAGCTGAGTGGGAGATCTTCACCTACCGTCCTGACAGTGGGGAGGATGCTATTTTACTACAGTATCACATCTTTAAATAGAAAGGGGCAAATAAACTCTTCAGTACTCCAGGGAACCTGCCTGTCCTTAGCTATAGAAAACACAATACTGAAGCACTACTCCCCACTGACAGCAATGCAGTTGGAGGACTCCTGCTCAGTTAATGCTGCACAAGAGTAAGTGTAGCTTTAAACTCCGGTTTCCAATTGTTTTTAGAGTAATTAGCAAGAGTCAACTGGTACGATTGTTTTCTTATCAGGTAGTTCAGACATGGAACAGCCTATAGAAATAAGAAGCCTGAATTTGTATATTATTTTTCATTGTCTAATTATTTCCTGCAAGCACGAACCATTAGGAAAACAAAGTCAGGACCATCATTTCAGTTTTCTTGCCAGTCCTGAAGTACTTAGGTAGCCGATTTGTACAATCTTATTCCACAATAACCGATCTCTAGAGCTTTTAGTCACTAGCTTTTAACTTTGCTAGTTCTACTCAATTTGTAGCATTTTTTAATCATTGTAAACCGCATAGAACTTCACGGTCCTGCGGTATATAAACTGTTATTATTATTATAAAGTGTTTAAAGGCCTACTTTTTTGGTAAATGTTATTCTTGATATTTAGGGCCTCTTCTATCAAACTGCGCTAGCAGTTTTTAGCACAGAGAGCCGCGCTGAATGGCCCGTGCTGCTCCTGACGCTCATAGGAACTCTATGAGCGTCGGGAGCAGCGCAGGCCATTCAGTGCGACTCTCTGTGCTAAAAACTGCTAACGTAGTTTGATAGAAGAGGCCCTTAATCTCTTTATGCAATAATTTTTAAGTAGATGTGCTCCCCTTAATGTTAGGTTCTTCTCGTTGTACTCTGCTCTGAATCTTAATTGAAAAATAGTGGAATATAAGACTACTGAGTAGATTAGATTAGAGGGTACAGTGGCTTTGGAGTCTGAAAAGAAGTAGTGGGACTGCATTCCAGGCATGAGAAATTAAACCCTCAGGGCTAGATGCACTAAAGGGTCTGCTCTGATACGATTTTTGGCCGATTCAAAAAGAGCTATTGATGCATTAAAGCTTGCATGCAAATGATTCACGCAGAGGTTCGTCATAATCCTCTTCTATCCCGTCTGATTGATTGCTATGAGAGTGACTCTCACATATGCGCAGAGCCAGCAGGGGAAACCTGAACAGCTGAGAGGCAAGGGAAGCCCCAAAAGCAGCTTCCTGACACTCAGCTGTTTGGGCAGGAAACCCTTTTTTTTTAATGAACACAGATCTGCCCCAGAAATGGTTCAAGGTGGATTGCAATTCAGATTTAACAATAATGTTTAATTGCACAAGTTAGGATAGTTACACCTCAGCTACGTATAGACATTATCCATCTCTACCTGCAGATAGCTTTGGAATAACCAAGTCTTTAAAAAGGCATCCAAATTTTCTGTGAGATGACTGGCACCATACGTCATGTGGCAAACCCTAGTGAAGATGACTTTTTTGATTATTCCCCCAGATGTGAAAGTCTGTTTGATGTTTACCTTCAGCTGAATCAAGAACTGGAAAAGGCAGCCACTGAGCTGGGGATGGAGCACTTCTCTGGAGTCCTTGACAGCCTCAACAGTTCTCTCAGTGCCTTGGTTAAGAGGTAGTTGGCCATAATTTTATATCATGCATTTGGATGCCTGGCTGCTGTGCAACTGTAACGTTCCAAACACATCCTTAGTTCTTCATACAAACAGTGAGAGCTGCACCAAAATCTTCTCTGTTCTCATATGCTCTCTCGATTCCAAATATAGGCCTAGTTTTCCTGCTTATTGTGGGAGGCAAATTATAAGGAAGTCATATTCTCAGTGAGGGAAAGGGGGGGACCAGACTAACCTTAATACTCACAACATTTAAGAGGGCAGTACCCCCCTGCTCCCATACCCACACTAGCTATATTTTTGATCCCAGGGTATTTTGTAAGTGTAATAACAGGGCAGGATTAACTCCCTAATTCTATATAGAGGGTTGGATTCTCAAACCTGGCCGTGCCTTGAAGATTGGTCACTAAACCGGTTCCAGCCAGTTTAGCATGCCAATATTTTACCGGCCGATTATTAGAATGGCTCACCGGGGTCTTTTCCGAGATTCCTAGCAGACTCCAACTCTGCCATGCAAATGTAGTACAACAAGGTCATCAGTATTAAAACGATAATAAAATAGGCTCATTAATCTTTAAATGACCCTCCAGGCTATTCTCAAATCTCGTTGAACTATATTTGTGGGCAAAATTTTGTGGCAGGGTCTGAGCTGTCATAGCCTTGCTTTCCGGTCAGTGCCTGAGAGCTGATTGGTTCAGGCACTGACAGGAAAGTAAGGCTTGAAAGCTCAGACCTATCCCCACTGCAAATTAAAAAACCCTAATTCTTCCCCCTCTCCCATTGATGATCCCCCCCAGGGCCATTCGATATGCCCATTTCCTCCTGTTGCCTGTGTTCCCTGCCCCCTTGACACCCCATGGCAGCCCCTGCACCTTTAAAATGAATGACAGTAGGAGGGATGCTTACTCTCTCCTACAGCCGTCACAAGGGTGCCCCACTCTCCCCACATATCCCCCCCCGACAACCCTCCGTGCCCTCATATCCTTAAATTGAAAGACGGCAGGAGGTATGCCCACTTCTCCTGCCACTGGTGTCCTCTGCCCACCCCCCTGACAACACCCTGCCCCCCGGTACCTTGGAATTGAAGGATAGCCAGAGGGATGCCCACCTCTTCAAAATGGTGGGCCTTTTTCCCAGTGCATCTTGGGATACACTGGGAGGGGCCTAAGGCTCTGATTGGCTCAGGTGCCTAAGGCCCCTTCCCAGTCGGAGCTTTAGGTATCTGAGCCAATCAGAACCAATGAGAACCACTGTTCCCAGTGTATCCTGGGTTGTTGGGGGCTGTGGGGGAAGGAGACCCCGCTGGTGGGATGGAGTGGGCATCCCTCCTGCCATCTTTCAATTTAAATGTATGGGGGGCGGTGGGTTTTCAGGGGATGGGGGACCCTGTTAGCGGCGGCAGGAGGGAGTGGGCATCCTTCCTGCTGATCTTACAGGGTGTTAGGGGGTCCAGTCAGTGGCGGGAGAGTGGGTGGTGTCGGCAGGAGAGGGGACTTTTCTTTCTGCTTCTCTTCTTGCCGGTTAATCATCTGAGTCGGCAGGACTCGGAGAGACCTGCGGCTTAGTTGACTGGAGCAGAGAGAGCAGCTTTGACAGAAGGGAAAAGCTATGCTTAGCAATTACTCTTCTGAGGCACAGTTTCTCCCGCTCTTTACCAGCAATTCTCCGCACAAATAGCTTGCATATAATTTTCCAAGCTATTATGCTGAGAATCGCCTGTAAAATAAAAATCGCTCCCACTATGGCCACTGTATCAACTCACCGGATTTTACTGGTGAGTTTTGAAAATCTGGCCCATAGTGCTCAAAATTGCACACTCTGATTTGGGCACGCAATTTAATTTGCTTAATAAGGCAATTAGCACAGATAATTTGGCACTAACAATTATTGACAGCAATTAGAATTTATGCATACATCTTGCTAGGCACTATTCCATAAAGATGCACACATGAATTCTTACATGTGAATCTCAAAAAGAGAGCGTGACCATGGGAGGGATATGGGTAGGTCTAGGGCATTCCAAGAATTTTGCATTCTTTGTTACAGAATATGCCTGATCATGCCTAATTTAGGTGTGAAGATTTACATTAGGGTTTAGTTGGTATAAAGCCTTGGGCCTAAAAGTTAGGCGTGGATTTTGGAACTATTCCATAAACCAGTGTCTTGCAAACTGTGTGGTGCGGCACAATAGTGTGCCATGGTGAGATTCTGGGTGTGCCGCAAGAGATACAAATCTCTCACTGTCAGCAGCAGTGCTGGTGCCTCTACTCCTTTCTGCACCCCCACCGCATCATTCCTCTGTAAAGAGTTACCAGATGGAGAGATTTCCAAAACCCGGCAGTTTGTCCAGGTTTTGGAAAGTCCCTGAGCTCAGGGCCGTGTCTGGAGGGCCTCTGAGCATGCGTAGATGTTGACGTGATGATGTCACGCACATGCATGTAACGTCATTGGCCGATGTCTGCGCATGTTTGGAGGCCCTCTAGACAGGGCCCTGAGTGGGCAAAAAAATGGCAAATGAGTTTCAATGTGGACAAATGCAAGGTCATGCATGTAGGGAAAAAGAACCCGATGTTCAGCTACAAAATGGGGGGAATATTGCTAGGGGTGAGCGACCTTGAAAAAGACCTGGGGGTGATGGTGGACGCAACATTGAAGCCATCGGCGCAGTGTGCGACAGCCTCAAAGAAAGCAAACAGAATGCTGGGCATCATCAAAAAGGGTATCACAACCAGGATGAAAGAAGTCATCATGCCACTGTATCGTGCAATGGTGCGCCCGCACCTGGAATACTGTGTCCAGTACTGGTCGCCGTACCTCAAGAAAGACATGGCAGTACTCGAGGGAGTCCAGAGAAGAGCGACAAAACTGATAAAAGGTATGGAAAATTTTTCATACGCTGACAGGTTAAAAATGCTGGGGCTGTTCTCCCTGGAGAAGAGGAGACTTAGAGGGGACATGATAGAAACCTTCAAAATCCTGAAGGGCATAGAGAAAGTGGACAAGGACAGATTCTTCAAACGGTGGGGAACCACAAGCACTAGGGGTCACTCGGAGAAATTGAAAGGGGACAGGTTCAGAACAAATGCTAGGAAGTTCTTTTTTACCCAGAGGGTGGTAGACGCATGGAACGCTCTTCCAGAGGTTGTGATAGGCCAGACCACAGTACAGGGGTTCAAGGAAGGTTTGGATAGGTTCCTAAAGGATAAAGGGATTGAGGGGTACAGATAGAAGCAGAGGTAGGATATAAAAATGGTCAAATCACTTCACAGGTCAAAGGACCTGGTGGGCCACCGCGGGAGCGGACCACAGGGCGGGATGGACCTCTGGTCTGACCCAGTGGAGGCAACTTCTTATGTTCTTATGTTTAGTGTGCCGGGGCCAAAAAAGGTATGCAAGACACTGCTGTAAGTGGTGCCGAACTCAGAGCGCCATTTATAGAATAACACTTAAATGCTCAGTTTTGGTTTTTTTATGCACTGATTTTTCTTCACCATTTACAGAATTTGGTCCTAATATGGGAATTCAATAAGTGTTTTTGTTTATTAAAATTTGATATAACGTAACATAAAATCAATTTCTAGACCGCATAACTGTTAAGTTCTATGCGTTTAACAAAAGATGAAATAATAAAGCTACAACTGAGTGAGAAACAACCTGAAAGTTAACGGTTACCGTATTTTAACTCATATACCGCGCACCCGTGTAAAACGCGCACACGGGTATAGCATGCGGGGAACACAAATTTATGTAAAGAAATTTTTATATACCGTGCACACCCGTATACCACGCATGCCGCCCTGACTCTCCCATCGCCGCCCAGCTCTCCTTTTGCCCGCCCCGACTCTCCTCTGGCCACCTCGACTCTCCTTTCGCCCGCCCCGACTCTCCTCTCCCCCTTGAAGTCCTGTCCCCACCCTGAAAGCCTGATGCCACCCCCTCGACGTCCAATTCACCCCCCCCCCGCAGGATCGCTCGCACCCCCACCCCGAAGGACCGCTTGCACCCCCACAGCCTCCCCCCCCCCATCTGATGTCAGAGAAAGGGCGGGACCGCTGGAAGAGGAAGCAGTGCAGGGCTCACAGAAGGGCCGGGACCGCCGGAAGAGGAAGCAGCAGACGCAGGGCTCACAGAAGGGCCGGGACCGCCGGCAGAGGAAGCAGCAGGACAACGGTAGGAGCTTCTCCATGATGGGGGGGGTGGGGAGGCTGTTGGGGTGCGAGCGGTCCTTCGGGGTGCGAGTACGAGCGGTCCTTCGGGGTGGGGGTGCGAGCGGTCCTGCGGGGTGAATCGGACGTTGGGGGGGGGGAACTATGTAAAAAAAAAGTTGTAAAACGCGCTCACGCGTATAACGCGCATGGTTATGCACGGTTTGTAAAATCGTGTATAACGCGCGCGTTATATGCGTGAAAATACGGTAATTGCCCCAAAATCTGGAAAACAAGTTAGTTTTTAATTGTTTCCTGAATTTTAAATAAGAAACAGAGGACAATAGTAACTGTTTGAAATCCTTATCCCTTATACCGCCATAGCATACACAGCGGTGTAAAATAAAAAAGTACATCATATAGATAGAAAAGGAGCTCCATTAAATATAGAACAGACTTATCTAAATCTAGAAATATAATTTATCTTGTTGTGACTGCAGGTTAATCCTTGAATATCGCCCGGGTAAAGATCAATAAATATGATCATTCTGAGGACTATTATGCCCAAATGCTAAATTAAATAAATACGTTTTCAAAAGTGTTTTAAAAGCCTTTAAATGAACCCCCTCTTTTACTAAGATGCGCTAACCGATTAGCGAACGCTAATGCGCCCATAGAATAACATGCACACGTTAGCGTTTAGCGCTTGCTAATCGGTTAGCGCACCTTAGTAAAAGAGGGCCTTAATTCCAAACAAATCTGATTTGGAAGCTGGTTCCATAAACTTGGGGCTAAACAGAGAAAAAGCCTTTGAATGGGTACATTCCCATTTAGTCCTTCTGACTCATGGTGATACCAACTTATTATCCGGTAATGATCTCAACGTTCATAGTGGAGAATATGGAATAAAGTTAGGCACTGAGCTATTATTTTGCAAAGGCCTATCTGCGTGTAGTGCCCTTTGCAAAATGCCGGCTTACCTCCCATCTTGCACCTAACTTTGGGTGCGGTACCTGCCGAAACCTGGTATAAATGCTGGCTCACAACTAATTTCCTTTAGAAATCACAGGGATAGTACTAGATAAAAACTAGTGGAAGTCAGAAAATGCTTGGATCCAAAAAATATAAACTGACCTCACATTCAAAATAGTAGCCTAACTATGGACCATGACCAACAATTTATAAGTCACTCAGAAACGTGAAACTCTTCAAGGAAGGACCGCACCCCCCTAGAGATGAACCAGAGTTTGCCTTCCAGTCATTGCAACTGTTTCAATGCTGGTCACGCTCCATGGTTGGTTACAAAAGTAAATAAAGATTGTTACAGTTTTTCAAATACTTGTGTAAAAGTTCTTTCTTTATTTCTTATATTTTGTCAAACGAACATCACTCTGAAATGAATAAGTTGTGATATAGTGACTTAGCTTTATGAAGGGTTAGGGGTCTCTAGTGGCCCCGTTTCGATTTCTTCTTCAGGAGACCCAATCATAAATGCAAATTAAAAGTCCTTTTCAAAGATTGTATAATTTTAGACTTCGTGATGTAGCAACATCGCCGAAGGACGCTGTCGGTGCAAAAGATTTCAACTTTTGCACCGACAGCGTCCTTCGGCGATGTTGCTACATCACGAAGTCTAAAATTATACAAGCTTTGAAAAGGACTTTTACTGCATTTATGATTGGGTCTCCTGAAGAAGAAATCGAAACGGGGCCACGTAGAGACCCCTAACCCTTCATAAAGCTAAGTCACTATATCACAACTTATTCATTTCAGAGTGATGTTCGTTTGACAAAATATAAGAAATAAAGAAAGAACTTTTACACAAGTATTTGAAAAACTGTAACAATCTTTATTTACTTTTGTAACCAACCATGGAGCGTGACCAGCATTGAAACAGTTGCAATGACTGGAAGGCAAACTCTGGTTCATCTCTAGGGGGGTGCGGTCCTTCCTTGAAGAGTTTCACGTTTCTGAGTGACTTATAAATTGTTTATAAGTTTATATTTTTGGCTCACAACTAATGGCAGATTGACACATAAATGACCCTATTCTGCAACACTGCACCTAATTTCTGGGAATGTCCTTGACCCACTCATGCCCCTGCCTCCCTTTTCATTGTGCGCATCATAACATTTAAGTGCACATGTTATAGAATAGGATGCAAGGCAAGTCCGTGTATAACTCCAAATGAGTGCCAATTAACACCAACCGTTGATTGTTAATGGCTCATTTAATTTTTTTGCTCACGGATTTGGGATCCATGCTCATAGTTGCGTGCCCAACTTTGATCAACATATATAGAATCTGTCGGGGTAAATACATTAAATGATTTGGATGTGCTTCCTGGGTGTTGAAAGCGTGCAGTTTTTGATTCTTAGGCATCAAAGTCCTCACACTAACCCTGTTTTACAGAGTTGCTGAATGTTCTGGCTCTTTAGTCAGCCAGACTTGGTTTTTGAGTCTCAATTTATTGTGGTAGTTATACGCCATGCCTTTTCCATGTGAAATTGCCACTACAGGTACCACAATACACTGAAAAGAAGATTTACAAAAAAGGCTGGTGAAGACTTAAGATCTCCCTATAATGGCTGGGTACCCTGGTGATATGCTGGTCCTGGAATTTGCTATTACAGTAATCCACATAAGATGCACAGCTGTAGAAGAGTCCGC
This sequence comes from Geotrypetes seraphini, assembly GCF_902459505.1. NCBI lineage: Eukaryota > Metazoa > Chordata > Amphibia > Gymnophiona > Dermophiidae > Geotrypetes > Geotrypetes seraphini. The sequence continues at coordinate 215,433,865 of NC_047086.1, forward strand.
CAAGCTTCTTTCTAAATAATCTGTAAAACTGTGACCTTAACTAGTATCAGTACTTTATTGTTCCCTCTCCTCCTTCTTCCCCCAATACCCAGCTCTTTTCTTGTAGAGCATCAACCCCCACAGGTCCCGAAGACCCAAACCAAATTCCAGGCCAACGTACGCTTCCTTTTGGGCTTGAAGCTTTTCAGCACCTCAACCAAGCTGCCTGTTGTCAAGGCCACAGTAGTGACAGAGAAACAAGCCCGAGAGCTGATGCAGAATTCTGGGCCTGAGCGTTGCAGGTGAGCAGTGGTGCGTGTGGCATGAGAGGCGAGGAGTTTTAGCTTCCTGATTCCGAAAGGCAGAGGCATCCAACTCGCACCTGAACTTGTCTGAATTCCCTTCTATGAGGACATTTTCAGAGGCTTGAATAAATTAATATACGGGACTAACTCTTAGTTTTATAAGAACTTCCACAGAGTAAAGATGTTCTGATAACAGAAATCATCACCGTAGCAAGGAGCATAGTGGAGCAATGAGATATTATAGGCAGGATATTCATATAATGAGAAAAGGGACATTCTCAGTAGTTTAAGATTTTACATTCTGCTACAGAATGTATTTTTCCTGTATGCAGAGGATATACTGATAAATACTTGAGCATTATGAGAAGGTATGTTTACAAACTGATATGTCTGAACACCCTGGGTCTCTACAGATGGTCATGCTTCTGATTTGAGGTGCATTATTTCACGAGATCCTTTATTGGAGGAACTTTTATTTCATTTCTCTCTTTTTTTTTTTTTTTCTCTCCCTGTAGTGAAAACATGGGTGACATTGTTAACAATATAGCACAATTGGAACTTAACCCTTCAACTAGGGTCTGTGGAGCAAGTTTCAAGAGCTTGGTGAGTGAAATAAGAAGTTATGTCCACATGAACCAGAGATCAGTTTTCCTCACACATGCTCTGTGCACACTGCCTCACCACAGGCAAGGCAAATCATAGGTTGCATACGCAGGAGTTTCGTCAGCCGTAAGCCTGAAGTCATTATGCCATTGTATAGATCCATGGTGAGGCCCCACCTGGAATACTGTGTGCAATTCTGGAGGCCGCATTACCGTAAGGATGTGCTGAGACTGGAGTCGGTCCAGAGAATGGCCACCCAGATGGTCTTGGGACTCAAGGATCTCCCGTACGAGGAACGGCTGGATAAGTTGCAGTTGTACTCACTCGAGGAACGCAGAGAGAGGGGTGACATGATTGAGACATTCAAGTATCTCACGGGCCGCATCGAGGTGGAAGAAGATATCTTCTTTTTCAAGGGTCCCGTGGCAACAAGGGGGCATCCGTGGAAAATCAGGGGCGGGAAACTGCACGGGGACACTGAAAGGGTGGTTGATCGCTGGAATAGTCTTCCACTTCAGGTTATTGAGGCCAGCAGCGTGCCTGATTTTAAGGCCAAATGGGATAGACACGTGGGATCTATTCACAGAGAAAGGTAGGGGAGGGTCATTGGGGTGGGCAGACTAGATAGGCCGTGTCCCTTATCTGCCGTTTATTTCTATGTTTCTATGTACAAAATGTGCATCTTACCTGTTTGCTCTCTGTCTGTTTCTGTCTTGTTCTGGCATTTACTGCATCTTAATTCTTTCTTCTCACATTCTGTCTGGTTTTTTTTGCACAGCTTCTGAAGAAGATCAAGCGCTGTGAACGGAAGGGCTCCGAGTCTGTGACAGAAGAGAAATGCGCCATCCTGTTCTCCACAGATGTCACTCTCAGTGCCCATGCCCACAATGTTACCCTCCACCTGCAGGTAACCTGGGTTGAAGGAGGGGGGAGGTGTTAGGCAGTATATTTTAAATTTCCTCAAAGCATCTTCTGCCTTTTCTAGTTCCCACTGAAGTGCATTAGGCCATGAGTCCAGCACAGAATAATAAATAAGGTGGCTTGAGCTACACATGTGTGACGGGGGCCTGTACAAAGTGGCAGGTGTGACTCTAGACCAGGGGTAGGCAACTCTGGTCCTCGAGGGCTGGAATCCAGTCGGGTTTTCAGGATTTCCCCAATGAATATGCATGAGATCTATTTTCATGCACTGCTTTCAATGCATATTTATTGGGGAAATCCTGAAAACCCAACTGGATTCTGGCCCTTGAGGACCAGAATTGCCCACCCCTGCTCTAGACAGACTGGATGGACCATGAGGGTCTTTTTCTGCCATCATTTACTGTGTGTTATACTTTCGGCCATCTCAAAGATACATCACATACAGTTTTATTTACTTTGAAGAACTTTCTATACTGTCTTTAACTGATAAATTGCAGGTCAAAGTGGTTTACAAAATTGTTAATATAAAGCATACGAGGAAAAGAATTCTATTTAGCAGATAGGATAGATTAAAACCATTCAGTCTACACCAGGGTTAGGCAATTCTGGTCCTCGAGAGCCGGAGCCAGGTCAGGTTTTCAGGATATCCACAATGAATATACATGAGATAGATTTGCATCTCAAGGAGGCAGTGCATGCAAATCCATCTCATACATATTCATGGTGGAGATCCTGAAAACCTGACCTGGCTCCAGCTCTCGAGGACCGGAATTGCCTATCCCTGGTCTACACAAAAAAGATAACAGAACATAAACATATAATGCCTCTCAACTCCGATTACCCCACACAGGCAATCAGAAAATGCTTGTCCAAAGAGCCAGACCTTAACTGCACTTTTAAAACGTGTAAGGTATTATTCAACTTTAATAGCTACAAGAAGAGAATTCCAGCTTTCAGGAGCCTTAAATGCACTGCAGCTTTTGCTTTCCAGTTGGGCAATACAAGGACTTAACATGAGTTAACAGTTACCAGAGGAGATTTTTTTAAAAATATAGCGCTGTATGTTAACACACGGATGTTTATACTACCTACAGAATAATGCATATGTGAAATTGGTAGAGATATTTGAGTTGAATGGTGCTGGACCTGCCTTGTTGCTTTTGCAGACCTTCTCCCTCCCTCTGGTGGTGATTGTTCATGGGAATCAAGATAACAATGCGAAAGCTACCGTTCTATGGGATAATGCCTTCTCCGAAGTGGTGAGTGACATGAGGATGGGGGAGGGGGCGTGACCCTGGACTGTAAGGGAGAAGGCCTAGTAAATGTAAAGTTTGCCAAATGGTAAAACAAATGCCCCTCTTCCCACCTCAGCTCCAGTGCTCCGTTCAGAAACCTACTCTGTCATGGAAACAGGAAGGAAACAGTTACAACACCTCTATTTGTGGATGGGCACAGGAAATGAAGTAGCAACAATAGCCTCAAATAGGTTAAAATAATCAGGCCCTGAGAATTTGGAGTCTACTAGATGCATGAGGCATACTTGTGAGAGAGAAAAATCCCAGCCAAGAAAAATATATTTTGTAAAAAGATAATGTTTCCTATTGAATGGTGTCAAACAGTTTGAAGTTATAGAGGCTGATAGTGGCCTGATATCTACCTAAAGTTAACTCTGAGCCAGAGCACGGTTTTTAGGTATCCTTGGTCTATTTTCAGCCTTGTGCTCCCCACCAACGCCAGCATTGTGCACCTTTCTTACCAACAGTGGTTCCATCCATCATAGCAGCAACTGGCCAAAATACCCTTCTTTCTCTCTTCCCTCTTGTTCTATCCAAAATTGCCTTCTGTTGGTTCTTGATATGGACAGCAAAAGTACACAAGATGAACAATGGATTTCAAGAGTAGTCTGGGGGTGGGTATGCACAATTACATATCCTATATAGGTTGAAATTGATGCTTCTACCTGTACATTTTCATTCTGTGGTTCAGGTATTGTTATTAACTAGACTTGACTATTGTTACATGCTTTATCTTGGATTGACAAGATGGAGGTGCACAAGCTGGAGGTGCAAACCCTTGCAGCTATTAATGAACTCAGATGCAAGATTGAGTATGGGTATCCCCAGGACAGAACATGTTACTCCAGTTTTGAAGTCTTTACATTGGTTGCCTGTACAGTAGCGGATATGTTATAAGGTGTTGTCGGTTGTTCACCAAGAATTATATTCTTCTTCTTCATATTTTTGAAATTTATGGGAGATTTATTGACTAGTGAGAAATTTGAGATCTAAGGAAGAAATGTAATTGATTAGTCTGAAGGAAGAAGGGATTCATTATGTCAGATCAAAGATGGCTATGTTCTCTACAGCTTGAAAGAAACTTTGGAACTCCCTTCCTGGTGTTCTGAGAGTAGGTAGGGATCAAATGTCATTTTAAAACTCTTGAAAATGCAACTATTTGAATATAATGCAAATGCTCAAGATAAACAACCTTGCAATCAAATAATAAATTAATTACATACCCCCTCCCACCCACTCATCCTGGATGTGCAGAATCAAAGGGCAAAACTAATAATCAATTCTTACAAAATTTTGTTAATGGGTCCCAAATTTCCTTGAACTTCTTATAATGCTCATACGTTCAAACTAATAAGTTTGGCACAATGTTTCCCACCAAAAACTATAGTTTAACCTGTCCCAATTTTTCCAATTCTTTGTAATAAGCTGTATGGTGACTCCTGTCATGATGAGAAATAATTTATTGTTATGTGAAGTTATTGGACTCTTGGGCATTAATAATGTACCAAACAGCACTGCATAATATGTCAATGCCAATGGAACTTCCAATATCCTATTGATTTGATCCCATATGGATTGCCAAAATTTAAGTATCAGGGGACAGAGAAGAGCAGATGATCCAATGTCCCTATATCCAGATGACAATGCCAACATCTATTAGACTTAGAACTTTGCAACCGAACAGGGGTCCAAAAAATTATATATAACAAAAATAACCAGGTTTGTCTCATAGATGCTGATTCTGTACATCTCATCTTCCAAGTCCAAATCCGTGCTGCTTTGTTTCAATGCTCCAAATGTCTTGTTTTGGTGTTTTATTCAGATGCTCAGATATTAATTTATACTACTTGGCTGCCTGATGCCCTAGCAAATCTGTCTATAAGCACAGGCTCGGCAAGCTATACTGAGTTTTTAAATTGTGCCAATCAGGGAACCCCTTCTGAATGGCTTGCTTCAACTGCAACCACTTAAATGCTTGAGACTTTGAAATACCAAATGATTGTTGCAGTCGTGAAAAGTCAAGCAGCTTCCCATCTGATGACACATCATTCAATGTGCATATGCCTGCCTGCAGCCACTGCTTCCAGAGGATCTTAGACTTGTCAATTTGAATCTTGGAGTTTAACCATAAGGACTGACATGTGAATTGATGAATTGGAATAGGTATTATGTTATTAATAAATTTTAATATCTGCCATGTAGATCAGTGTTCTTCAACCACTAGTCCATGGACCAGTGCCGGTCCACAGAAATTTTCTTCCGGTATACAGGGCCAGCACGTACATCAGGCCCAAAACAGTGTTCTTCAACCGCCGGTCCACGGTGCGATCGATACGGCGTTATCTTCGAGCCTAGCTCCCTCTTCCTAACTGATTCAGTGCACAAAACCACGGGCAGTGGCTCCTATGGGCATCCTGCGCCTGAACCGGAAGCCTTCTCTCTGACATTGCAACGTCAGAGGGAAGGCTTCCAGATGAGGCAAGGGACATACAAGGTGCAATTAGTACTATTATAGGGGCGGCGTCTGGGGTGGACATTGGGTAGAGATGGGCAGGGTCTGGCCCATGACTTAGCCCAATGTTCTTCAACCACCGGTCCACGGACCGATGCCGGTCCACAGAATAATTTTTTTATTTCTGCCATAGGTATAAAAAGGTTGAAAAACACTGATATAGATAATAAAATTCTATTGTCCTTATAAATCCTTGGTAACTTGATACTTAAAATGTGACACAATCTCAATGGCGACAGGAGTTGCCATTCTAAGGGCTCCTTTAAGGTGCCCTAGCGGTTTTAGCACACACTACAATGCCGCGTGTGCTAAACTCTAATGCCCCCATAGAGCTTGCGTTAGTATTTCTCGTTTAGGGCGTGGTTTGCACACGCTAATCTTGAGCTTGCGCTAAAAACGCTAGCGCACTTTAGTAAAAGGAGCCCTAAGTAAAGCCAGTCAGGGAGATGTTCCATGTGCTCAGGAAGGATCCAATACATACCCTGACACATTATAAAAGCTTGATGGTATCTATAAAAATTGAGAAAATTTACCCCACCCTCCGCAATTGGTTTTTGTAAAGCAATTTGAGCAGTTTTACCCAGCCAAATAAATTTCCTGAGAATACCATTCGATTTTTTATAGAAGGACCCCTGAAAATAAATCGGCAACATGCTCATTTGGTAACAAATTACAGGCAAAATCATCATTTTTACAGTTTGGACTCTCCCCCACCAAGAAAGATGTAATGGGTTCCAGTGCTCACAGATTTCTTTGACTTTCAGCAATAAAGATTTTTCATTTACTGTCACTGTGTCTTCCAATGTTTTCTGAATCATAATACCTAAATATTTTATACCCTCTTCTTTCCAAAGGAAAGGGAATGAATCAAATAGTTCTTTTGTACAATGTACATTTAGCGGAAGAACCTTTGATTTGCTCCAATTTATTTTGTATCCAGAGAATTTACCAGATCGGTCTATCAATTCCAGTAAATGCGGAATGGTGGATTCAGGATTTTTCAAATGAAGCAAGATATCATCTGCATAAGCAGAGATCTTTTATTCCCGACCTGCTTAAGGAATCCCCTCCTTTGCCTGCTGTATAGCCAGTAACAAGGGTTCTAGAACAATATCAAAAAGCAAAGGAGACAAGGGACATCCTTGTCTAACTCCCCTTCCCAGATAAAAACGTTCAGAAAATGTATTATTAATATATAGCCTTGCAGAAGGGGAACTATACAAGGTTTGAATCATTTGAATAAATCCGGATCCTTTACCAAACCAATCCATTACTTGATAAATGAAAGTCCATTCCACACGATCAAAGGCCTTTTCTGCGTCCATTGTAACAGAGAAGGCCAGATCATCCATTGTTTTCGCTAAATTTAACATATGTAAAGCTAATCTGGTATTATTTGAGGAATGTCTCTGAGTAATGAACTCTGGTGCATACCGATCAGTTTTAAAACGTCCAGATAAAGAAAGCTAAGTTACTATTAATTTACTACATAAAGATATATTGAATTTAAGAATTTAAGAATATTTAATCTAAGAGAAATAGCGAAAGCAAGACCAATGAGGAGACTAACTACCTTAAACCATGCAAACAAAATGAAAGAAAATGAATAATACCATGAATATATAGAAGACTAATTGTGAGATACTGAGATATACCAGAAGATATGTTTCAAAAAATTATTTTAAAAAAACTTTTCTCTCCTTATATGAAAATCAATGAGGATCTATATCTTTTGTTATGAATGAGTCTTAATGAGAACCTCATGAAAATTGAACTATAAGATTAAGATTGCCTGTAATACTTATAAGATACCTATTACGATTAAGCCATATTTTGAGTATCAAGTTGCCCCGAATCTACAAGGACAGTAGTATTCTTTGTGCCACCTGGAAAACATTAAAATTCATTAACAATTTAACATCTATACCAGTACAACAATCCACGTGTCAATCCTTATGCTTGAACTCCAAGATTCAAATAAGCGAATCTAAGATCCTCTGGAAGCACTGGCTGCAGGCAGGTATATGTACTTTAGATGATGTGGTATCAAATGGGGAAATGCTTGATTTTTCACAACTGCAACAAGCATATAAGTGGTTGCAATTGAAGCAGGCCATTCAGAAGGGGTTCCCTGATTGGCGGAATTTAAATAATCAGTATAGCTTGCTGGGCCTATGCTTCCAGACAGGTTTGCTAGGGCATCAGCCAGCCAAGTGATATAAATTAATATCAGAATACTTGAATAAAAAAACAAGCCTAAGGGACATTTGGAGCATTGAGACAAAGCAACCTATTTCTGCTACTCAATGGCCACGGATTTGGACTTGGAGGCTAAGATGTACAGCGTCAGCATCTATGAGACAAACTTGTTTTTTTTCTGTTATATAGGATTTTTTGGACCCCCAGTTCATTTGCAGAAGTTAGATACTTCAAAATCTAATAGATGCTGGCACTGTCATCTTGAAATAAGGATACTGGAGCATCTGTTGTTCTATTGTCCCTTGATACTCAATTTTTGGAAGTCTATATGGAGTAAAATCAATATGATATTGGAAGCTTAAATTCCATTGTCATACAACATAGTATTATTTGGGACTGTTAAAACCTGACTCCAATTAATGCAAGTAAAAATAGATTACTTTTAATTATGACATGAGTGGCTATGCAGCTAATTACAAAAAACTGGAAAAATTGGGATAGACCAAATTATATCTTTTGGTGGGAAACCCTATGCTAAGTTTATAAATATGAGCGAATGCACTTGGAACAATTGGGCCACTATAACAAAATTAAAGAGATTTGGGGTCCATTAGCAAAGTTTGTAAAGAATTGATCTCTAGTATAAACCTCTGATTTCTGAATAAATTTATACACATCCAGGGATGGGAGGGAACAGGGGGTGATATGTAATTATATTATTATTTGTTAGATATAAGTGCTGATTATTGTATCATTTGTTCATATGTTCTATTGCACTTTATGTTTGTTTTTGAAACTAATAAAGATTTATAAAATCCAGAAAAAAAACAAACCTGATTTAAATCACTAGTCAGAGAGACTTGATTTAAATCATCCCTGTGACATTATGAATAGATTAGTGGAATTCATTTACTAAAACAATTTAAACATTGCATGAATATACAGTTAAAAAATAATCCTTATTTCATGATGAATAACTGTTGGACTACAGTGTATCTTAAACAGAAACTAATCTTTAGATAAATTTTTCCTCAAAAAAGCATTTTATTTTAAAAAATCCAATTTAAAATATGTGATTTAAATAAAATAATCCAATTTTAAATCATGAAAATCTGATTTTTTTAAAATTAATCATTGATTTTTATCCACCCTGATATTGGTACAGGTAATCCCTGTGAAATATTTTTAATATTGACTCCATATAGATTAAGAATTAGGGGTTTGATATTCAAAGTGATTTAAAACAGCCAGGAGAGACTCCAGGCTGTTTAAATCACTTGTCTGGGCTAACTGTGCATATTCAGTGGCACTTAACTGGATAGTGCTTCTGAATATTTGCAGTTAGTGCCTAAGTGGAGTCAGCACTTACACGGTTATGTGCCGATACTCAACACTTTACCGCATCAGGTAACTGCGTAACACGTAATCTTGTCTTTTTGTGGTTCACCTTACAGCAGTGGTCTCAAACTCAAACCCTTTGCAGGGCCACATTTTGGATTTGACGGTACTTGGAGGGCCTCAGAAAAAATAGTTAATGTCTTATTAAAGAAGTGACAATTTTGCATGGGGTAAAACTTTATAGTTTATAAATCTTTCCTTTTGGCTAAGTCTTAAAAATAATATTGTCATTTATAGCCAAAGAGACATATGATCAAGAAACTTTTATTTTACTTTTGTGATTATGATAAACATACCGAGGGCCTCAAAATAGTACCTGGCGGGCCGCAAGTTTGAGACCACTGCCTTACAGTATGTGCTTAAAGTGCAGAATATTGGATTTAAATGCAAATGTGTTGTCCAGGTATCAACATAGAATATCCAGTTATACGTGGTCGGCTGTGGCCCGGCATTAAATACCTGGCAATAAAGCCAATGGGGGCTAAAAAAACACTGACAGCTGTTGGCTGAATATTTATTCCTATAGGTTTTTCCCTAGCCAAAGGCTTTTAATTCTTCCCCTGGTTTCACAGGAGAGGTGAAGCTTGATGCATCTGATGGAAAACAGGCTGTGTGTGTGTGTGTGTGGGGGGGGGATGAAAGCCTTTGTTTATATAAGTAATTGTGCGTCAAGGATGTGTTGGCCTATGAGAGAGATCCCAGAAAAGCCTCAAAGCCTGAGCTTTAACAGTCTCTCTGCTGCTTGATACTAGGAACGAACCCCCTTCGTGGTGGCAGATCTGGTTCCCTGGCCCAGGATGTGTGAGATGCTGAACCTGAGGTTTGTCTCAGAGGTGCAGACCAGCCATGGTCTGAAAAGGGACCATTTCTTCTTCCTGGCTCAGAAGATCTTCAATGACAATACTTCCACAGCAGAGGACTTCCAGGAGCGCTGCGTATCCTGGGCCCAGTTCAATAAGGTAATGAGCTACTCCAGTATCAGTGATCTGACTTTCTTTGTTGGCATCCACCTGAGCAGGAGTCATATACATTGCCTTGTGCAGAGATCACTGTTAGTGTATCAAGTGTGGCTTTCTCTAATGTAAGTTGAGAAAACAGTGTGTATTACTGATAAGCTAGCATCCTGTGAGATGTCTTTCCTACATTTTAAGTGGAACCTTAAACTCTGCAAATTATACTAGGAGTATCTGTGATTGCTCCTAGGCTTGGGCACCTTAGATAGAATTGGGTTAGGTGCTTAGGAATATTACAATCTTGAGATTTCCATGCAACCTAATTGGTTAATGAGTTGTTAATGAGCAATAATTGGCTGCTAACAACCAATTATTGACTTTAATTGGCACCAGTTAGAATTTGTGGCCTAGATGCACTAAACGGAGTTTTTAAGACTGCGGTCCAATTTTTGGCCGATTCCAAAAGAGCGACCAATGCTCAAACAAGTTTACATGCAAATGATCTGAGTGGAGGTTGTTCGTAATTACTGTCCAATCCCGCCAATGAATTGCTGGGAGACGGATTCTCACACATTCACAGAGCTGGCAGAGTAAGCCCGAACAGCTGAGAGGCAGGGGAAGCCCTAAAGCAGCCGAACTGCCACTCAGCTATTTGAGGCAGTAAACTTTTTTTTTCTTTTCTTTTTTTATGGACACAGATGTTATGCGTGTTACCCATGTGCAATATTTGTCCCCATTTTTTTTTTTTAAAGTTGTGCCCCCCTTTCCCCAATGACAACCATGGATCCCTGAACTCCACGACGATGACTACTGCCCCCGCGAGAGACAGGAGGGATGCCCACTCCCTCCTGCCAGTCAAATGCCCACCCCCCCCCCCCCCCCCAACGGAAGTGAAAATGGCAGGATACAGAAGGAGGAGCCTAAGGCCTGATTGACTCAGATGCCTTAGGCCACTCCCCGTGCATCACATGATGCACTGGAGAGGGGAAGGCCTGCCATTTTGGACTGGCGGGCCTCAGAGCAGGAGGGATCGAGTAGGAAGGAATGGGCAGCCCGCCTACCTTTTTATGGCAGGGGATGGTTCGGGGGGAGGTTACCTGATGTGGGAGGGACCTCCATTGGCAGGAGGAAGTGGGCAACCCTCCTGCCATTTTTGCTCCTGTGGGGGGGGTTCACCTGGCAGGAGGGAGTGGGCATCCCTCCAGTCTCTCGAGGGGGTGGCCATCATCATTGGGGGGGGGTGACGGCTTTGGTTGGGGGGCTGGCTCGGTTCACATGTTTTTAGGTTTGTTTTTTTTAACAGCAGATACAGCATCTGTGCCCATTAAAAAATTATAAGCAACCGGTGTTTTTTCCGAATCACTAAAAGTCTTTGCTTTTTTTTATGCATTGCGAATTGATGTTAATGCATCAGTCGCTTAGCTAGTTTGCATGGCGTTATAATATTTAAAGAACTTATTTGCATAGCTGAGTTGGAAAAAAGAGCAATTGGGCAAAAAAATATACTTTGATCCGTTTTGTGTTGGCAAATTCTATCATCGCTAAAGCAGTTAAAACTGGTTTAGCAGTGATCGCTGACTTTAGTACATCTAGCTCTGTGCGTTCATCTGGCTGTATGTTATTCTGTAACACAAGGCATCCAACTCCCACTGTGCACAACTCAAAAGGGGAATGGCCTTGGGGGGCATGGACTCTTTGGGAGTGTTCTGCCAACTTGCATTGTTGAAGAATATTGAATCTCCATGCCCAACATGGTACCAGTGTTTTCACTGAGTTTTGACAGGTGCAAGTCTAGTGCCCAGAGTTAAGAAACAACAAGAAAGTTGACCCTGATCCCTGCACACAAGGGGACGCCACCAGAAACAAAAGACTTGTGGAGAGTTGATGTCCAAGATGAAGGCTTTATTTGAACAAATAGATAATTCACATAAAAATGTCTAGGGCCTGAACCACTGGAAACATATGGACTAGTGTTGCCCGATTTCTGATTCAAATCAATTCACCAATTCACTTCGGGTGAATCGATTCAAATCGATTCTTTTTTTTTTTTTTTTTAATTTACCTGGCCGATTCGGTGACCAACCCTCCTCCCCCCAACCAGTCTAGACACTTGTTTGCCCTGACAAACTGCCTCTTCTTTGCTGCCCAAGGATGCAATCCCAACAGCCCCACAGAACTAGACAGTGAGACCCTATCTAGCTTCTTCCAAAACAAAATTGACACCATTGTCCCCCTTCGACCTGCTCTCCTCAAGGTCCGACTAACCCAGCATCCAGATCACTATCCCAACTCCCCCCAGCCACACACACTGAACTTCTCGAAACTCTGAAGGAGCTCAAACCCTCCAGCACTATCCTAGATCCTTGCCCTTCCAGCCTTCTCCTATCCACCGCCGACGCATTAGCTGAATCTCACCTCCCCATCTTAAACACCTCCCTGGCAACTGGTAAGGCCCCACTCAGTTGGTAAAACGGCTATTATCAAACCAACTCTCAAGAAAACTACTTTTGACCCAAACGACCTGAACAACTACTGCCCAGTCTCCAACCTCCCATTTGTATCCAAAATCCTAGAAAGAACAGTACTCCATCAGCTACTCCCATTCATAGAAGAACAAAACGCCCTTTCCCCTTTTCAATCTGGTCACAGCACAGAAGCAGTTCTTCTAGACATCATCGATGACAGGTAGTGATGCCCTGCTAGTACTGCTAGACCTAAGTGCTGCCTTTGACACTATTGACCACCAACTCCTACTGCACAGGCTCACTGAGCTAGGAATTAAGGACTCTGCACTTCAGTGGTTCACTTCCTTCCTTCAACAGGGAACTCAATCAGTACTACTAGGCCAAAACAGATCAGAACCCAAACCCATCAAATATGGAGCCATCCAGTACCACCCCAAGGCTGCGCACTTGGTCTTTTGCAAACAAGAGTGTGGAATCCCAAGATAGTATTGGGCAGGTGAAATTAGTGTTCTTCTTTCTGATCCATAGAAGTTCAGTTTTGGCAGCATTCAGCTGGAGTTTGTTGTCTGTGTCATCCAATTCTTCATGTCGGTGATGCAGTGTTGAAGGTTGGTGAGTTGGGTAGATCGATCTTTACCTAGCGGGAGGAGAAGCTGAATGTCGTCCGCATAGGAGTGGGTTTTAATGTTGTATTTTTGGGCGATATTGATAACTGGTCTGATGTATAGGTTGAAGAGGAGTGGGGACTCCTCTTCAACCTATACATCAGACCAGTTATCAATATCGCCCCAAAATACAACATTAAAACCCACTCCTATGCGGACGACATTCAGCTTCTCCTCCCGCTAGGTAAAGATCGATCTACCCAACTCACCAACCTTCAACACTGCATCACCGACATGAAGAATTGGATGACACAGACAACAAACTCCAGCTGAATGCTGCCAAAACTGAACTTCTATGGATCAGAAAGAAGAACACTAATTTCACCTGCCCAATACTATCTTGGGATTCCACACTCTTGTTTGCAAAAGACCAAGTGCGCAGCCTTGGGGTGGTACTGGATGGCCCTTTCAATTCATATCTCACAAGTGGTCTCTATCTCCTTCTACTATCTGCGTCAGCTAAATAGGATCAAACATATATCACTAAACCTGACCTAGCCCAACTCCTCTACGCCTATGCACTCTCCAGAATGGACTATTGTAACTCCATCTTCAGTGGAATCACTGTCAAAGAACTCAAGCACCTCCAGCAAGTCTAGAACTCTGTGATTCGCCTCCTACACGACCTGGATTACCACAACCCCATCTTCCCAGCCCTCCCCAGCCATGCAGAACATTGGCTTCCAGTTAACAATTCTGTGTGTTCAAAGCCAAGAGATTCCACCTTATCACCCTTGCCTACATCACATCCAAACTCCCTCAATACACTCCTGCCCACTCTGCGCTGAAGCAGAGAAACTACTATACATCCCTCCAGGAAGATCCCTCCAAATGGAAATAGCTCATAAACGCTCATACAGCCCCTTCATCCCCCGTCTTTGGAACCAATTGCCTGCCCAGATAAGATCACAAGACTCGATGACCTTTCAGAAAACGCTGATGACCCATCTCTTCAATTGAACAGTGCTAATGAACTACCTCCTCCTAGCTCCCCTTCCTTCTCCTTCTCTCCTCCCTCTCCTGTTCCCTGCTCCCCTTCCTCTAATGCCTTGCTCCCCTCCGCTCCCCCCATTTCTGCCCTCCTCTTTCATCCTCCCTTTCCTTTCTCCCCTTGCTCCCTCTCTCCTTCTCTCTCTACATCCCCTTACCTGCCTTTTCTTCAAATGCCTATAATTTTTTTGTCCTGTAACTTTACTGTGAATGTCAGTTGTAACCCATTCTGAATTCCTAGGAGAACGGGATAGAAATCTAAATAAATAAATATCTCTGTGCGTTGGTTGTGCGTGTGTGATTTTATTTCCCCTAACGCGCGTTATGCATATAAATGGCACACGGATATCAGAATTATTTTAACTTTGAAGCAAATTAAGCGGTGCACTTCCAAATAAATCATCAGGGTTCTCCAAAGCGTGCACTTGCACAGAAAATATTTTCCAGCTTTGCCTTTCATAAAAGAAGTATGGAAAATGCATTCTGATTTCCTTCCAGAGTGTGGTGTATACACAGAACAGGTGCTGAGCTGAGCTCCCCTCCCTTGTCTCCCACTGTCATTAAGGACATCTGCTCTCACGATCCTCAGCACCCCAAAGCTTAGCCCCTGCCAGTCAAGGAAAGCTCTGGCTGCAGGGAAAGTTGCTAGCAAAGTGTTTTTCCCCTTTGGTCTTCGGTTGTTTTGTCGGCGATCAGCGCTGCCCTGCACTCCCTCTGTGCCAGGAGCCCGATCCAAGGAGGGGGGGAGGGAACTGAGCCAGGGGTTTGGCCTCCTCAGTGGGTTGATCAAAAAAACACATTCCCGATATTTTGTCTTGATTCGACTAGGTTGAACTGCACTAACTTCACTGCCCCCTCCCCCAACGGATGAAATCCGACCTAAGGAAAAGCCGATTCAGAAAATCACACAGATTTTTTGGTTTGTGCAGTTCATTAATAGAAACTTATTATATTGTGTTGGGTTCATAGTCATTCGCGCGCGGGACTTCAGCGCGCTGACATTGCAGCGCAGACAATTCGGCGCAAGACCCCAGCGCGCCACCTAAAAAGTTACTTTTAAAGAGCTCCGATGTGGGGTTGTTTACTTCATACTCTTCGCGCTGCCGTTGAGGGGGTTGGAACCCTCCATTATAGAGTAAACTTAACTTTTTCCTGATTTTTTTTAGGAAAAAGTTAAGTTTTCTCTATAATGTGGGGGGTTGCACCCCCCACACCCCCCCCAAAACCAGCGCAAGGAGTATGAAGTAAAGTGGGGGGATTCCCCCTCATACCCCCAGTCGGAGCTCTTTAAAAGTAACTTTTTAGGCGGCGCGCTGAGATCTTGCTCCGAATTATCTGCGCTGCAAAGTCGTCGCGCCGAAGTCTCACGCGCTTTTGTCCTGTCGCCAGAAAATGAGTTTTGGGCGACCCAAAGAGCTAGTAATAACATCTTGGAATCTAGTAGTCCTGAACTGAAGGCATAGAACAACATTTCTATTTGCCCCTTCTTTCTAACTGGATTTAATTGGGCACTTGCAAGAGGAGAGCCCATTTGAACTTTTTAAATTTGGAGCTATAGGAAGCCTCTAGAGATGAGATGGTTTTGAAACACCTTGCATTCAGTTGACAGTGACCAACAGGACCAAGGCTAGATCAACCTATGGACTAGGTAAGGAACTGGTGATAAAAGGGTGTAAAAACCCAGTCTGGTCTACCTTCAAAGGAATAGATGTCAGACTGGGATTTTGGTACCCTTTTATTACTACAACCTGAGCAGGTGCCTCACCTGGTTCAGCAGGAGATGAGGACTTGAGATGAAGAGATGCTAGATGGGGAGGATTGCTGGAGAAGAGGGCACCAATGCAAAAAGTTGGTTCAGAATGCCCTGCTTATTTATGTTGGTATGTATGTAGGGTTGAGTCAGCCCTGCTTATGTATGTTCTTCTGTAAACCGCTTAGACATAACACCTGCCAGAGCTGGTGTTAGACCGCCAACGTGAGCTAGGATTTAACAGAGAGAGGAAAAGTCTTTTTTGTTTGTTTATTTTGTTTACACCACAGGACCAGTGTGGGTAGGAGAGGGCAAAGGGGGTGAAGAGGCTATAAAATAAACCCACCAGGATGTTTGAAAAAAAAAAAACAAAAAACAACAACACCCAATTGGGCAGGAAAATCGAATCAAAAAATCGATTCAATAGGCTGAATTGAATCAAATTTTTTTTTACTGAATCAGGCAGCACTAATATGAACCCAAAATGGTCCGTGTTTCAACACTATTGTCTTCCTCAGGGGTCCCTATAGGTCCTATAAGCAGGTTTGTGGATTAAATAATAAAATTGAAAACTCCTGCGCTGATGCATCGAGTACATCTCACCATCGCAGGAATTTTCGTTTTTATTATTTAATCCACAAGCCTGTTTATAAAACCTATAGGGATGCTTGAAGAAGACAATAGTGTCGAAACATGGACCGTGTTGGGTCCATATGTTTCCAGTGATTCAGGGCCTAGACATTTTTATGTGGATTATCTATTTGTTCAAATAAAGCCTTCATCTTGGACATCAACTCTCCACAAGTCTTTTGTTTCTGGTTGCGGCCCAAAGATAAGATGCAGGAATCTGTGCTAAGCGTACTTCTATAAAGGGTTCACATCCTTTATAGAATCACACAGCACCATTCTTTTCTGGTACCTCATTTTTTGAGTGCCATGTATAGCAGCCAGCCCTTAGGGAGTATTTAGGGGGCTATTCTATAACAGAACCTGGGCACCTAGGTTCCATTATTTAAGAGAAATATAATCCCGTATTGACTTACACCAGCCATAGAGCTGGCATGAATTCAGGTGCCTGAATGTGGCTGGCCAAAAGACTAATTCAATAGGTCCCAAAGACAAGACAGTTAAATGATAACTTATTGTGGGATATCAGAATGACCTTTCAAGCATATGAGTAAGCTTGTCAGGTCTGTCACTCCTCATTCATCCCTCGTTATCTTAATTTTCTTGTTTTTTTATTTTAATTGCATATATCTTATTTTTTAATATTTTCTTTTATCATTTTATCATTATATATAAATATAAGTATGCGATGAACAAATGCTGGAAGCATGATCTAGCACTTTTAAAAGCTAAGTGACCTAAAAATACTTATATTTATATATAATGATAAAATGATAAAAGAAAATATTAAAAAATAAGATATATGCAATTAAAATCAAAAAACAAGAAAATTAAGATATCGAGGGATGAATGAGGAGTGACAGACCTGACAAGCTTACTCATATGCTTGAAAGGTCATTCTGATATCCCACAATAAGTTATTTAACTGTCTTGTCTTTGGGACCTACTGAATTAGTCTTTTGGACAGTTTTGATTTTTGTTTGAATTTATTCACTTTAATGGTTTGAAGTGAATGTGGCTGAAACATATGTAATTAATTGGGCCGTTCCATGTCAAGTGGTCTAGGCCTCCTCACTTGACCATCTCAGAAGTTGATAAAAATTTTATTGGAAGTACAATAGGACATGCAATGAATATGTGCAAAGTCTTAGAGCAAGATGTCAACTTCTTCCAAAGTTAGGGGCCTCGTTACTGGGGCCTTTTTCTTTCGTTCCATGGAAGATAGTGAAAAAACGTCAACTTTTGATTCAGGGTGTGAAAAGGATAGCTGCTTGACCAAGCTAAAAGGTCATATTTATAGTACAACTTTTTGTGCTGAATCCAAATATACCATTCGGATCATTGGTGCATGCTTTGGTGTATGACTGGGGGACCATAAAGATGGTGAAAAAGTTTGTCGTGGAAATGCACACGCAGATATTTAACCCAACATAGCTCCTGAACAGAAAGTATAATAGGGGTCAAATTTTTAGGAAATGGAAGAGATTATGGCCAGTTACTGCCCCATAAACATTTAGGCACATTGTGCTTTTCTTTTATGAGATAAAATCCTATATAATAAAAGACTAAGCGCACATGCGCACTTAGGATTTCGTGTTCCCTGCCGCTGTGGTGTGTGATCCATGGCCACCAATCCGGCAGCAGGGAACATTCTGGCCACTCCCCTCCTCCCGCCCTCACTTACCATGGAAGCCAGGCAAGCTCTCTCCCTGCCCGCGTCCTCAGCAGGGAACACACCTCCCGCCCTAACTCGCTGCTGCTGCTGATCCTCCTCTAAAGAGCAGCCTGCGATGGTGGACGGCTTTAGCGAACCTCGCAGGCCGCTCTCCAACCTCGGTAGCACGTTCCCTCTGATGCACGGGGATCGCGTCAGAGGGAATGTGCTACCGAGTTGGAGAGCTTCCTGCGAGGTTCACTAAAGCCAGCCACCATCGCAGGCTGCTCTTTACAGGAGGATCAGCCACCACAGGGATCGTGAGAGGAGCCGCCGGTACTTTGAAACTTGAAAAAAATCCTTCAGCCGCAGAAGGCCAGCCTGCGGGAAGGGAAGGGGGAGGGGCCGAACGGAGCAGGACAGCTCACGGTAAGAGAAGGGAATGGGGGGTGGGGGAAAATGCTGCTACTGCTTCAGCAGGGACCTGGAGGGGAAGGGAAATACCGCTGCTACTTTTGCAAAGGAAAGTGTGTGGGGGGGGGAGAGAAGGGAATGGGGGGTGGGGGAAAAATGCTTCTGCAAAGGAAAGTGGGAGGGGGGGAGAGAGACAGAAAGAAATACAGACAGACAAAGGAGGCCAGGGAGAGAGACAAACAGAAATAAAGACAGACAGGGGACCAGAAAGACAGACAGACAAAGGGTGCCAGGGAGAGAGAGAGAAAAATAGCAGGAGGGAGAGAGACAGGAAGAAAGAGACAGGAGCAGGGAGAGAGACATAAATAAAGAAAGACAGACAGGCATATATTCTAGCACCCGTTAATGTAACGGGCTTAAACACTAGTCTTTAATAAGATTGTTGAAAAAAATGGTATGCAAATTTTTTACCCATATTTAATGCCACATATCACAACTGTACATCCTCCAATCTCTTTCTTTCTTCCACCATTTGAAAGAGCAATTTTTTGGCTACACAAAACTCACCAAGACACATTTTTGACTTGCTATTCCTAATAGCTTAAAATAGGCCTGAAAGTACACCGAGGTTTCAACCTGCATTTAATGTTAAAATATGTTGGAGATGTAGACAGGCACTGGAATAATGAGAGAAACTTTGAATTGGAAATTTGTGTCTTTTTAATAACTGTACATTTTTATTAGGACAGAAAATTAAGTGATCAAAGAGCAGTATGGTGAGGAAAGAGTAATAATTTCAAAGACAAATCGTGCTTCGCAGTCACTTCAGATGCTGCTCATCATGCAGCTTGCCTGAGTACAATGCCTTGAATTTGTCATGAATAGCTGTATTGCCTTCCTGTTGAGGCTATCATTAGTGCTTCAAGAACCATATGTTCCTCTGAAACCCACACAGTATCTTTTTAATTGGGCCAATGAAAGGATCAAGCAGAGCCTTGTGGATATTAATTTTGAATCATAAGATTATTTTGACTATATTAACTTGTAGACCAAAGCACATTGACATCTAATAAGTTCACCAGTTAGGTTTTGGGCCATGAGCTACTAGGTCACTAAATTTGATTACAATTGGAAACGTGCAGCTAGGAACCTTTATTGAACTTGCTATGAAACACCAATAACTAAATGTCCATGTGAAAGCAATGGATGTCGTATCCTGAGTTAGCATGGCAAGCACAACAAGCTTAGCTGCACTACGCAATTTCACACCTCTAGCTCGTTTCCATATTATACAATAGGATGCCAAAAATGCCATTTTTTACCACTGCATGTATATAGAAACATAGAAAGATGACGGCAGATAAGGGCTACAGCCCATCAAGTCTGCCCACACCATTGACCCCCTTTTAAGTCTACTGGCCCCCTTAACTCTACTGACCTGCTCTATTAAGTCTATATCCTAGCGGCCCTATTCATTGGTATGACTCTCGCAGTGATCCCACATAGGTATCCCATTTGTTCTTGAAGTCTGGGATACTGCGGGCCTCGATCACCTGTACTGGAAGCTTGTTCCAATGCTCTATCACTCGTTCCGTTAAGAAGTACTTCCTGGCGTCTCCACGAAACTTCCCTCCCCTGAGTTTGAGCGGATGTCCTCTTGTGTTCGAGGGTCCTTTGAGAAGAAAGATATGCGTGTGAATAATGCATACATTTGAGACCTAATTCTGAGCAAAGCAAGGCCGGGTCAAATATGAAACAGAATAGCTTTTGTAGCAAATAAAAAAAGATGCTTTTTTTCCATGCAAACGAAAAAGAAGGCAAGAGAGATGGTGTTCAAACCAAATGGTTTCAAGTTTATTAGATGACTTGATTAACCGCTTAAACCAAATTTCTAAGCGGTGTACACTTTAAATTTACATATGTTAGGGAACAAAACAGTCCATACAATTACTAAATAAAATTATTATGATAAAAATTAACATTACTAAACAATAGGTAAGGAGGGATGAAATACAATTCGTAAAGAAAAGAAGAGACATCAAGGGAAAATACAAAAGGGAAGTAAGACATACAGGGGGAATAAAATAAGCCAAAACAATAAGATAAAAGATTAACTTGCAAATGCATCTTTAAAAAGAAAAGTTTTCAACTCATTTTTAAATTTAGCGAACTCCTTCTCCTCCCGTAAAAACATAGGGAGGGCGTTCCAAGTCTGCGGTGCTGTACAAGAAAAAATAAATTGTCTCCTTGTATTAATAATTTTTAGTGAGGGAATGGATAAAAGATTTTGTTCACTAGATCTTAATATTCTCTTTGCAGAATAAGGGATAAGTAATCTAAATAGAAATGCTGGGGTCTTATTAGATAAAGTTTTAAAAATAACTGTACATAATTTATGAGTAATTCTATATATGACTGGAAGCCAATGAGCCTTTTTGAGGAGTGGTGTTACATGATCAAACTTTTTGGATTTGGTTATCAATTTAATTGATGCATTTTGAATAATTTGCAATCGTTTTATCTCTTGTAAAGCAATTTATCGATTTATTCTTTAACAAGGTAACAATTGATGCCATTTGGTTTGAAGGACATCTCTCTTGCCTTCTTTTTCATTTGTTCTACTACATTAAGGGTGTAAAATATACACACATACATTGTGTGAGCAGACATTTATAATACTAGCTTCTATGCATATAGGGGCGCATTATGCCAGCGTTCTACTCATACACTATATATAACAAGAACAACAATACTGACTCAGACCAATGGTCCATCTAGCCCAGTATCCTGTTTCCAACAGTGGCCAATCAAGGTCACAAGTATTTAGCATATGCATATTTACAAGGGAGGTGCACATGGTGCATCATAGGGGGAACATAGGTGCGGCTCACACTTACATTCATGGGAAAAATTTAGGACACCCCATGAAAGGGGCAGATAAATATTAGCATCAAGTTTATAGAAGTGCCTTTCTAACTTGTTACTGATTTACAGTAAAGCCTTAAATGTTATGTGTGTATATTTTACACCCATTTGGCATCAGACTGCAAATAAGTTAAAAACCTAACGAGTTCTTGCATAAATGTGTGCATGAAATTCCAAATGAACAGAAAGAGAAATTCTTGTCTTAATGTAGTAGAACAAATGAAAAAGAAGGCAAGAGAGATGTCCTTCAAACCAAGTGGTATTAGTTATTACCTTGTTAAAGAATAAATCGATACCATTTGGTTTTAAGGACATCTCTCTTGCCTTCTTTTTCGTTTCCATGGAATTCCACACAGATATTAACTTGTTTATTTATAAAGCGTTATGTACCTCATTCCTGGGACAAAACTTTGTCCCCGTGTCATTCTCTAATTTCTTGCTCACTTCCAGCTATTGCCAGCACAAATAGAGATCTTTCTTTTCATGAAAGCAGATATAAATAGCTATGAGCTGGAAAAGATCGACGCCTAGTTCGATTCTATAAAGGGCGCGCACCCTTTTTAGAATCGCACTTGGCACCGATTCCTACGTCCTAACTTTGGGTGCCAGATTTACACTTGCCGAAACCTGGTGTAAATGGTGGCACCCGAGTTAGATGCCTTGACCCATTATTCTGTAACAGTATATGCAGCTTTTTGGAACACCCTGAAATGCCCATACCTCCCCTCCCGTGACCATGCCCTCTTTTGAGATGTACACCATGAGATTTGGGCACCAGGCATTTATAGACTAGCATGCAGCCAGATGCGTGCAAATCCTAATTGATGCCAATGAATGGCCATCATTGGTTAATAGCAGCCAGTTAATGATCATTAATGGCTCATTAGACCATTAATTTGCACACATATCTCAGGATTGCACCCAAAGTTAAGACACCCAAATCTGGATGTCATGTGTAGAACCCGGGGGTATGTGTCATGGGCCTCCCCCACCTTTTTTTTCCCAGGAAGGTCTGACATGGCTCATAGATGAAATCTTTGATAGTGTCTTGGCACCCCAGCCCTTATGATTTACCTACTCCCATACAGTGAATGTTGCAAAGACAGTTGTGTCGATACCACAAAGAACCTCCCTAGCCCTGAATGGGGCCACTAGTTATTTGAAACTGCTTTCCCCCAACTTCACCAGCTGGTGGAGCAGCACTGATCTGTTGCAGCTCAGATCCATGAAAACATTTTGTGACCCTCAAAAGTTTTATCACCCCCAGAATTTTTATAGGCCCAACTGTTGGGCGAATAAAGGAAAGAACTAGAGAAGGTGAGGAAATGAGCAAATGAGAGTAGGAATGAAAAAGAGGAAACGTCAAGAAGAATGGAATGAAAAGAAAGAGAGAGGGAATTTTTCTGCACTAGGCAGTCACTGGAGAGGCCAGAGGAGGGGCTTGGCTACTCCCTGAGCTACCCTGGTAGAGCTGGCTCTTGTCAATGCGCCCCTACCCAGCTCTCCTATAAATGGATCTGGTCAATAGGTCTTTGTTTTGATTCTTTCTTTCTGTCTTCGGTCTGTCCAGGAACTCTTGCCCAACAGGGGATTCACTTTCTGGCAGTGGTTTGACGGGGTGGTGGACCTTACGAAAAAATATCTTAAAAACTACTGGTCTGATAAGTAAGTGACAAGGTATCCTGTGCAGTGTCTGTGCTCCTCTCACTCTCTTCTCCTGACTTCTCACTAAGTACAAAGGTGCCCAGGGTGAATGTGGTTTAAATCAAGCGCTCTCAATCAATTGCACACAGCAGCAGAAAGGAGTTAATATAGGTTACAAGCTCCAAAAAAGGTTTTCAGTATGAGCTCAAATTGTGGGGAAGGGGAATTCTCAAAAGTTTTCTTCACCTGTGGAAGAAGAGGGTCACTGAAAATGACTCCCCACTTCTCTGGGGTAGGGGAGGGGCAATTGATTGATAGCAGGTGGGGCTTTCAGGAGGGACTACATTGGGGTTATCATTTGTTAATGAGCTCATGGTATTGTGGGGTTTCAAATTTTTCCTTACAGTGACTTCCATTTCTCCCAGTTCCTTGGCCAGTGCAATATGAGACTGTGGCCATTCATTTACCAGTTTTGTAAATGGAGTGTCTATAAATGAGAGCCTTTTCTTTAACAACATCTGGGTACTCGGATTCTATTATAAAATAATTGTGTAACATTTAGGCTCCCAGAATTCTACCAGCCATAGATCTGGCCTAACTGTGGCCTTCTAAATGTGGCAAAGAGTCATGTGTAAAGCAACAAAACCAGAGAAGACAAGGGGTCCAACTTCGTCTGCAGTAAAAAACCAACCAGAAGCAAACAAACCAAAACTGCAGGTTTGTATACGATGCAGGCAAATTTTATTGTGACAAATAAATCATATCTAAAAACCTTTTACCAAGCGAGGGACCCAACACGGTCCGTGTTTCGGACAACCTTCATCAGGGGTCCATGGTAAAAAAAGAAGAGAAAAAATTGTCACAAAAAAAACCGGAAAGATAACATTGAATATCACGCCAAAAATCGCAAACTACTGTAGATAATCACGATTTTTGGCGTGATATTCAACGTTATCTTTCCAGTTTTTTTTGTGACAATTTTTTCTCTTCTTTTTTTACCATGGACCCCTGATGAAGGTTGTCCGAAATACGGACCGTGTTGGGTCCCTCGCTTGGTAAAAGGTTTTATTTGTCACAATAAAATTTGCCTGTATCGTGTACAAACCTGCAGTAAAGAGTCATGTGTAGTATACAGTATTCTGTAAGTTGTATGCAGAAGTGGCCTTCGGTCATGTGAATGTACTCCTTGCATTTATGTGCTGTGCCAGTCATGCCCACCCTTATACTATAGAGCTTAGTCAGTTTGCTTCCACTTACGCATGTTAGTTTTTCTTCACATTTACAAGTTGTACTGTAACTGGAAGTAGCATGTTACAGAATTTGCTCTTAAAAAAGATCTGGGGGTGCCCTTCTTGCTCAAGAGGCAGGCTAAACTACATTATGTTTATAAGATGAGAGAAATTAACCGCTATTAAAGTCACCGCACTGTTGGACTCTGGGAGAACATTTGGGGGCTCTCTACGGAATGAGTTTACTTGAGTGAATGGGGCCTCTTTTTTGAGGTATAATGACTGATGTTTCTTGGATATGGAATGGTCCCTTCTTTCTCCCTTGTTGTTTTTCCCTTTTCTTTATTTGTTAAATCACAAATAACTCTAAGGAGGGAGGTTTTGAGAGGTTTAATTTATGATGTTTAGATGTGCCATGCTAATATGTCCAACAAACAAACCAAAAAAATGGATCCAAAAACCCATGAGTAAATCACAAGCCTAAAAAAGTAGGGATAAATATTGGGAATCAACCCCAAACTACTGAATATAATATTCTGGACAAAGTTTCTTGAATCTTCAAATAAATCTTTATTGTGCCACATCAGTTTACTTGATGATTCAAGAAACTTTGTCCAGAATATTATATTCAATAATTTTGGGCTGATTGTCCCAAGATTTATTCCACTTTTTTTGGAACCATGCTGATATGTCACCAGATACTTAAATCTGCCCTGCATATTTTCTCAACAGTTTAATAAAGACTGCTTGATAAATTTTTTTTAAAACAAAGAATTGCCATTAAAATGACAGTGAGCCTGCTGCCTTGGTCTTGCTGTCAATTAAAGGGCATCTTGCTCAATCTTTGTATTAGCTGCTGCCTCTGAGGATTCATGAGAATTTTGGACAGGAAGGCAAAGCCAAAACTGATAGATAAGTGACTGCAGCCGACCATAATGAAGGTGAATTGACTTAGAAGAAGCAGCACCATTCACCCTTGGGGTGGGCAAAAGACGTTAGCACTTGTATACTTGCTGCTGATTCTAGCCATTTCTTTTGTTTTTCTCTCTCAGGCTCATTATTGGATTTATCAGTAAGCAGTACCTGCAGAAAATTCTCCTTCCGCAACTGGACGGCACCTTCCTGCTACGTTTCAGTGACTCAGAGATTGGCGGAATCACTATTGCACACATTCAGAAAAATGTGGATGGTAAGGGGTGGACAAAGAGGGCTTTACTAGTTCTGGAAAGGACTGGAACATATCTCTTATCAGACCAATGTCAAAATTAATCCAAGAGCTTTGATGGGCCCTTTTTTTTTCTGAAGGCAATGCCTGTGGCCCCATGCTGAGCAAATTATCTTGTTGGTCCAGAGAAAGGTATCGTGGTCTATGAAGACTTTAGAAATTTCCAAGAATGGTCAAGGAAGTTTATGCAGTAATGCCTGTGCCTGTTCCTTCCCAGAGCAGTGCCTCACTTCACACACCTGATTGACTTTGTCCCTTTTGTTTCCGTTGATAGCTAGCCTCTTGTCATAAAATAAGCATTTTTAACTCAGTCCTCGGGACACACCCAGGCAGTGAATTTTTCAGGATACCTACAATTATTTATTTAAAAATGTATTACTTGCTCCATCCTGTAGTTCTGTGCGAGTTACATAATTACATTCATACTGGTAATTAAAATACTAACGATAAAATATCTTACATACAAAACAGCAAGCCTAAACAATTCACTGTTTTCTTTGCACATCTGCATGTACAACAGAAATCATTCTGGAAAATGTTGTCTAACACTTTTTAATAATTTCCTAAAATTCAGTAATGTGGATGCTTTTTTCACTTCAAGGGGTAAGGTATTCCACAATACTGCACCTTGAACTACTAACATAGCATGGCGCCAATTCCCTGATTTCACCTGTCTCAGTGAAGGTTCTTCTAAACAATGTTATTCCTCTGAACACAACCTCTTACTAGGTTGATATCCATTGACAAGGCAACTAAGTTCTGATGGAAGTTGTGTATGAACCCGTTTATAAATCGATGCGAGCCTGAACAGGCAACCAATGCAGCTGAAACAAAATCGGCGTGACATGTTCGTGCTTAGTAACACCAACAACCAGTCTTTGCTGCAGCATTTTGGACCAATTGCCAATGAATATACCAATATAACCAATGAATATACATTAGAGAAATTTGCATACAGTGTCATGCATATTTGTTGTAGGATATCCTGTCTGACTGGATGTATGCTGAAGACGGGGGTGAGAACCCCTGTTTTAAATCATCTTCTAGTATTGCCTAGATGTTTCTTGTTCCCTGAGATTCGCTTTTTATACCTGCTTCTTCGGTCTCCAGTATTTCCTGTTAAGCAAAAATGGTGGTATTTCCCTACCTCATAAAGGGGGAAAAGGGAGAATAATTTTTCCTTCTTTTGCCTTTACTAAAGCTGCTCTTTTTTCTCATGTAGCTCTCAGCTCATGTCATCCTCTTTCTCTCCAGGTTCTACACAGGTCCAGAACATTCAACCTTTCTGTGCCAAAGACTTGTCCATCCGGTCCCTGGCTGACCGCATTCATGATCTGAAGCAGCTCCAGTACTTGTATAAAGAGAAACCAAAAGATGTTGCATTTAAGGCACATTACACAAGTGAGTACAGGGTCAGTGGTGGGGTGGAGAAGTGGGACAACCTGCTTTCACATTCCTTATGATAGCCCCTGATCACAGGAAATGTGAAAGAAGGTTGTTTCCTAGGATGCTAGCCTGAGGGAGGAGGCCTCACACTGCCCATTTTTAAAATTTTTTAATTAAGAATTTTTTACATTTACATTTGCATTAACACAAGTAAAGAAAAAAAACAATTTTTCTCCTTATTTTCCCTTAAGTTCCAACAAGCCCACATTTATGAGAGGAAGGTGCAACACACTGCCCTTTTAAGTCAATGTGCAAGCACACAAACCCGAAAGGGAAGTAGGGTGCTGAAAGCAATCTTTGCCTTGGGTGCTATTTAGCCCTAGGGCAGAGGTTCTCAACCGCAGTCCTGGGGACATCCCAGCCAGCCAGGTTTTCAGGATACCTACAATGAATACACACAAGAGAGATTTGCATAGAATTGGGAAAGTGTATACAAATATACAGGTATCTCGTGCATATTTATTTTGGGTATCCAGAAAACCTGGCTGTCAGGGTATGTCCGCAGGACTGGGTTGAGAACCCCTGCCCTTGGAGCTACTGTGTAACAATAAACACATAAACCATGTTGAAAAAAGAAAAGTGATGAAGCATAGCCAGAATGCTCTAGAATCTAAAGACTGACCGTGTTCTTGCCTGGGGTGTGCAGGGTGCTGGGAATATCCCATCTTTCTCCTGTCTAAAATAAGAAGAGTGAGCCTCCTCAGCCACTGCATGAGGGGGGAAGGATAAATACATTAATTAATATGAAAGATAGATTGCATGGAAGAT
This sequence comes from Geotrypetes seraphini, assembly GCF_902459505.1. Lineage (NCBI taxonomy): Eukaryota > Metazoa > Chordata > Amphibia > Gymnophiona > Dermophiidae > Geotrypetes > Geotrypetes seraphini. Next base: position 215,461,832 of record NC_047086.1, read on the forward strand.
AAGCAGGGGCTCAACACTAAATATGCCACATTCTTCATTTGTATTCTTTCTTTCTCAGAGGAACAGTCTGAGAAGAGCAGCTGGGGATACGTACCAACAAGGATCACGATCATTGTAGAAGGGTATGTGAGGGAAAGATCTCTGGTTTAATTATTATTCTATCCATGTATTATCCATACCTCACATCAATCCACCACCAAATCCATCTATCCCAACTGCAGTTTTTTATTTATTTAATATTTGAGATTTCTTGTTATACCGCCTTTTCTAACTAGCAGGTCAAAGTGGTGTATATCACTAAAATTAATTTGAAAATGAGAAAGGAACTACAATCTTTTAATAGGAAAGTCACATTCATACCAGGAACAGTTATTGCCTAAAGCAGTGGTTCCCAGCCCTATCCTGGAGGACCACCAGCTAGTCGGGTTTTTGGGGTAGCCCTAATGAACATGCATGAGAGAGATTTGCATATAATGGAGGTGATAGGTATGGAAATCTGCCCCATGCATACTTATTAAGGTTATCCCAAAAACCTGACTGGCCGGTGGTCCTCCAGGACAGGGTTGGGAACCACTAGCCTAAAGGATATCGTGGGGAAAGAAAAAGAAGGCCAGGTCGCAGTAGGAATAGAGGGAGAGGTAGTGGGATGGCAATCCAGTGAACTCAAAGATTGACACCAACTTTAGTCGGAGTAAAATGCTTACTGGTACATCCATGTTTTTAACGTGGATTTAAATTTCTTTGCTTGATTACATTCTGATAGGAAATGGTGGGAAATTCCACAGTAATTCCTTCTATCCCACCAGTTTGAATATCCAGGCTCCGTCTGGCAATATCATACATCTACACACTCAATCCAAAAATTGGGAGTTTAATCTTCAAAAACTTCAATCCTCAGTACTATCCTATGACTTTCTAAAAATAGAGGATCGATTTATCAAATCAAAATATATTATAGCAAAATAATAGTGCTCAGTGAAAAAGCCAACGGACTTTAAATGTGAAAGCAGCAGACGCAGCCAGCCCAGACTTTATGACATCATATCACCCTCCTCCCTACCTGATTTTTATCCTTACTTCAATAATATTTTCAGTAAATAAGGTGTGTCTTAAATGATTATCTATAACAATGATAATAGAATAAATGAAAAAAGTAAGATGCACTTATCTTGATGGCTAGTATTCATTGGACTGCTGCTTATAATACTCCACGTCCTCAACATGCAAATATGCTCCCAGTGACATGTGTTATCCCAAAAAATCTTTAGAACTCAAACCACAAAAAAAAAAACCAACTATTGTCCATTCAGGCAGGATGAACTCTGAATTACACTTGCTGTGCCTCGGTCAATACATTGAAGTCCCAAAGTTGATAAAATGAGCAGGAAGAGTCCCCAGTCATAGGGAAGGATGAAGATATTTACCTTTAGAAAGAATGGATACTTGTTTTGTGGGAGGTTTAGTTCTTCTGGTTTTTACTTTGGTAACTGGTATTTTTGCAGGGATCAGAGTCAGTCACCGCCTACCAGCATCCCAGCCTGGCCAGCAAGTCCGCAAGAGTCCGGTCAGGAGACACCCAGCAGAAGCATACAGTAATATTACTGAATTGTCATTGCGCTTCTGTGTGTGTATGTGTCTGTCTGGTTTCCTCTTTCATACTGTGTGTTATATATATTAGCATAATAAAATGAGGGCTGAATTCTTGATTGTTTGGAGCAGGGGTGGGGAGAGCAGCAACCTGACTGGGTTTTCAGGATTTTAATAAGACATATGTATGAGATCTATTTTACACTGTCTCCATTATATGCAAATAGATCTCATGTATGTTCATTGGGGAAATCCTGAAACCCAATTGGGTTGTGGTCCTCAAGGACTAAGGTTGCACACCCCAAGCTTTAAGGAATGGTTCTATAAAGAGGCCCTAGCTCTAGACCAGTGGTCTCAAACTTGCGGCCTGGGAGCTACATGTGGTCTACCAGCTACTATTTTGAGGCCCTCGGTATGTTTACCATAATCACAAAAGTAAAATAAAACAGTTTCTTGATCATATGTCTCTTTAGCTATAAATTACAATATTATTATTAAGACTTAGCCAAAAGGAAAGATTTATAAACTATAGAGTTTTACCTAAAAATCCAAAATATGGCCCTACAAAGGGTTTGAGTTTGAGACCACTGTTCTAGACAGTAAGAACATGTGTAAATGCTAATCATTTAAGTTTCAAGTTAAAGTTCTGATATACCGCTCATTATAAAACTGAGCAGTATACAAAATAAATGGGAAGAAAAAATTACATAAAATAGAAGAGTTCACACACAGACATAAGATACGATAGGATAAAAAGTAAAAGGGGCAGTGGAAGAACTACAGTATCTTGATAGGAAAGAAAATGAGGGAGAATTACAAGAGGGAAGAGGGTAAGATAATTTTGTAAATAGATCTTTGATCAAGTTGAGATTAAATATTTGATTATGATATGCCTTAATATATCATAGGCGTCATTGAATAGAAAAGTTTTAAGACTAGATTTAAATTTAATTAGGAGGTTTCATGATGGAAGTATGATGGAAGAACATTCCAGAGAGTGGGAGCAGTTACTGAAATAAATTGTTTTCGTTGGGATGTATGGGATATGTAATCGATCTATAAATCCTGGAGAATTATTTTGTCTCGATGTATTTTTTTTCTCCTTCCCCCCTTGTTTCAGTAAGTTTTTTCATCTCATCTTCCCCCTCTTATTTTAATTTTTAAACATTTTATTATTGGGTTTTTATTAGATTTGTAAACCATCTAGGTATTTCTTGATAGACGATATATCAAGTACCAAATAAACTTGGTACCTAGCAGTATTCAGGGCACATATTTTGCAGGTGGGTGGTCATATAAGTGAAGTTTGGAGGAGCATGAGTGGACACAAACTTATGCATATGGAGGGGCATAATAAAAAAAAAAGTCTAAGTCCCCCTTTGGCCTAAGTCAGTAGACACTGAAGTTGGCAGCAGGGAAGCGTCCATTCTTAAAAAAACATCCAAATTGAGGGTTTTTTGAGAATGGCCTACCTGCATGTTCAGCAGTCTACTCGTCCAGACTGCCACTACATCTATCCCTACACCACATTCCCAACCAAAAAATCGACAACTCCCAAACGCCCAAACCCAGACCTTTTAGGCGAAGGAGGGGCCAATCCTTCGCCTAAAACCAGGATTCTGTAACCAGCATCTGTCAAAAAACAACACTGGTTATAGAATCCTGTAACTGCCTCCCCACCACAATGATTGCAGCAGGAGAGATGCCTAATCTCTCCTACCGTGATTGCGATCCCCCCCCGAACTGCTGTGAACCGTTAGGAGAGATACCCAAGCTCTCCTGCTAGCACCCCCCCCCCCCCCGATAAACCTGTGATTGTGGCAGGAGGGAGCCCAAGCCCTTCTGCCAACACCCCCCCACGAATACCAGCAGGAGGGAGCCCAAGCCTTCCTGCTGAAGTCTGCCCTCCGACACCCCCTCCCGACAATACTAGCAGGAGGGATTCCATGCCCTTCTGATGAAGATGGCACCCCCCCGACAATACTGTCAGGAGTTATCCCGAGCCCTCCTGCCTAAGACAGCACCCCGACACCCCCCCGAATACCAGCAGGAGGGATCTCAAGCCCTCCTGCCGAAGATGGCCCCCCGCGAAACCCCCAAACCTCCTAACGCCCCTCCCCACTACCCCGACACCCCCCTACGTGTCAGTTGGCTGACCGGCTGGGTTTCTGGTTCGGCCGGCCGGCAGGCCTGCTGTCTTCCAAATGGCAGGCCTGCCCCTTCCCGGTGCATTGTGGGATGCACCGGGGAGGGGCCTTGGGCCTGATTGGCCCAGACACCTAAGGCCCGTCCATAGGAGGGGCCTTAAGCAACTTGGCCAACCAGAATTGGCCCAGTTACCTGAGACCCCTCCTATGGGCGGGCCTTAGGCACCTGGGCCAATCAGGCCAAGCACCCTCCCCGGTGCATCCCACAATGCACCGGGAAGGGGCAGGCTCACCATTTGGAAGACAGCGGGCCTGTCGGCTGGACAAACCTGGGACCTGTCCGTCCGTCCAACTGACCGGTTAATGGGGGGGGTCTGGGGTAATTGCGGGGGGTCAGGGTAGTCGGGGGCATTTCGTGGGTTCGTGGCAGGAGGGCCGGTATTCGTGGGGGGGTGTTTGGGGGGACATCTTCGTGCAGGAGGGCATGGGATCCCTCCTGCTGGTATTCGCGAGGGGGAGGTGTTGGCAGGAGGTCTTGAGCTCCCTCCTGCTGCGATCGCAGAGGGTGCCTGCAGGAGGGCTTGGGCTTCCTCCTGCCGGCGATCACCGTTTTGTTGCGGGAGGTGTCTGCAAGAGAGACTGGGCATCTCCTGCCAGTTTATGGAAGTTGGGGGAGAGATCGCGATCGTGGCAGGCGAGATTAGGCATCTCTCCTGCCGCGATCGTTGCAGTGGGGGGTGGGCAGGTTGCCGGGGTTGCTGAGCTGATTGCGGCAGCCACAATCAGCTCATTGGCTCCTATTCGGAACTTATACCTTATAAGTTCCTACTGGGTGATCTCCTTAGACTTTTAGTTATACATGCAGTACAACTAAGTCTAGGTCGGTCTGCCTCCTACCCTTTCCCCTTCCTCTTTTCGCTCTAGGCATTCAGAGGCAGGGTAAAGGCCTAAGCTGGTTTTAGACGTATCTAAAACCAGCTTTGATTATCAGTCTTTTTGATCATCCAAGTACCGATTTAGGCCACTTTTTGATTGTTTAAAAATTTTTTTATTATGAGCCCCATAGATTATCAATTTATCTGCATTCTTTTGCAATCGTTATGAGTATATACACTAGTTTTATGGCTGGCATAAGTGATTGTGCCTTAAATGTAGGTGCATTATTGGACACTTGCAGAAGTAGCATACCATAAAGGAAAAAATGCACTTATTTTTCTTATATGATAGACTTCACATAAGCACTTAGTTGAGGATATAAATTTAGGCACCCTATTATAGAGTTATCCTTTTAGAGGGTGACTTTACAAAGCATTTTCTGTATGTAAATAGCTGTTATAAAATACATATATATATATATATAAGTAAACTTGCTGTCAAGATGACACATACCTTTATGTGCACCGTGCATAGGTGTTTTCTGGAATTGCAGGCTACAAATGTACTTCATGAAATATATGTGCACCCTTAACAGACTGCATTCAGAAAACTGCATCTGCTTTGGAGCAGGGGAGCACTCCTTATCATCCCTCCAGATCAGTCCAGACGGGTGGGTATGTGCTATCCTGCCAGCAGATGGAGACTGAGAACTACTGGTTCACTGACTTCACCCTATAAGGAACCTGTGCAGCTCTGACCTAAACAGTATTTCTCAGACTTCATCAAAGAGTAGGTGAGAGTACCTGCACAGCCCAGTTCTGGCCTGGTAGGTAACCTGATTTCAGCCCATCTCTTTACTGTTCCGTAGGGTGGACTAGATTTGGCTCCCATTATTTTAAAACAATTGTTATAATGAAGAGCTTGTAGCCACTTTTTTGGTTGGTGGGCTGGGGATAGTCATGCTGATCCAAATAACCAGGGAGAATAAACTCAGTTCTCTGGATTCTACCTGTTCCCCATCCCTCTCCCCTGCTCCTGGGAGGGGTTCCTTGAGTGCCCACCCCAGAAGCTGAGAACAACCGAGCAAAGTGTAAAGAGAAACAGTGTTCTGTGGGTATCAAAGTAAATAAAAGGGCAGAGCTTAAAATATTTCCAGAAAGGCAGTAACTAGGAGCAATTAATAAAAATCATATTTAGGGGTTGATATAAAGCAATGTAACAGCCAGAAATTACTTCTAGTGGCTAAATCACCTCTTCAGGGTAACTGCTAATTTTCAGTAGAATGGGAAGGAGACAGAGATACCAAGGGGTGTGGTGGGGTGGGTAGGAAAGAAGAAAAGAGAGATGACAGAGCATGAGGGAGGGGGTGGAGTCAGAAAAATGGAGAGGGGGTGCTGAAATGAATCATGTATAAAAGAGAGAAGGGGCACAAGATAGACAGTTTATAGAAGGGGCATAGAAAGAGGGAAGATGTCATATGGAAGGGTGAGAGCAGACAGCAGATGGAAGGGGGAGGGCGGACAGTGGATGGAAGAGGGAGAGAGTGTGGGCAGTGCATGGAAGGGGCAGAGAGAGGGTGGACAATGGGTGGAAAGGGCAGAAAGAGGGCAGATGCTGCATGGAAGAGAGATAGAGGACAGACACTGGATGGAAAGAAGAGTGAAGAGAAGATGATTAAAGCAGAAATGACAAAAGGTAGAAAAAGATATATATTTTTTTGCTTTAGAATAAAGTAAACGCTCCTTCCATATTCATGGGAGTTAGGGGCACAGCCCCCTCGCGACTAACAAAAATTTTCAAATAACCTTAGAGCCGACTCTGAACCACCCCCACCTCCCGGACTTCTCCATACCTTACTTTTAAAGCCTGGTGGACTAGCGGTGTAGTGGAGTGATCTTCCTATGCTCCTGCCCCGCACAGAACCACAATAAAAAATGGCAGGCGTGAGTTCCTGCTGCAGATGCTGCCTTTTCCTAGGTGCACCTTTGTTATTTGACTTGTGCATTATTACTTTTTTTTTTAAAAAATATTTATAGGGGGGGGGGGTTAAAAATGATTGGCCCTGGGTGTCAAATATACTAGGTACATTGCTGCTGGCCTGCAAATGTTAGTGCCTGCAAAGTACACAGGATGAACCAAATATTATCCCAAGACAGGTAGCTTTTGTCTTCAGCATCTGATAACCCATGCCTTGCTGCAGTTTGCCTGCGCTTTATGCTGGTACCCTTGGCTGCTTCTGTGCTTTGTGTACCTGTAAAACCTGTCTGTCTGTGGGTGCTCCCCTGAGACTCATCTCTTAGTGCATTTTTAGCTGTATGACGGATATTAATTCTTCAGTCTGAGTGCAGGGCTGTCTTATCTTTTTGCTTGTTCTGTGTCTACCTCTTCTATTCCTTCTGTCATCACAGGGTTTGTGTTGCTGATGGGCACGTATAGTTCCCATCAAGTTCCCTCATGTTCTTTTATTAATTGCAGCTCTTCAATGTACTCTCCGACTCCTGTACCAATCTCATTCTCTCCAACCCAAGACCCTAGTCTGACTCCGCCGATGCCCCCAGCTCCCTTGAGGCCGTCCTTCCCTACGTAAGTGTCACCTGCCTTATCATTTGTTTTCTTTACTCTTCTGCACTTGGTGGGCCTCTGTCCTAATTACAACTTCCATGCTGCGCTTTGATTTGTCTCCAGTGACAGAGCTTCCAGTTGCCCTGGTTTCTGGAGCAAGATGCTTTCACCAACCTTAGGTTTTGGGCTTGTATCAAAATGCATTGAGAGATTTGTATAATCCCGAGCCTCATTGCAAATCAGTTACAAGTCCCAGAGGGCATTAAAGAAAAGCCTCGAAAAACCAAACCTATGACTTGCTTTTTTTATCTGATCTATAGATAGAAAATGCTAATTACATTTATGTTCAGTCGTATGCAGTATCATCTCCACAAGGTTTTTGTTGAGCACGTTACCCACTGGTTACTGGCAGGTCTTTCCAAGCCTGCCCAGGAAACCTCATAGTCAGTTGGGGTTTTAGAATATCTACAATTAATTTATGTGACATAAATCTGCATACCCTGGAGATAAGTATATGCAAATTTATCTCGCATATATTCATTGTGAAAATAAAAGAATCCCACCTGTCAGTGGGTTCCCTGAACAGGTTTAGAAAGATTATGGTCTTTCTTGCCACTCAGCTAAAGCAGAGATTGGTTAGTCTGCCCAAATCAGTCTAGCAAGAATACTGCTGCCCGCTGAGAATGACAGCATTGACATGGACTGGCCTAACTTGTGGGAGGAGGGACAGCTTTTTGCCTGCACAGGAGGAGAAGAAGAAGGAGGAGGAAGAAGGGGATGTCAGTGTGGCCTGGCCTGGTATATGCTGAAAGGAGGGCTGCAGAGGAGAAAGTCACCTGTTTGCGCAGAAGAAGGAACCTTGCTGATGTGGGGTGTAAGAACTCATCCACTGTGGCATCAATAAGGAAGTATAAATTTCTTTTCAAGATGGAATTTGAAGGAGCAGACTTGGCTGATAAATGATAAGGGAACTTTATTGCAAAACCAGACTTTAAAAAAACACCACCTGAGACAGCCATGTTTCTCCCAGAAGGAGCTGCTTCAGGGGCAACATTTACTGTTAAAGACATACAAAACCAAATCAGTACTGCAACTTGTATAAAAGCATAGAAAATAATAAATAAATAAAACTCAAGCCATTATAAATAAATTCTTTCTGAAACACCAAACAGGTAAGAGGAAAATCTAATAAATAATAATAAATAACATGCAAATCAACGCACCATTCTGTGATTTAAAAAAATTACAAATCAGATTTCAAATAAAGGACATAAAAATATGTATGGGAACCAGGCAGAGCTCGTTATTTTAATGTGAGGTGCAGAGGAGAAAGTCACCTATCTGTGCAGAACATCTTGCTAACGTGAGGTATAGGCAACTCAGCTGCTGCCTATACAATTAAGGAAGTAGAAATTTCTGTTCATCCATCTTGTCACATAAGAATTGCCGCTGCTGGGTCAGACCAATGGTCCATCGTGCCCAGCAGTCCGCTCACGTGGCGGCCCTTAGGTTAAAGATCAGTGCCCTATTGAGTCTAGCCTTACCTGCGTACATTCTGGTTCAGCAGGAACTTGTCTAACCTTGTCTTGAATCCCTGGAGGGTGCTTTCCCCTTTAACAGCTGAACATCTGTTCCATGCAACTATTCCCACCAAATCCATCCATCCATTCCAACTGCACTCGCATCACTCATTTTTCTGTTCCATCCATCCAGTTATACCATGTGAAGGACAGCCAATCTCTAGTCTTGATACTCACCAATCTATGTGAGCTTTCAGGATATCCTGAATTAATTTGCATAAGATAGATTTGCATACATTTGAAGCAGTATGCATGCAGTTCAATCTCCTACATATTTGTTTGGGATATTTTAGAAACTGGAGTGGATTGGTGTACACAGGGACTTGAGATTGCTTGTCTAGACTCTGTTGCACAGCACTGTGCATCTCATTTTCCATTCATCCACCTTTTGCTGTTGTCAGCAAGTCAACGATGGAGCCAGGATTAATTCTAGGCAGCCCTGTAGGCGGTCAGTCAGCCAACTGGGGAAGCTAAAGTAGGGTGGGGGAGATGTGGAGTGGCATGGGAAGCCAAAATCCTTCGTGTACGGGCCAACACTTATCTCAACAGTAAACAAATGATGCAGGAACTTTTTTATTGCAAATCTTTTTTTTAATTAAGTGTTGTAAATAAAAATTATCTACAGTCCATTATACGGTATAAAACAGCCCCGTAGTGATTCTTAACTTTAGCTTTCTAAAAATCCCCAGATAGGAACCTACTACAGTATGTAGGTTCGTTTGCTAGAGGTATGACTGCACCTATATGTGGCTTTCAGATTCTTTATATTGCTGGTAATAAGGATCAAACAAGAACCATTGTTTGTATTGCAATTTATTGGCAATATAAAAATATTTGAATGTACAGGGTGAAGCAAACATAAGTAACTCCTAAAGTTTTTTGCAGTCTTCTGTTATGTCCTTTCCGGATTCCATACGCTAGGTGTTCAATCCCTTTGTGCAATCTTGGAGTTACAGAAATCCAAACACTTTTCTGAGAACATGCTTCTTCGCCTTAAGAGTGAGAGCTAGAGACATCTTCAGTTTCAATTTCTGCAAGCAATCTGTGCAGAAGTCTTTTGGTTTGTTCTGTTTCTTTTTTCTGATTTTTTCACTTAAAGTTAATCTTTTTTTGTGGCTTCAGTGTCTTGAGACCCCTTTCTGGTGGTCCCCTGTCAGAGGAAAGGATGTGATCCCGTGGAGCCAGACTGCTTCTTCAAGGATAAACTTTGGTGGATCTGTGTGCCACCCCTGGCAGATCGCTTGCTCGCTGACCTTGTCAGAAGTTTAAGCGCAGGTTGTATGCATCCTGAATGAAACTCCCCGGGTTTCAGGGAGCAGGCTGCAGTTCCCGCCCCTGGTCGTGTGGGGGTGGAGGTTACAGTTGGTGTCCGGCTGATTGGCAGTCCGAAGATCTTCAAGTCTGGTCATTTTGGAGCTATTCTGAGGAAGAAAATCCTTTTCCTCCATTCAGCTGCTGTGTGAAAGAACTGACAACCTCGCACTGCAGAGCTGTGAGTAAGCCTCTATTATCCCAGGACAAGCAGGCAGCATATTCTCAACAGTGGGTGACGTCACCAACGGAGCCCCGCAGCGGACAGCCTCGAAAGCAGACTTGCTTGAAGATCTTTGTAAGAGCTTCCGAGTGCTGCACTGCGCATGTACGAATGCCTTCCCGCCCGAGTTAGGGCACGCGTCTCCTGTGAGGTACCTCAGTTCAACGTTTTCCGCAGAGCCGAGAAGTTCTCTTCTTTTCAGTTCTGCAGCCTTCGTTGCCTTCTCTCACCGCGGCTTTTTATTATTTTTATTATTAAGTCGCTGTGCTCGCGTTTCTATTTGGTTTCTTTTGTAAAAAAAAACAAACCCCTTTTATTTCTGTTTTTCATTTTTTCTTCCAGTCAGCGGCCTTTCGGCCTAGGCCTGACCGCTCACCTCGTTCGATACATCGGACTTTTTTTTTTCTATGTCCCAGCCTCTTACCGGGTTCAAAAAGTGTAGCCAGTGTAACAAGACTATTTCAATCACCGATCCCCATAGTCGGTGTATTGCTTGTTTGGGTCCTGAACATTGCCCCGATGCTTGTTTGCGCTGTGCTATCCTTCAACCTTGAGCCCTTCGTCAACGCTGTGCCAAGCTTCTCCAACTTTTTGGCACTATGAACCAACCACCTGAGAAGGTCTCGACCTCGGCTTTGTGGACGGCCTCGACATCTAAGTCCTCGACCTCAATGCCAGCTTCTGCCTCCATCAAGGCCTCGACCTCGATATCTTCGGCCTCAACTGCAGCTCCTCTGAAGTTGTCCTCGGTGGGTAAGTCTCCTATCTCTCCTTCAGGTACTTCTAAGAAGCCGCCAAAGTCTCAGGCATCCCAGGCCATATCTACGGTCCTGCCAGCCTCTTCTAGACCTCCAGCTAAGCGTGCCTCCAAGCATCGTGAATACTCATCCTCGAGGTTGCCCTCCTTGGAGCGTACTGCTGCACCTTCGAGACCTGATCCCTTTGTCTCAGTGCCTATGTTCGAGGACATGTTAAAAGCCATTCTGACCACTCAGATTTCCTCGGTCATGGCTCAACTCTTTCCGTCCTCGACCCTGCTTCCTACAAGCTAGCCTGAGCAGCAGTCTGAGACTCCTGTAGCAGCACCTCAAGGCAAGCCTCGGAAGTCTCGCTGGTTCTCATCCAGTGACTCTTCACCTACTCCTCGGACACAGTCTCTTCCACCTCGACCGAAGCATCGCTCGAGGCATTCAAGGCATCTCGCTTCCAAGCTTTATAACAGAAACCCTCGCCTTCTCTGGATACTGAGACTTCTATGCCTCGTTTATCCAAGGCTACTGAGACTTCTTCCAAATTTAAACATAAGTCTCGCAAAGCTATTACACCGGCTGCTTCTCCTCGAGGTCCATCGAGGTCGAAGACTCCTCCATCGAGACCGCCTCCGAGGGAGCCTTCTCCTCCTGCCTCAATCCAATCTATTCCTCAAACCCCGGGGACTTCACCCTCGAGGGTTTTGAAGCGCAAACACTCACTGACTCCTCCTCACACAGGTAGTGCAGCTTCCTCAATCACTGTGCGCCTGGACTCTGAGCCTCTGTCTCAGTATTCCAGAGAGGCTTCTCCTCCCTACTCCGTAGTCCCTCGGTCTCACACTCCTTCTCCTGAAGGTGCCTCTACCTCAAAGTCTGCCTCTTGCCAGGTTCGTCTTCAACATGGGAAAAGCTCTTCAACTGGATCTCCACTCTGATTCCAAGTATACACCTGAATACAGTGGTGCCTCGCATAACGGACGCCTCGCACAGCGAACGCTGCGCACAACGAACTTTATGTCTTGATTCGTACAACGAACTTCGTTTCACACAACGAAGTCGCCCGAGCTGCATCCTTCCGCGCAGGCACTGCGCTTAACTGCCCTCTCTCCGCCTGGCTCCCTCTTGCCCCCCCCGACTCCCCGACACGATCGGGGCAAGAGGGAGCCCAAGCCCTCTTGCCCCCCCCGACTCCCCGACACGATCGGGGCAAGAGGGAGCCCAAGCCCTCTTGCCCCCCCGACTCCCCGACACGATCGGGGCAAGAGGGAGCTCAAGCCCTCTTGCCCCCCCGACTCCCCGACACGATCGGGGCAAGAGGGAGCCCAAGCCCTCTTGCCCCCCCGACTCCCCGACACGATCGGGGCAAGAGGGAGCTCAAGCCCTCTTGCCCCCCCGGCTCCCCGACACGATCGGGGCAAGAGGGAGCCCAAGCCCTCTTGCCCCCCCGACTCCCCGACACGATCGGGGCAAGAGGGAGCCCAAGCCCTCTTGCCCCCCCGACTCCCCGACACGATCGGGCCAGGAGGGAGCCCAAGTCCTCCTGGCCACGGCGACCCCCTAACCCCACCCTGCACTACATTACGGGCAGGAGGGATCCCAGGCCCTCCTGCCCTCGACGCAAACCCCCCCTCCCCCCAACGACCGCCCCCCCCAAGAACCTCCGACCGCCCCCCCGCCGACCCGCGCCCCCCCTGGCCGACCCCCACGACACCCCCAACCCCCTTCCCCGTACCTTTCTGTAGTTGGCCGGACAGACGGGAGCCAAACCCGCCTGTCCGGCAGGCAGCCAACGACGGAATGAGGCCGGATTGGCCCATCCGTCCCAAAGCTCCGCCTACTGGTGGGGCCTAAGGCGCCTGGGCCAATCAGAATAGGCCCGGGAGCCTTAGGTCCCTCCTGGGGGCGGGGCCTGAGGCACATGGGCCCAACCCGACCATGTGCCTCAGGCCCTGCCCCCAGGAGGGACCTAAGGCTCCCGGGCCTATTCTGATTGGCCCAGGCGCCTTAGGCCCCACCAGTAGGCGGAGCTTTGGGACGGATGGGCAAATCCGGCCTCATTCCGTCGTTGGCTGCCTGCCGGACAGGCGGGTTTGGCTCCCGTCTGTCCGGCCAACTACAGAAAGGTACGGGGAAGGGGGTTGGGGGTGTCGTGGGGGTCGGCCAGGGGGGTCGCGGGTCGGCTGGGGGGGCGGTCGGAGGTTCTTGGGGGGGGCGGTCGTTGGGGGGAGGGGGGGTTTGCGTCGAGGGCAGGAGGGCCTGGGATCCCTCCTGCCCGTAATGTAGTGCAGGGTGGGGTTAGGGGGTCGCCGTGGCCAGGAGGACTTGGGCTCCCTCCTGGCCCGATATTGTCGGGGAGTTGGGGAATCGGCGGGGCAAGAGGGCTTGGGCTCCCTCTTGCCCCGATCGTGTCGGGGAGTCGGGGGGGCAAGAGGGCTTGGGCTCCCTCTTGCCCCGATCGTGTCGGGGAGTCGGGGGGGCAAGAGGGCTTGGGCTCCCTCTTGCCCCGATCGTGTCGGGGAGTCGGGGGGCAAGAGGGCTTGGGCTCCCTCTTGCCCCGATCGTGTCGGGGAGTCGGGGGGGGGGGGCAAGAGGGCTTGGGCTCCCTCTTGCCCCGATCGTGTCGGGGAGTCGGGGGGGGCAAGAGGGCTTGGGCTCCCTCTTGCCCCGATCGTGTCGGGGGTGCCAGGGACCACACAGAGTCACCCACCGTACCACCCGATTCGGGTAAGCGCAGGTATCGGTGGGTGGCTTATTTGCGGGGGGGGTGCCTTATTTTACATTTTTTTCTAAAAAGGGGGGGCTGTCTTATTTGATGGCCCTGCCTTATCATCGGGGAAACACGGTAGAAAAAAAAAAAAAATGAACAGTTAAGTCCCAGTTTTTGCCGCTGAGACTCTGCCCTCTCTCACTGTAAAATTAGACTCTACTTAGTCTGTCTTTAAATTTAAAAAATGTGTGTTGTTTTAAAAAACAATTATGTTTTTAGATGTATCTAAATAAAAATAATAACCAAAAATTTATCTTTTTTTATGTCATCTTAGCATATTTTATGCTGCAGAACGAATTATTTTTTTTTACATGTATTCTTATGGGAAAACGCGTTTCACATAACGAACGTTTCGCATAACAAACTTGCTCCTGGAACCAATTAAGTTCGTTGTGTGAGGCACCACTGTACTTGGCCGACATGGAGTTGCCTCATCCACCCAAGGAGACCTTGAGGCTTCCTATGACTCCAGTATTGAAGCAAACTTTCCTATGGAATATGGAAACTCCTTATTCCATCACAGCCATTCCATCCAAGCTGGAATCCAGGTATCGCACAGTACCTTGCATAGGCTTCGAAAAATCTCAATTGTCCCATCAGTCTTTGGTGGTGGAATCTTCTTTAAAGAAAGCTCATCTATCTAAGCTTTACGGTGCGGTCCCTCCAGACAGGGAAGGCCGTACCATGGACAAGTTTGGCCGCAGATTATACCAGAATTCCATGATGGCTAACAGAATTCTTAATTACAACTACATTTTCACGGCTTATTTTAATCATTTCCTCAAATTGATGCCTAAATTCTACCTGGCTCTTGAGGAACAAAGTCTTCCAGAATTCAAACAGATCATCAGAACTCTGTCTCAACTTCGACTCTTCATGCTGCAAGCCACATACGATGCTTTTGAGCTCTCTTCTAGAGTTTCTGCCTTTGCAGTAGCCATGCGCCGTCTCGCCTGGCTCTGCATTGTTGATATGGATCTCAATCTGCAGGACCGTCTAGCGAACTTGCCTTGCCAGGGAACAGAACTCTTTGATGACTCTATTGAAGCTGCTACAAAGCGCCTCTCTGAACATGAGAGCTCTTTTGCTTCCTTGATTCGGCCGAAGCCTAAGACTCCTCCTGCTCGGCCATACAAGCAACCACCACGTCATTATCCCAAAGAAACGACACCAGCTTTCTCCAGGCCTCCGCCTAGAAGGCCTCCACAGCAACAACGAGAGCAGAAGGCTCAGTCTCCTGCTGCGACTAAATCTGCTCAGTCTTTTTGACATTCCCAGTCTGAGCATGCCAACCTCCCTGCATCAAAATTCTCTTCTGCCCATAGGAGGGTGTCTTCACCAATTTTATCACCAGTGGGAGAGGATCACCTCAGATCTTTGGGTTCTCACCATCCTTCGGAAGGGATACTCACTCCACTTTCTTCAGGTGCCTCCAGATCGCCCTCCAAGAGAGTGTCCTTCCAATTCGTCGCAACTTCCCCTTCTTCTTTAGGAAGCTCAGGCACTTCTTCGCCTTCAAGCTGTCGAGAAGGTTCCTCTGAACCAACGAGACATGGGCTTTTATTCCCGTTATTTTCTAGTCCCAAAGAAGACGGGGGATTTGTGACCCATTCTGGACCTCAGAGCTCTCAACAAATTTCTAGTCAGAGAGAAGTTTTGGATGCTTTCTTTACCAACCTTATATTCCCTGATGGATCAGGGAGATTGGCTATACTATCTGGATCTCAAAGAGGCTTACACTCATATCCCGATTCATCCAACCTCTCACAAATATCTTCGATTCCAGGTGGGGAATCTTCATCTACAATACAGAGTTCTTTCTTTCGGACTCGCCTCATCCCCCAGAGTCTTCACTAAATGTCTGCAGCCCTCCATGCCCAGGGTCTTCAAGTTTTTCCATACCTGAACGACTGGCTCATCAAGGCCCCCTCTCAACAAGGGGTTACTGCAGCGACCCAACAGACTATTATGTTCATCCAATGTCTGGGGTTCAAAGTCAACTTTCCAAAATCCCAGTTGACCCCATCTCAGTCTCTTCAGTTCATTGGGGCCACTCTGGACACTGTCCAACTCAGAGTGTTTCTACCTCCACCACGTCGGCATACCCTCATTTGCCTTTGCCATCAAGTGTCTCATCTCACATCAACTTCAGCAAGACAAATGATGGTTCTGCTCAGTTACATGGCTTCTACAGTTCACGTGACTCCTTTTGCCAGACTTCACCTTCGCATACCTCAGTGGACCCTGGCATCTCAGTGGCAACAAGCTACCGATCCACTTTCTCAACAAATTACAGTAACTCCTTTGTTAAAGCAGTCTCTCCACTGGTGGATGCTCTCTTCCAATCTTTCCAGAGGTTTGCTGTTCCACACTCTCCCTCATCAGAAGGTTCTCACAACAGACTTGTCTACCTACACATGGGGAGCCCATCTAGACGGTCTCCATACCCAAGGTCATTGGTCTCCTGCGGACCGTCTTTGTCACATTAATCTGTTGGAACTCAGAGCGATCTTCAATGCTCTCAAAGCTTTTCAACACCTTCACGGTCAGGTAGTCCTTGTCCAGACGGACAACCAAGTCGCCATGTACTATGTCAACAAACAGGGAGGTATGGGATCTCACTCCCTTTGTCATGAAGCTCTGAAGCTGTGGGATTGGGCAATCCATCACAACATCTTTCTCAGAGCTGTCTACATTCAAGGTCAGCACAACAGTCTGGCAGACAAATTGAGTCGTCTTCTGCAACCACACGAATGGACACTCAATTCCTCGCCTCTACGTCAGGTGTTTGCTCGCTGGGGAACTCCTCAAATAGACCTCGTTGCCTCTCTCCTCAACAACAAGCTGCCTCAGTTCTGCTCTCGAATATACTCTCTCCAGCGTCTCGAGACAGATGCTTTCCTCCCGGATTGGACGGGTCAGTTTCTCTATGCCTTCCCTCCATTCCCTCTAATTCTCAAGACTTGTCAAACTCAAGACAGAACATGCCACCATGATTCTGATAGCTCCTTGGTGGCCCAGACAACCGTGGTACTCCCTTCTACTTCAGCTCAGCATCAGGGAGCTTCTGCTTCTACCAGTTTTTCCCTCTCTGCTTACTCAGAGTCAAGGGTCCTTGCTACATCCCAACCCTACAGTATCTACACTTAACTGCTTGGTACCTTTCAACCTATCAGACTCTCTACAGTTTTCTCAGTCTGTACAGGATATTTTGGTAGCTTCCAGAAAGCCATCCACTAGGCAGTGTTACGGCCAGAAATGGACTAGATTTTCCGCTTAGTGTTCCTCTTCACCATATGGAGCCAATGTCTACCTCCTTGGCTTCTGTTTTAGATTATTTACTTCACTTATCACATTCTGGACTCCAGTCTACATCTATCTGAGTCCATCTCAGCGCGATTGCTGCTTTTCATCAGCCTCTTGATGGGAAACCTCTGTCTGCACATCCTGTGGTTTCCCGCTTTATGAAAGGACTTTTTAATGTTCATCCACCACTCAAACCACCTCCAGTGGTCTGGGATCTCAATGTTGTCTTGGCTCAATTGATGAAGCCTCCGTTTGAACCAATTGATAAGGCTCATCTCAAGTATCTTACTTGGAAAGTAGTTTTCCTGATTGCCCTCATGTCTGCTTGAAGAGTCAGTGAGTTACAAGCTTTGGTTGCAGAACCACCTTTCACAGTTTTCCACCATGACAAAGTGGTCCTCCGTACTCATCCCAAATTCTTGCCTAAAGTTGTGTCAGACTTTCACATCAATCAATCTATTGTTCTTCCAGTATTTTTTCCAAAGCCTCATTCTCACCCTGGAGAAGTGGCTCTCCATACTTTGGACTGCAAGCGGGCCTTGGCTTTCTACTTGCAACGCACTCAACCTCACAGAACAGCCCCACAACTTTTCATCTCCTTCGATCCAAATAAGTTGGGGCATCCTGTCTCGAAGCGAACCATCTCCAACTGGATAGCTGCTTGCATCTCTTTCTGCTATGCTCAGGCTGGTCTCCCAATGCAGGGTCGAGTCACAGGCCACAGAGTTAGAGCAATGGCGACGTCTGTAGCTTTCCTCAGATCAACTCCTATTGAGGAAATCTGCAAGGCTGCCACTTGGTCCTCGGTTCATACATTCACCTCTCATTACTGTCTGGATACTTTATCCAGAAGGGATGGCCATTTTGGCCAATCTGTTTTGCAACATCTCTTTTCTTAACTTGCCAATTCTCCCTCCATCCCATTATGCTTAGCTTGGAGGTCACCCACTGTTGAGAATATGCTGCCTGCTTGTCCTGGGATAAAGCACAGTTACTTACCGTAACAGTTGTTATCCAGGGACAGCAGGCAGATATTCTCACAACCCACCCTCCTCCCCTGGTTGGCTTCTTAGCTAGGTATCTGAACTGAGGTACCTCACAGGAGACGCGCGCACTAACTCGGACGGGAAGGCACTCGCGCATGCGCAGTGCAGCACTCGGAATCTCTTACAAAGATCTTCAAGCAAGTCTACTTTTGAGGCTATATGCTGCAAGGCTCCGTCGGTGACGTCACCCACTGTTGAGAATATCAGCCTGCTGTCTCTGGATAACAACTGTTATGGTAAGTAACTGTGCTTTATTTTCTATGGGGTCTTCAGAGGTGGTTTGTAAAATGTGTTAAAATTCATTTTTCACAGGTTCTGAGGTTAAGGTTCAGATCCCCCACATTCCCAGACACCAAATCGCTATTTTTTTCAGATTTTTTTTATTTTTTCCGTTTTTGGCACAAATTTACTGGCGGCATCTATTTTGGATTTTTATTGATCTTTTTTTCAAGGTTTTATTTCTGCCTAGAAACCCCTCGATTTGATTAAAAAATCATTTGCGATGGACTCCCCAGCCCCATATCTGTTGAATGTGTGTATTGATTGCGCCGGTTGGTGCCATATCAGCAAGCATGTACCACATGCCGTGGCGTGCAGGGAGAGGGGGCAGGAGTTTCGAACGTTGCCTCTTCTGGGTACTCTAGGGCTGAGGAGCTAGCCTGGATCCATGACTTTGGGGAAAAAATCTTGCCCAGAGACTATTCCGTAGTCTGGCACCAAACACCTGCGTTCTAAGTCTGGGGACTCTTTTGGCGTGATGCAAGTGTCTCAGCAGAGCCCTGCTGTGTATGCAAGTGTGACTTTTCACTGGACTTTATTCAGCTCCTCTGGAAAGCATATTCTTCAAACCTAGTTCATTTAATGCAGCCGGCGAGCGCGTCGGGTCTTTCTCAGCTGGTTGCACCAGTGGTGGAGAGTCCTGTTAGGATGACTCATGAGATCATAATAATAATAATTTTATTCTTATATACCGCCATACCGTAAAAATTCTAGGCGGTTCACAACAAAGTGAGCTGATACAGATAAAATACAAATTAGAAAAATGGACTTAAAAACAGATAAAGACAGAAAGCATTTGCAATATAATGCAGAAAATACCGGCATGGCAGAGAAAGAAATAATACATAGAACAGATAAAATACATCACGTTAAATATAAGGAACTTGATTGAAAAAAAATGAAACAGAATTCATTAAGATACCAGTCTCTCATTCTACTTTGGGTATAAGTTCAAAATCAGGTTTGGCCAAAAAAGTCTCCCTTTTGGAACTAGGTAATTTGACATGTCTAGATCTGGTCTTTCTTGTATGGAATCAAGATTTCACTCCGCTCCCAGGAGGAAGCATGTCTACAATTACCCCCTGGGTGTGACCTTCGACTCTAAAGTGCCAGACGCCGATCCTACTCCCATTTCTTATCAAGCTACTGGAATCAACTGCCTCTACATATCAGATACCTCGAAGGTCTTTTGAGTTTTAGGAAAGCAATAAAAATTTACCTCTTCACCTAGACCCCCCAAAATCTTCATCACCTCAACATTATTAATTAGACCAGTGTATCGCAAACTGTGTGCCATGGCGAGATTCCGGGTGTGCTGTGACATGCTGGCGAGGAGGAGAGGTACCGGCACTGACTGACTTGCGGTGAGAGGCAGTTGGCCAGCGCCTCTCCTCCTCCAGCATCTCCCACCAGTAGTAATAGCAGGCTCAGGGCCCCATCTGGAGGGCATCCACGCATGTTGATATGATGATGTCATGCATGCAAATGATGTCATTGCATCGATGTCTGCGCATTTCCGGATGCCTTCCAACTGCAGCCCCCAAGTTTAATGTGCCATGGCTTCAAAAAGTTTGTGGGATATTGAAATAGTCTAACAGAGCATCTAACCCAGGGATGGACAACAAGGACCGGAATACAGTCGGGTTTTCAGGATTCCCCCAATGAATATTCATGAGATCTATTTGCATGCATATTCATTGGGGAAATCCTAAAAATCCGACTGGATTCCGGCCCTCATTACCTACCCCTGATCATCAATCTTCCTCCTTCAGTTTAAACGACCATACAGTCTAATTCCCAACCAAATGTATACCACATGAATGTTGAACTAATTTCTCGCAGTGAATGTTAATTTAGGATGAACAAACCCGTTTGATTAATTATTATGTAACTTGTTTTGTCAAATTATCATGTATGTTAACTTGTAACCTGTTCTGAGCCCTCTGGGGAGGAAGGGATATAAAATAAATTAAATAAATAAATGTAGAAGAATTTGTGAAATAATGCTATCAGTTACAATGGTGGTATTCTGTGTTGCAGAATTCTTTATGTATAGAAGTCTCTTCGGACTTAACAGTATAATGTCTTTCATAGCTTATTTAAAGGTGTAGAGAAGGGCTACTCAATTCCAGTCCTCAAAGTCTACAAGCAGGCCAGATTTTCTTTTCTTTTTTTTTTTTTTTGTAATTCTTTATTAATTTTCAAATCAAATACAAAGTGCAAAGAATATACAATCAATTAATGCATTAAACAGCACTTACATTCAAACAAATAATGATACACAGTATATTCCTCCCTCTCTGGATGTGTGTAAAGGTCAATTAGGCATTAAAGGCTTATTCGATAATAAATATGCATATGAACGATTTGCATGTTTCCTCCTTGGAATACAAGCTCTTTCATACATATTCATTGTGGATGTCCTGAAAACCTGGTCTGCCTGTGAACTTCAAGAACTGGAATTGAGTAGCTGGTGTAGGGATAATGATGATGTAAGAAAATGCCACTTTTGCTTGCGCTGCCCCCCCCCCCCCCCCATCAATTAGGCCTCTGTTCAGGACAGTTTATGGCGCTAGTTGTAACTTTCGTTGGACTCTGGACGTGTTCCCCTGAAAATGAGGTAAACCCTTCAGGAAAACCCTGGCCTAGGTGCCTGCTTAGGGTCACCAGACTCACTGGTCAGTGAAATGAATATCACTATGCAAAGAAACAGTGGGTTACAAAAGAGATCACCTTTTATTTAGTCCTTTAACTGAACCCAGTTCAGAATGGTCAAGTTCCAGAAGAAAGCACAAAAACACTTTTCCTTCTGTGATTTTACTGCCCTGGGCTTTCTGGTCCAAACAGGTAGGTGTATTTCATCAGGGTAGTATTTCATAAAGTCTTGCAGTTCATTGTCTCCTTCAAAAAACATAGGAGTTAATCAATAAGCAAAATAAACAATCCATCACCACTTTGAAATTTGATGCTATGGCTGCAGGTGAGAGCTTGGGTTTAATCAGGGTCTGAGAGCGCTATATACTGATACACCAAAGGCAGGGTCTTTCAAATAGAAACAGCCATAATACTTTCATTAATAAGTGGTAAGCAGGATTATGTTTGTAAGGAATAAAAGAAACAAACTTTCCAGCAGTATTCAGAAACAAAAATGCAAATATTCTCAGCATTGTTCCATAGTTCTCAGATCTTTCCTCACAAGAGCTTTTATAGGGTGGTACCCTCCTGGCTGAGTTCAATACTATTCTGGCAGTAAAGGTAAGGAAAAAGAAAAAAAAAAGTCAGCCAGAAAATAAAGGCAATACAAAACCAGAAAATAATGTCCAACTTTGTATCTCAGTTCCTTTTCCTTTTATCTGGCTCTCAGCTGTCCTGGTTGGCAACTCATAACAGTACACAGTCTTTTAGAGGGAGGAAAAAAAAACACAAAAATTCCCCTTTTTTTCTTTCTCCTACAGAGGTTCTTGCCTTTCAGCACAGTTATGAAGAAATGCAGTTAAGCAAACAACAATGCTACTCCTTTCCATCTTAAGGACCCACCTCCATACACTCAGGAAGCGTTGCTAGCTTCTCTGGCCACCTGTTTATATCCATTTCTTCACATACTTCTGGTCCTTCTGTGGCTTGAGGCAATGACATACTTTCCTCTGCCATCTCCACCTCCTTGCCTAGCCACTGCTCAGGAGAACAGTTCTGTCCTTCATGTTCCTGCCCCTTTCCTGATTCAGGACCTGCTCTTTATGTCTGTAATAGCCACACCCCCTACACCTGGGAAGGGGCTTGGCTTCTTTGACTGCAGAGCACAGCTTTCATTGTATCGCCTTCCCTGGGGCTGCCTTAAAGAGACAGGCTTTTCCTTACAGGCAATAAACCTAGCTGGCTTAAAAATAAACCTGCTTTGTGAAGTGCTTTCCTGTCTGATGCTAACAAACCAGTCTCTGTCTTGTTCAGCCTCACTGTCAGAAGAATTGACAGCTGACTCCTGACTTCTACCATTGACCTGGTCAGCTCTTCTGGGTTTATTACAGCACACACTTTACAAGCTTGCGTTCATGATGCCACCCCAAATATTTCTGTTTGGAGATGCCACTGTATGTGGGGTACTGATGCCTAGCCTCCTAGTGCTGTGCATTAGCTGATAAACTGAGGACTCAAGGTTGCAAAATGAGTAGGAGGAGTCCCTAGAAATTTTATTTACAACATAAAACAAAGTAAATGATGAGATCTGAAATTGTCAAAGGTACTTCTTGGGTGGGGGGAGTGAAAGCTCTAAGATCCTCAAGAGTCAAAAGGGCAGATGTGTTGGAGGGAGGCCTGCAGTTTTGGGTCTTCAAAGCTGTACATTGTTTCTACAGCCCTTTGAAAAGTAAGAATTTGGAGGGGGGGGAGGAAAAGTCCTTTAGAAAGTATAGATGTATGTTTTATCAGAGACTCACAGCAGCAAAATTTTGATTCTTTTGCTCTTATGCTTTGATAACTTGTCTTCTTGCAGAGACCAAAGTGAGTCCCCAGTTAGCAGGGTCCCAGCCTGGCCAGCCAGTCCACAGGAGTCCAGCCAAGGGACACAGGAGTCCAGCATCATATAGTAATACTGCCAAATTCTTCTTGTGCACCTATGTGTGTGTGTGTGTGTCTTCCTCTCTCTCTAATGCAGTCTTTTGTGTATTAGTGAAAATCTGATTTGCATATCCAATCCACAAGATCAACAATTAAGTCAAAATAGCTAGTTTTCCCTTCAGCATCTATATTTCTCCTCAGCTGATTACACTTGCCTCCTCCCTGTGTTGCCATCTTTGTGTGTCTTATTGCCTTTCTCAAGTTTGACCTGGCACCAATGTGAATCTGCCTGTCTGAGTGCTTATAGGATAACCATATCAGGCCCCCTTTCAGTTATAACTACAGGTATGCGCTTCATAACATCCACATTATGTTCTGTGAGAGTGGACATTGTGTGATTTGGACATTTTTTTTACTCTTTAAACTCTTCTCCCTCCCCCCCCCCCCCCCACCCTCTAAGGACCACCAGAACTGCTACCCTCCACTCCAACTTCCCCTTGGGGACCACTGGTGCTGCTATCCTCCACTCTAAACTCTCCCAAGGCCACCGGCACTGCTCTCCTCCCTTCCACACCCAAGCTCAACAGCACTGCTATCCACTTCCTCTCCCCCAGCTGGCACTTTAGTTACCATACTCTTGCCGGTGCTGAAGGAGGCTGATGTCGCTGTTCTATGCTGGGCCAATGGGTGTGGAAGGTAGGAGATTAGCACCGATGGCTTTGGCACCATGGACTTTAACACGCATGGACATTAACGTGAATGGATGTTGCCCGGAACGACATTATGCGACGCATGCCTGTAATTGAAATTCCTCTGTCCAAGTGCAGGCTGCTAACTGAAGCTGTCTTCACCCTTCTTTCTGCAAATGCCTGAGCTGTCCCCACAATAGATGTCTATAATGAGGGGAAAGAAGGGAGAGGTGCAGAAGGAGGATTTGGAGGAAGGTATTGGGAAAGAAGAGAAATGCAGAAGCACTGTGGACTTGTGGAAGGGGATACGTTGTTAAGAGATGTGAAAGGTTTAGTTAGGGAAAAGAGATGAAGAGGGGAGATGGGATCTGAGTTCTTTTGGAGAAAGGGAGGGAAGTGGAACAGAGATGGAAAGTTGATTGGACAGGAGGAGTGCAAAGTGGAGATACAAGCCAGGTTCAACTGGGGAAAGGGGAAGAATGCAGAGGCAGATAGAGGACTGAGCTGGTGTGAGGTGAGTGGAAGGTTGCACAGGGGACAGTGATATTAGATATGATAGACGACCCTTCTGACTTATGCCCCACAAATTATATTTCAGACCCCTGGGCTGTTCCTTGAGATTTTGATACTTAAATTCAACAATTGTATTGACTTAACCCCTCCCAGAATGATCCTGTGAAAATAGAGAATTGGATATCCTACTTTTAAATATTAAAGGTCAATATTCAGCCGACAGCGGTGAGTGTTTTGCTGACTTCTGCTGACATTATTCCCAGATATTTAGTGTCAGTCCATGTCCGAGCTTTGACATCAAATATCTGGTTCATGTGGAGCCAGTTAACAAGTAGCCGGTTAAGTTGATATTCAGAACGTAAGTAGCAATGAGATGGCACATAAAGAAATGACTGTTTTATGTGGTTACCAGGGCTGGTTAAATGTTGAATATCGACACTTAACTGTCCAAGTGCTGACTCTGCCACTCCGCACCCCCTGGCAACTCCCTCAAAATAGCCAGTTTTCACTTAGGCGCTAGCTGCTAATTTTCAGCAGAAATAACCAGTTAAGTGCTACTGAAGTTAACAATACACCGAACAAATGATTTAACCAGTCAGTGACCATTTCTGGCCAGCTAAATCATTTTTAATGTTGATTCGCTGATTTTTTTAAAATTTTGATTGAGATATATATTATATATATCTTACAAGCACTAGCTGTGCCTAGTCTCCTTTCCCAGAAATGCCTAAAGTATACGTTAAGGATTAGTGTGCATATTTATATGTATGTAGATCCCCAGGCAGTTTTAGAAGTATCTGCGCATAGATATGCAAAAAAGATTTTAAAATTACCCTTAATAGGTTTCATTGTATAACAACACACTTATGAGAGAAGTCCAAAAAAGCACCTATATTAAGCCTATTTTATAAAGGCTTGTGTGCCTTTTATAAAATACTGTAAACTCTCTTGAGCTGGTGCTCAAAACCAAACCTGGGTGCTAGAGGCAATTAGCCTTGGCCTTGCACCCACGCTAGTGAGCACAGAATGCTCAGAGGGCTCTAGCGTGGGAGACAACCTGCACACCAGAGATTAGCACAAATAGCCTGCAAATGTAGTCAAACATGTTAGAAACATAGAAACATGATGGCAGATAAAGGCCCAATGGCCCATCTAGTCTGCCCATCTGCTGTAACCATTATCTCTTTCTCTCTCCGAGAGATCCCATGTGCCTATCCCAGGCCCTTTTGAATTCAGACTTAGTCTCTGTCTCCACCACCTCCTCCGGGAGACTTTCCACGCATCTACCAGCCTTAGATTATTCTGGAGCCTATCACCCCTTAACTTCATCCAATGCCCTCTCATTACAGAGTTTCCTTTCAAATGAAAGAGACTCAACTCCTGCGCATTTCCTGATGCTCAGAGATCAGTGCACAAAACAAGGTCGCCTTACTGCTGAAAATATGACGTCAGTTTGGAGCAGGCAGTAGTGTGTTTGAAGAGAGGATTTCCCACTGTTCTCTCTGTATGCTGGTTTTCATTTTATTTGGAAGCAGAAGAAAGCCCGCGCAAGCCTTAAAACACTGGTAGTGAAAGATGAATGTGTGTGAGTCAGAGCAAACCCGAAAGTGAAAACACACATTGGTGCCTGTTTTCTGCACTTAAAAATAAGCCTTTCTAGTGAAAAAAAAAAAAAAAAGGAAAAGCTTATATTTTAAGGCATAGAACAGTGTCATTATGTGCTTCACTTCTTGGTTTGCTTGGACACGCATTCAAGAGCTGTGTTTAACGCAAAACTCTTCTGCATGTATGCCAGGCATGTTCCTCCCCCTTCCCAATGATCAATGCTAACAGTGCGCATATAATTTGAATGCTATTAGGTTGTTTTTTTTGGTTTTTTTACTGTGCTGTTTCTGCAGTATTTTCCAGCACCCATGTTTGGTTTTAAGCATTGGCCTGTCAGATTCAGCCCCAACTATTCCGAAATCAACTGAAAACCTGGCTCTTCTCTAGCATATAATAATCTCTTCTCCTGATTACATCCCCTCTTTTTATGCTTTGTAAACTCTTTCTCTTCTCTCTTCCCATATTTTTTAAACTCTGTAAACCGTGTCGAGCTCCACTTCAGTGGAGAAGATGCGGTATATAAACCTAAGGCTTAGTTTAGTTTAGTAGCACCAAATGCTGACACACAGACTTACACTTGACCCAAAGTAGATGTAAATGTCTATATATTGTACATACATATTACAAAGTAATTGACATGGCAACCCTGCCTCTGCTATATCCAGACTATTCTCCTGGGTACACCTATGCACAGAGCATGTGAAAAGGAAGAAGGGAACAAGCGCATCCCCTCTGAAAAAAGCTTGAAGTATCTGGATGTAAATCGCTTTGAATGTGATTGTAAAACTACAAAAAGTCAGTATACAAGTCCCAATCCCTTTCCCTCTGTTGATATAACTACCTTGGTTACCCATAAGGGAGCATTGTTTATTTCAAATGTTAATTTTGGTTTTTAAGATTTTATTCACAAACTCTGCAATTACTTTGCTCTTTTATTCAACAGTATGTCCCATTAATATTTACTTTGGGGTTTTTTTTTTTTTTCTTTAGTTCATCAATGGAGATTCCAGTCTCTCTGCCACCTGCAATATCATCACACCAGCTCAGCAATGCTCAATACTTGTAAGGACATTTAAGAACTTATTTTCAAAAAATAGATACAGTCAAACCTCGGTTTGCGAGTGTTTTGCAAGACGAGCTTCTCGGAGAGAGCGAGAACCAGAAGGCCTTGAGCATGCACAGATGCTCAAGGCCCAGGCAAGAGGCAGGAACTTCTTTCACCGGCACATCCTGTGGGCTACATGCTGGTGCCAGATGGGGGGTAAGATTGAATGCTGTTCGCACGGGGGGGGTGCCAGTTTGCGCGGGGAGGGGGATGCGTTCACGAGCAGGGGGGAAGCGATGCCAGTTCTCAGGGGGGTTGGAGCAGTGCCGCTGGCCTTAGGGGTGGGAACGTATCAAGCGAGTTTCCCTTACTTCCTATGGGGAAACTCGGTTTGATATACGAGTAATTTGGTTTACGAGCATGCCAAGGTTCGTAAACCAAGGTCCCAGAAATGGCCTAATGGGGCAGATGGACATTTTTCTTGCCAAATCTTTCCAATTCGCTATTTTCTAAACCTATGTACTGTATTTTCTAGATGGATATCTATGCTGTTTGTCTACAGTTTGTCTAAATCTCAAGGTGGCCCTGTTAGAGGCCTGGTGTGGGCAGGACTAAAGCGAGCTTATGACTTGGATGCTTGTCTAACAATAGAATATCAGAATTTCAAACAGTCAATACCTGTGTATTTAAGATCTCCAACCAAATACTGAACACAGGTTTAAATACAATTAATATTATAAGTCCAAATTTAAAATATATGATATTGTGATGTACTCAGACCCACAACCAAAAAGCTACAGAATTAGCAAAGGTTGTCTTGGGACCATCATCACAACCTAACAGTCCCATTACCACCCAACAGGCTCTATATACACAATATTTGGTTGGATGTATTTCTGCCATAATCGAACACCCCACCCCCTACCCTGCCTCCCTTTACTACGCCACTGTCCATAGCCAAATGCTGCATCTTCAAAGGCTTAGTACACTTCTCCCTCCATATTCGCTGTGATAGGGGATTAACAGATCCGTGAATACAGAAAAAACGCAAATAACTTTTTCATATGTTATTCGCTGTTTTCTATTAAAAACCATCGTGAATATGGTGAAACTGCGAATAACATGGTGGGAGACCTGGCCTGTTCCTGAAGGAGAGGCAAACCACGGTGAAGAAAGTGCTGGGAATCGGCGATTTTCTCTGTAAATGCTTGGCATCAGTGATTTCTTTATGCAAGCTGATGTAATTTTGGGAGAGGAGCCAGCAAGCTAAAAACTGTGAATACGGAGGGAGAAGTGTACTTGCGTTCAAGTCCTTACACAGCATGGCGCCCTGCTACAAATCAGCCAAACTCCCACCTTATGTCCCGAACAGACCCCAGGAGAAATCGCATCTGCAATTACCCCCTGGTCGGAGCCTCGAACTAGAACATGCCAGACGAAGATCCTACTTTCATTTCTTACCAAAGTACTTGAATCAACTACCTCCAAACATCAAATCCCTCAAAGAGCTTTTGAGCTTTAGAAAAACAATAAAAACCTACCTCTTCACATAATTCTTCAGCCTAAACAGCCATACAGACTGTAACGCCCAAACTAATGTATTCCTCATATATGTTGAACCTGAGTCTCTCTGTGCATGCTTCATGTGTCTGACTGGACAAACTCCACTGTAGCCTATATTGCCTTAGTTGTCTTTGTCTTGTTTGTTAAATTATTATTGAACGCAATACTCCAGGTGAGGTCGCACCACAGAATGATACAGAAGCATTATAATATCTTTAGTCTTATTAACCATCCCTTTTTTTTTAGTAATTCCTAGCATCTTGTAACCCATTCTGAGCTCTCTGGGGAGGATTGGATAAAAATGGAATTAAATAAATAAATATAATTGGTGTAGCTCAATGCCCTTTTTTCATATACGGCCGAAAAATATTTTTCATTATTTGTATTTGGCCAAATTGTAAAAAAATGCTATTTTGTACAGCTCTAAACTATCAATTATTACCCTTAAAACCATAGAAAAATGGTTCAACTTGGCAGATCCTGTTGTTGAGAATGAGCAATTTCTTGTTTTGGCAAAATGCGTTTTCCTTGTGGGTGAAACTGAAAGCAGCTAAGAGCCATCTGAACACAGAGTGTGGGAGGGGGCATCATTCTGTAACAAGAGTTTTAAATGTAATTGTGTAAAAAAACAACAACCAATGTAAAATGCATAAAACAGGACTGATACTCTGTAACTCAGAACTAGGCCACAGCCTGGCAGCAGGATTTTGTACCAATTGTAGAGCACTACCGATCTAAAATCGCAAAATGATAGCATGACCTTAAGTTTGTTTCAGTTAATGGAGTCTGAAAAGACTGTGCAGTTTCAACAAAAGACCGGTGTCAAAGGTAATCCCAAGGCTTGGAGACTTGTAATGAGATCTTAATATAAACATCGGCTAGATTTGCGGTCCTAGTTTTTCTTCTAAGAAAAGTTGAATGACTATCCTGCATTTGGGAGAGGGCTTTGGGACCTCTTACCCATAGGTGCTCATGCCCATATAATGCTTGCTTTTTGCCATTCTCTCTTTCTTTTCCCAGTGACAGTCTCTCGTTTCATTGGCTCTCTGAAGGCGCCAGGAGCCTAGCCATGCAGGATATGGAGATGGAAACAGAGCTGTCCAAGTTAATGAATATACATCCGCTCTTGCCTGAGGCCAAGCTCTTACAGGAAGACACTGCCATGGACCTCACGCAGTAAGCTATTTTTCTATTAAAATGTCTAGAGACACTTTTGCATTTCATGAGTGGCAGTCTGAGTGAGAATGCGGAGTTCAGCAGTGGAGTAAGACATAGAGGGTCTGTGATGTTTGAATGTGGTGTTTAGGGTGCTTGAATGGCAGATGAGTTAGGGTTTCTTTCTGGTATATAATGGGAGTCGGTGTTTCCTGATGGATTAATTGCTCAGATGGTGGTTTGCAGGGAGTATGCAGTCATGTTAGGTGTGGGGGGAGGGGGTGGTTAGATAAGGGAGGATAGTGGATTTGGTGGGATGGCTATGGGGGAAAGGGGTGGGAGATGGTTCAACATAAAGGAGGCATAGCGTGTAAGCAGTGGTCTCCAACCATTTTCATGTAAAGGGCCACAGCTCTTGAGGGCCACAAAAGATGTCAAGCTTACACATCCTACTAATTTTGTAAACTGCCTTGACCAGCTTATTCGAACTGAATATTAAACATTAAAAATTAATACTAATTCTGATTCTACAACACTTCAAGGATATATTTTAAAATCTCACTTCAGTTACTATATCAAATGGTTATTAAACATGAAATATTGTTTCTACAACACAAATAGGATCTATTTAAACACCCTTAACTATGGCTTGTCAACTGTAACAAATATCGTTAATGAATCAGCAGGTGCTAATGGTGTTCAGAGGGACAAAGTTTATTGTTCCATAAAGATGACAACACAATGGCTCTTGCTCCACAGAAATAGTGACTCAATGACTCGATTTGAATCGTGTTGGGTGCTAGGGCTCAATAGCTTGACCACCAAATTTTAAAAAACTTTTAAGTTTATATTAGGACCCAGATTAAAAGACCTCTTTGATGCAATATGAGAAAGAGGACAGCTAGGTGCAATGATGAAGCCCAAGCCTGGTAGAGACCCAATGCTGTGTAGCTTGTATAGGTCCATTTCTTTGTTAAATCTGAATGTTAACATGGAGATCAGGTGGGATTTATGCCAAGATGATATGTGGGTGACACTATCAGAAGAGTGCTATCTTTGATGTGCATTAAACAAGAAAAAATCCTGTTGGCAATAGACACGAAAAAGGCATTTGATAGAGTCAATTGCCATACTGCAAAAAAATGGGGCTGGGTGAGTGTTTTTGTGGCTGGATTCTAGCTATGTGTAATCTCAGCCTGGATTACGGTAAATGGGAGTTACTCACAGGAATTTATTCTGGAAAGAGGGATGAGGCAAGGGTGTTCCATATCCTGCTTATTATTTGCATTAACAGTCGAACTTGGTTTTAGTCATTAGGGGAGATGGGAATGTGAAAGATATTCATATTAGGTGTATTAATTAAAAAATCATTTTCTTCTAAATGGGCTAAAATTCTATTAAGTATTTGGGGGTTCACCTTATAAAAGAATGGGGGGAAATATATGAATTGAATTATGGGAGGCTATTTAGAGGGATAAAGGAATTGGAGAAGTGGCAAAGTTATAAATTATTCTTGGTTGAGGAAAATAGCAAGTGTTAGGCAACACATTAATTGCAGTTAATTCTACAATTAACACATTATTTATTAAGCAAGATTTAAAAAATTAATTGTAGTTAATAAAATTGCAGTGTATCCCATCTACTCCAAATATCTCTTCCATGCCCAACCTCCACTCTCCTATCCTCAACGTGATATGGCATCTTTCCCCCTGTCTGCAGTTCAACATCGCACACAGCTGTTTAACTGTGTATATCAGCGTGCCTTTGGCTTTAAACTTCACATCATTACCTCGAGATTTGAACAATTAGTTCTACATTTGCATATTTCATCAACACTTCCCTCTTGGATTCTTGAGGAAGGTTTTGTTTGCCAAAACACGGCCCGTGTCGGGTCCATCGAATCTCAATGTGGACAAGTTTTTAACATTATTTGAAGATCTTTGCAAGAAATAAAAGGAAAGTCAAGAACATGGTAGTTTCCACACCTCTTATATGCTTGGATTGCAATTCGACATCTCCCGCTATCTCAATCCCCTCAACCCCACCCTTAAACAGGGTCTTCTGTTAGTCCCCAGCAGTGTCAGTGTTGCACATACACTGCCTGCAGCCTTTTCTGAAGCTTTATCTATAGCCCATCCCGCCCAAGCAGAACCAGGAAATGCCTAATGTTTGGTAACTCATCAGAAAATTAAAGGCTAGCAGATCTAAAGCTTGGTGGCCAT
The DNA here is from genome assembly GCF_902459505.1 of Geotrypetes seraphini. Classification (NCBI taxonomy): domain Eukaryota; kingdom Metazoa; phylum Chordata; class Amphibia; order Gymnophiona; family Dermophiidae; genus Geotrypetes; species Geotrypetes seraphini. The sequence continues at coordinate 215,493,614 of NC_047086.1, forward strand.
TTGGCAACCTCCCTAAAACATTGATAGGTACGGTAAATTATTTTCTGATTGCCAGTAACCTCAGACTTTCTCTTACTGTATTTCTGAACTTTAATGTTCTCATGGCCAACAGGAAAATGCTGGACTTCGGAGCTAAGGGAGAGTCAAAGGTTAACTACCTGCATATATTTCCAAAATACTATTCTGCTCGATATGTTTCATTTTGCCATGCATTATTCAGATTTTTTTTTTTTGTTCATAATTCTCTGGAGTGCACTCTAAGGGGGTCATAATTGAAATGGAAATACATCTAAAAACCGGCCTAAATCAGCACTTGGACGATCAGTAAAACAAGTCGTCCAAGTGCCGATAAACGGGGTTTTAGACGTATCTAAAAAATGACTTAGACCTTTTCAGTGCTGCTGTACGACCAGAGCTAAAAGGGATGTTTTAGGAGGAGTGGTGAGGGCGGGATTTGGGCGGAATATGGGCTGATCTAAACTTAGTTGTACTGCAAGTATAACCGAAAGTTTAATGAGGTTGCCTGGACAGAACTTGTATGTTGTGACTTAGGCCATGTAAAACCAGGTCTAAGTGCCAAAAAGGTATCCAAAGCAACCAGATAAGCACTGCAGACACAAGTACAGATCCCCACACACTGCCCCAGTGATCACTGACACCCCCCAACAACATAAAAATCGGAATAAAAACATACATACCTGCCTCCAGAACATCAGCACCTGGCATAGCAAAGCCTAGTAGAGCAGCACAGAGGTGGCTTAAGTAGTGTGGGGGGTTGGCTAGTGAACCATAGAGAGGAGGACCCAGGCCCATAAGCCACTCTAACCCCCAAAAAAGAACCCTACTGTACTGCCATATAGGTGCCACCTGCAGCCGTGAGGACTATTGGGGTGGTAGACAGGTGGGTCTAGTGGGTTTTGGGGGGCTCACCATGACCTTTAAGGAAGTTATGATGAGATGTTTATGTGGCACCCTTTTTGTGAAGTTCGCAGCAGTGCCCTGTAAGGTGTCCCACTATTCTGTTGCCATGTCTAGGTGTCCAATCCATTACTTTGCTGGCCCCTCCCACATCCAAAAGGTCCATTTCTAGGCGTTTTTGACTTTGACAAATTTTTGCACGAGAATGGGGTATAAAGATAGACGACTTAGCAGTCTGGGCAGTCAAACAGCTGAACATACAGTTAGACGACTCTTGAAAAACAAAATATTTTGGACATATTTTTTGAAAATGGACTTTAGACACTGCTGACTTTGGGCGACTAGTGACTTAGGCCCAAAACGGACTTAGATGTTTCTTTCGATTATGCCCCTCTATGTGTATAATACCATCAGTAACAGGTATTTGGGGAGGCAGCTGATAGACAGTGAAGGGATTCTTTCCTGTTGTGTTGAAAAGTGCCCCTACTCTCCCCCTCCCTTTAATTTTAAAGAGTGATGCTCATACAAGGGGAACAGTGTTCACTTTTAAGCTGTGCTAAACATCCAGTATCTGAGTAAAATACAGAGTTGCTAAAAAGTACAGGAGAGCAAGCAGGGAAAGCATGTAAAGTGTGGCTCATTTTTCTCCCTACAAGTGTTTATGTATAAGTGTGTGCTCACAAAGTGATGTAATGGAGATTTTTCACTCATGTCAACTCAGTCCTTTGCTTTTGAAGAAAACTTTTTGCTCACATCAAATCAGTCCTTAGAGGGAACTTTGGAGAGGAGGGCAGACTAGCAGTGCCTAATCTTATCAGATACTTTCCAGACATCACAATTGAAAGCTGCAAGGTCTTAGAGCAGGGGTGTCAAAGTCCCTCCTCGAGGGCCGCAATCCAGTCGGGTTTTCAGGATTTCCCCAATGAATATGCATGAGATCTATTTGCATGCATTGCTTTCATTGTATGCTAATAGATCTCATGCATATTTATTGGGGAAATCCTGAAAACCCGACTGGATTGCGGCCCTCGAGGAGGGACTTTGACACCCCTGTCTTAGAGAGACAGAAAAACCAAGAAGGCATTGGTGCAACTAAAACAAGACTGCTGGCGGTTCTCAACTTGATTACTATCTTTGGGTTCTCAAAAGTATGTTCTCTGCAGGGCAGCTATAGAATCCGATTACACAATTAAGGGTATCCTTTTGGGAAGAAGAAAGGGGGGAGTTATTAGCAGGAAGCAATATTCATGTCTGATGTCCATTCTACTGTTTATGACAGATTATCTGAGGATTATCTGTATGGTCTTTACAGGTTGAGAGGCAGTTGGGCTGTGTAGGGTAGGACAATTATTATTGATGCTGCAGGAGACGATTAGGGATTTTAAGGAGCAACAGAATACTTTTGAACTACAAAGTTCCAATTTCATTGGTCATTTACAGGTGCACAATTATATGCTGAGGGAGTAGGTTCAAAATGATTTAGTAAAGAAATTATCCACTCTAGAGGTGTATCTGATCAAAGCCCATTGAACGAAGGGGGCAATCTCTAAGTTTTACTAGGACTACAGTAATCTAGTGAGGCACACCTATCGTTTAGGAAAGGGTGGGAGTCTGATTAAGGATGGGTGTTAATCCAGTTTAAGGAAATGGGCATAAGATTCTCTATCAGATATATGTTCACCTGTGCAGCTAGAAAAGTAGTATCACCAGAGGGAGGGAAAATGCTGGAGAGGATGCGGGGCAAGAGAACCATTTTCATATGTGGTGGACATGCCATAAGGTTCAATGATTTTGGAAAGAAGTCTTTAATCAAGGCTAGCAGATCAGAATGTGGCTTTAGATCCTGTGGTTTGCTTACTGGCAGGATGTTCGGGGGAGGCAGGGGAGAAGTGATTATTATTTATTAGCAGCCTTTAATTTTCTTTAGTTTTTGTCAGTACTTAAAGTTTCTTTTGTTTTTCAATGGCTCCTTGACACACTTAGGCCTGGATAGTCATTTTTTTCTTCAACATTGAGCCATTTGATTTTGCTTCAGCTGTCTTCCCTGACATGTCCCAGAAAATTCTCAATGGTTTTAGACAGTGCACCTGCTGTGGCAACACCATATCAAGGATTGATCCTCATACTTGGTGCTTGCCATGCCTGGGGCCTAACCATGAAGCTCTCTTGTCATATTTGTCACCAGATGTCCAAAAGGACTCTTAAGATCTGAGAGCAGTGCAGAAGTGCTTTTTTTTTTTTTTTTTTTTGCATCAAAGTTCAATCCATTGACATAGGCATTGAAGGCATCATTCCCTGTAAACATGCCTGTAAATAAGAAGGCCGATTCTATGTACAGGGTCCAAAAGGCTCCTGGATTTAAGAAGTTTCAGCTGCCACACCACTCTGTGGTTGCTGAATCTGCTCTTAAAAGAACCAAGAGAGCCAAGCCTCACCAGACCTTGGCTTCTTTTGGGAGAAAGGTTTATCAGAATGCTACACTGTGCTGTCCTCCTGCATAGCATGTACTTGAAGTTCTTGGTGAACGGTGTGAACATGCTATGCAGGAGGACAGCACAGCGTAGCATTCTGATAAACCTTTCTCCCAAAAGAAGCCAAGGTCTGGCCATCCCTTCCTAGGGGTGTCAAGGAGTGAGACCTGGTTTTCATGGCACTTTTGAGAGCAGATTCAACATAGAGTGGTGCTGTAGCTGTAGCTTCTACCACCTGGTTAGACTGCAAACTGCCAGTTAGTAGCCAAATAGCAGGAGTAGCCTATGATGCTTTTGTTATGCCATCTGGGGCCTATGGGTATCAGAAAGCACAGGCACACCTAGCAGCATGCCTCTTACCTGGAACCAACAATTCAGGAGCAGCTGGTTAATATCCCTTGCTGGGGAGAGAACATTTTTTTGGCAACAAGTTGGAGGACATGATACCTGCTGATTCCTAGGAGACCTTATTATTCTTGAAGAAGACTTAGGGGTCCCCCTGTCTTTCATCCTTCCCAGTCTGCCCAGAACTCTTGTTCCTGCCCAAGTCAGTAGAAAGTTCAAAAGACCCAGCCAGCTTCCCAGTCAAAGCCAGGGGCAAGCTTTTGACTGGCTCCAAGAATGCATGGCCGGAGTCACAGTATTCATTCTGGATGACCTACTGATGGGAGGGAGACTGGATTTTTTTTCAAGAAAAGTGGTCCCTTGTAACCTTAGACCAGTCTTAAAAATTGTCCATATGGGTTATGCATTTTATTGGCAAATATCCCCTCTAAATTGTTCACCTGGAGCATCCAAGTTAAGCTTTCAGCAAAGGAGATGGTTACTCAGGGGCTCTCTTCCCTTTTGCAGGCCAATGCAGTCAAAAAGGGAAAAAGGGAAGGGATTTTACTCCAAGTACTTCATGAGTCCCAAGAAAACAGGAAGATTCCATCCCATCCTAGACCTAAGGGACCTGAACAAATATTTAGCCAAAGAAAAGTTCAAGATAGTTGCCTTGAGCTCTCTACTCCCAGTGATTCAGTCATAAGGTTGGCTATGCTCTCTGGACTTACTTATACCCACGTTCAGATACATTCCAGACACAGGAGGTATCTCAGATTTCGAGTAGGGAAACATTACTACCGGTACTGTGTCTACCTTCTGGCTTTGTATCAGTTCCCAAGGTCTTTACAAAATGTCTAGCAGTAGTGGCAGCATCGCTATGCTGACTAGGAGTGTGTATGCGTCCCTACCCGGCCAATTGGCAACTTTTTGCATATTAGAGCTACTAGGGTTCATTATCAATTACTCAAAGTCCCACTCGGGAGATTTGCAGCGTGGCAATATAGTCATCTTACTACTGTTCAAAACAAAATTTCCCAACACATCAGTCAGTTGGTCAATCAGTCCTACAGAATCCATTTGAGATCTAGAATCCAACTCCCCTGGGCCTGTTTTCTTTCTTTCCAGTCTGTTAAAAAACAAGAACCCCAAAACAAATGATTGCAGGCCTTGTTTGTTATTTCCCCCTTTTTAGTTTTGAACAGCCTGGCAGCTAGGGATTCCCATATGTGTGAGTTGTCGCCCTGCTTGTTCTTGGAGAAAGCAGTTAATATAGCAGGTTATTCTCTAAGGACAACAGGACACATATTCACACATCCTCCTCTCCTCCTCTAGGAATTGTATTCTATTAACTTTCTAATAAACTGGCTGGTCCTGCATGGTCGCGGTGAGTGGGAAGGCGAGTACGCATGGGTGATCAAAGTCCCAAAGGCTTCTGGGAAAAAAGAAGTTGGGCATTTTCCTGTGCCGTCAGATGACAGAATCCATGTGTGAATATGTTTCCTGATGTCCTTGGAGAACATCTGCTACAGGTGAGTAACTTTGCTTCATAAGAAGTGAGTGGAAATGCAAGAGGAAGGGTGGAAAGTAGGAGAAATTGGAAAAACTGCTATTCTACAGAGTTCAATTATTATTGGTGCACTGAAGGAACAGTTGTGTACCAAATGTTTGTTTTTGTGTTGGAGTTATACTGTATATACTCAGCTATAAGCTGAGATTTACGGTCCCTAAAAAAAGCCCCAAAATTGGGGTCTCGGCTTATAGTCGAGTCGACTCTCCACCAATATTGATGGCATCCCACTCCCTCTTCCTCTGCTCCTCCCCCACAGTGCCCTGTTACCCCCCATGACTGACACTTCTCTCCTTCTTCTACCACAGGGGTGGGGGTGGGGGAATAAGAAGATGGATGCCATCAGTATGGGTGGGGGACAAGAGAGTGAGATTATGGCTGGGAGAAGTAGGAGAGGCAGAGAAATGCCAGTCACATGGGAGTGACAAAAACACACCAAGAGAGAGAAAAAAGTACTCAAATATAAATCTCCCTGGCTTATACTTAACATTTTTCTCCCCAAATGGGGAGAAAACTGTTATCTTGGCTTATACGTGAATAGGCTTATAGTCTAGTATATACAGTAAATAAAAAAATTATATATGATATTAAAAAAAAGACTTTTGCTGTGGGTTAATACTATGGCAAGTATGGTGACAGGCTAAAACAAAATGGTTCATTGCTTTGCAATGCAAAATTGCAATGCAAAATGGTTGATTGCTTTGCATTGCATGGTGTAAACAGGATCCGCTTCCTTTTTCTTCCCCACTCCAGGATAAGCAGTAACACACAGGATGATATCAATGCTATCTTGATGGAAAATGGGATAAACCCTATGGTGATAGAGGACCCTTCTCTTCTGGCGCACAACCTTCCACAAACGCTGGGAAACGAATGCATCACCAACCACAACTGGATGGCCTAGCCCCTTCAGTGTTTCACTTCAGATGCTGTGCATGCCGGAGCATGTAGGGATGCCTGATGCAAACATTTTGAGCATTCTAAAGAGGAAGGGTGTGTCATGATTAAACCAAGTGGGTTGAGACTTCAATAGCAGCAGAATTGCAACGAGATCACCCCTCTACTGCCCCCTTCCTTTTTAGAGAGGCTTGTAGCAAGGAGATAGTACTGAATCCTGCATTTTTTTTCCATGTCCCTGTGATATTTGTTTGTAGGTAAATAAACTAGCACATAAAAATAGCAGACAAGCACAGACACCTGCTTTCTACCTCCCACCCCTGTTGGCAACCCTATAGTCTCTCATATACCCACAAAACAAGCGAGGAGAGCTACACCAGGCTAAAGGAATGCCAGACTGTCGGAGCAACTTGCTACAAACAATCCATGGATTTTATTTTGTTAAAATACCAGCAGGATGCTGCTTGAATTTGGAGGCCCCTCTTTTTCCTGTCGTTTCCGTCACTGAGTGGGCTGGGGAGGTGACTAATAGCAGCCAGGTCTCTGCTGTCTTGTGGGGGCTGCTCTTCCAGTGTGTAAGTGTTCAATCATAACTAAATGAGAGCTAGAAGTGCAGGCATATGGTTTTCTGGTCTGTCCACCCACCAGTACCCTCAGGGACATTCACCGATGCATTATTCTTGCTTGTCCAGAGACACAGAAAGAGAGGATCAGTAAAATATCATGTAAATGAGTTAAACTTCCATATGTATATTACTCACTACCTCTTTGTGTAAACATAACTTTTTCTCCCCTTGCAAAACCTATTTTGCAACTTGTATTCTTTTGTATATAAAACTAGCAGAAGTGGCTGCTCTTTGCACAGGTGAAAGATTTTGTTCTTTAGAAAAATGAATTGTATAATTTTTTTTAATGTAATGTAATAAAACTCTCTGATATTCAACATTAACTTGTATTCTACTTGGAGAGAGTTCTATACAGAAAAATTGCATATTGCTTACTAAGGTCCGCTTACACCATGGCACTAGTGAGTGACACGCAGCAAATGCCTCAATCATCATTTAATCCCTATGGGCGTTGGAGCATTTACTGCATTGGCCTGTGCTATCAGGCTCCATAAAAGAGGACCTAAGTATTGTGTATATGCATTTTTTTGTTTCTGTGTATTGCTTTGTGTTTGTGTGTGTAGTAGTAGATATCAGTTACCAGTGTAAATTACCAAGAAATGGTCATCAGCGGCTGGAGGTGCTGTGAAGGCAGTGCTCACAGCCCTAGGGAAGGAGAGAGATCTGAAACAATGTCAAAAACATAGAATTTTGTTTCGGCTCATTGTCATGTAATGAAATAAGATAATACTTTTTTCAGTTACTCCGGATGCTCTATGTGTGGTGATTTATCCCTTCCTGCGAACTGACATGCAAAGAGAGAATACTTACAGCTTTGAGAGCACCTCCCCTATAGAGGTGGAACCCTAGTCCACACCTCAGTTTTTTCTCTGCAAGCAAACTGTAGAGATGGGTTCTGATCTGCTCTGCTTAGGTTTTTTGCTTTCTTACATTTCAGGTTCATTTTTTTCTGAGGCTTCAGTGCCCTGAGATCCCATTCTTGGGGATTCTCTGCCTGGGAAAGGATGCAGACCTGCTGTGCTGGTCTGCAGCTCTGCAAGGCAAGCCTTTAGGTGGACCTGGAGGACCATCCTGCTGTGTCTTATGGGCTCAAGGTCCATTCCCCTGGGAGCCAGCTCACTTTCTGAGTTTCTCAGTGGCTTGAGTGTAGGCTCGGCGCCCTGAGTAAGAACCCTCAGGGTATCAGGTCGCTGGCTGCATGTTTACCCCCTCCATCATGTTTCAAGGTCTCTGGGAGGGTGGAGGTCAGTCTGGGCTTGCAGTTTGAAGATTCCAAGGTCTGGAGGAGTTGCAAGAAGTATCTAAGGCAGAAAAAATTTCCTCCTTACAGCTGCATTGAAACAAAACTGCAGGTGGGCACCAACAGAAAACTGTGAGCAAAACCCCATTCATTCCTATGGGAGAATCGGGGTAGGTTGGAAAATCACAAATTTAAGGGTTCCTGGGGTTAGAGTTCAGGTATCCCATCTCCAAAACCCCTGTTTCTGTGTTTTAGCACTTAAAAAAAAGTCTCCATGGGCTTTTTTTTGGTGTGATTGTATTGGTGAAGGCCATCTTGGATTTCAAACAATCTTTTTTTCAAAAGCCTCTATAAAAAAAACCTGGATTTTGCTCAAGGCCTCCCTGGCTCTTAACCAAGGGGATAATCCTCATGTTTGCCGCCTTATCAGGTCGGTCTCTGTCCAACACTTTATTTCTGATGCAGTGTCAGAGTTGAAGCTGGTAATGCAGCCCTCCACTTCTAAATGCATGGTCATGAGTGGCTTTAACAAACAGACCTCCTTCTTTCTGGCTCATCTTGATATTACTGCCCTGGTCAAGGAACAGTTGGGAGACCCCAGAGGGATCATTGCAGATTGTTAAGACAGTGGCTAAACAGCATCTGAGTTCCAACAGTTTTTTGCCCAGCTGAAGGTGGATTCAGCGGTTGCTCAGGTTGCCAAGTGTACTGCTTGCTTGACTGAAGGTGGTGTCAGGCTGAAGGATTTGCAGGACCACAGAGTGGACATAGTGCTTAAGAAACAATTTAAAGCCCTGGTTTTGGGGATCAGGGATGCTGCTGCCACATCAAGTTGCGCCGGACTCTTTCAGCAGAGGAGGACACCTGTTCTCATCTCGAACAGGAAGGTGAGGATTGTGTGGCAGATGTTCTTTATGACTTTATCAGAGTCATGAGCAAGGTGTCTGCTTATGCAGTTTCGGCTCGCAGGATGCTCTGTATCCAGTAGTGGACAGGTGACCTTGAACAGACTGCCCTTTAAGGGGCAGATGCTTTTTGGTAAGAGCCTTGATCTTATAGCCAGTGTGGCAAATTGCTGCCCTAAGTCTTTCTGGAGAACAGGCGTCACCATCCCTTCCACCATTCTCGACAGTATTACCAGGGTTCATTGTCACAGAGGCTGGGTCCTGCCTCAACTTATTTTCTAAAAAGACCCAATGATGCCAGGCTGCCAACCCCACTTCTGCATATTGGGGGGCAGTTGTCAGCATTTCTGGGAGAGTGGGAGAAAATCTCGAATCAGTGGCTGCTGGATACTAAAGAATGACACGGTGACAAAATTCATCACCGTCCCCGTCCCCGCGGATAACCGCGGGAATCCATCTTTATGTCATTCTTTAAGGAGAGAGGAAAGAATCAAAGTATAATTGGGCACAACCACTGACCCGCAAGCTTTGCTTTAAAGAATGCTGGTGTAGAAGGACCGAGGTTGAAATAGACACTAGAAAATGACATGGGATTATTTCCCGCGGTTATCCGCGGGGACGGGAACGGTGATGAATTTTGTCACCTTGTCATTCTCTACTGGATACCATCCAAGAAGGTCACAAGATCGAGTTTTATCACCCACCTATGGATCTGTTCTTCGACTCTCCTGCCAGATGGCCAGAGAAGGAAATTAGGGTCAAGCCACTCTCCAGAGACTTTTAGACATTTGGGCCATAGAACCTGTCCCTACTCCGACTTGGGCTCAGGTAGATACTCCAGATACTTCATCATGCCAAAAAAAAGATACACAGGATAGCCCATTTTGGATCTCAAGGCAGTGAATGTGTGTCTGAGGGTCCGTTTTCACATGGAGACAGCCCATTCAGTCATCATGGCTGTGGCTCCAGGAGAATTTCTAGCCTCCCTGGACCTCACAGAAGCAGATCTGCATATTCCTATCTTTCCGGACCACAGAAAATATCTGCAGTTCCACGTACTTCAGCAGCATTTCCAGTTTGTGGCTCTCCCATTCGGGCTGGTGACAGCTCCCCGCACATTCACCAGGGTAATGGTGGTGGTGGCAGCTCATTTCCAGCGCATGGGGATTCATGTTCATCCCTATCTGGATGACTGGCCAATCATGGCCCTGTCCAGACTGGAGTGCGAGCTGGCACTGTGCCAAGTTGTGGACCAGCTCCAGTGTTTGTGCTGGATTGTCAACTTCAGAAAGAGCCATCTGGAACCCACCCACCTGGACATTCTTTTCGACACAGCTTACGGATACTGTAGCACCGGAGATGTTTGTTAGTATGTTTATAAAGCGCAATGAAAAAAAACACGGTTTAGCACAGCTTGTCACAACTGCGGCGTGAACTGCATGTTTGTGAGCATGAATGGCGGAAGAAGAGAGACAACTAACACAAAAGATTCATGTATGACACAATTGAATGAGTATATTCAATAATTTAAACGTAAGTTTGATCACGTGACACTGTTGCTTCAGAGTCTTCATTGGCTTCCTGTTTATTTTAGAGTTCAGTTTAAATGTGCTTGTGTTATTTTTAAAAATTTTTATGGTATCTTCACTCCTCTAGTTCCTTTACCCTGGAATCTTTACAGATTCTCTTTTGAACCAACAATATAAATTATCTCTCCCTTCCAGAAAAGAGATTAGAGGAGTTAAGATTTTTGGCCAATCTTTGATTTTTCAGTTTTCTCAACTTTGGAACGATCTTCCACTCCTTATAGGAAGCTCTGGTTCTCTTTTATTTTTTTGTAAGCTTTTGAAAACTACTTTATTCACTAAACATTTTGGAAATTAATTCTTTTTGAAATTTTTCTTTTATGGTTTATATATATTTTTAAGTTAACTACAGTGGTACCTCGGTTTACGAGTGCACCGGTTTGCAAGTGTTTTGCAAGACGAGCAAAACATTCGCAAAATCGGCACCTCGGAAACCGAGCGCGCTTCGATTTGCGAGCGCCCCCCCTGCGAACCGGCACCCTCCCCCCCGCGATCCGGCACACACACACCCCCCGCCGCCATCGGGCCCCCCCCCCCCCCGCTGCCATCGGGCACCCCCCCCGCCGCGACCTGAGGTCCCCCCAACCCACCCGAACCCTCTTCTTACTTTTCTGTAGCCTCTGCACTGGGCCTTGAGAGTTCACGTTCGACGTGAGAGTTCACGTTCGACGTGAACTCTCAGGCCTTGCACAGGAAGCAGATCTTCAGGCACTGGCACCACGCACAGGACATGCTGGTGCCGGTGCCGCTGCGGAGGCTACAGAAAAGTAAGAAGAGGGTTTGAGTGGGTTGGGGGGACCTCAAGTCGCGGTGGGGGGTTCCCGATGGCGGCAGGGGGGTGCCCAATGGCGGCAGGGGTGGTGCCCGATGGTGGCAGGGGGTGCCGGATCGCGGGGGGGGGCATTCGGGGGGAGCAATGCCGGTTCTCGTTGGGGGGGGAGCAGCGCTGCTGGCCTCGGGGAGGGAGAAGGTGGGGGGTGGAAACATATCAAAGCAAGTTTTCCTTACTTCCTATGGGGAAACTTGCTTTGATATACGAGCATTTTGGATTACGAGCATGCTCCTGGAACGGATTATGCTCGTAATCCAAGGTACCACTGTATTGTAAACCGGGTCAAGCTTTCTTAGAATGAAGACTCGGTATATAAAGCCAAGTATTAGATTAGATTAGAATTTGTGGAAGCTGATCAAAAGCAGATTTCTGCTGTTTTGTTATCATGTCAGCCTTCGATTTCCTCTGTGGACATTTCTTCACCAGTGATTTTTAGAGAGTTTGGAACAAGAATTGTACCTGTGATTACAATGATAGTCAATTTAATGTTGAAAGAGGGGTTACTGCCACAGTTGTTGAAAGTAGCAACTACAATTGGTGATCAAGGATCCAAACTAGGGGTTGATCAAATTACAAATTTTAGGCCTGCTTCAGTTTTACCTAAGATTGTTGAAAACATTGTTTATTGTCAACTTAATGATCATTTGTAGCAATGTAATGTGTTAGGAACAGTGTGTTTTCATGTGCAGGACCATCAGAGTGGAATAGGCTGCCTGTGTACTTAAGCCATCTGTCAAACTTGCAAGAATTTAAGTGAATTTTTTAAAAATTCCCATCTTTTATGAAATATGGTGCTCAGTAATGTTGAGTTTCAAGTTACAGCAGATTCTGTTTTGTGAGTATGTTTGTATGTATAAAAACTATTTTATTATGTATGTATTTTCTGTAATCCACCTTGGACAAAGGTGGATTAAAAATAATAAATTGGAAATTCCCGAGCCATACAAATGGGAAGCTCCAGAGCTAGATCCAGTCTCTATTGGAAATGCAATCTCCAACTGCTTGGCATTACCTTCAGGTGCTGGGCTCCATGGCAGCAATGCTGGAGGTTGTCCCCTGGGCCAGAGCCCATATGTGGCCTCTATAGGACTTTTTTCTGTTCTGGTGGTCTTCACAGAAGCATCCTCTTTGGTTACAGTTCCCTTGGACCGGGGTTGCGAAGCTCAGCCTCCGCTAATAGCTTCAGAATGCGTCTTTTTTGAAGGGCATGCATCTTCAGATCTCAGAATGGAAGACTCTCTCGACCAATGCCAGCCTCTTCGGCTGGGGAGCTCATTGTGGGGATTGCTCGGTTCAGGGCCAATAGACTCCCCATCCAAAGAAGTGGTCCATTTGTCTAACTCTGCAGGCACTGGGAAATGTCAAATGGAAAAAGCTGTAAGAGTGTTCTCCAACAATCCTATTCTAATCTTCGGTTTGTATAACGGGTCATCTTCCACTGGAGCTCGACTCGGTTCACATATAGTTAAAACAGGGGTAAGGAACTCCGGTCCTCGAGAGCTGTATTCCAGTCGGGTTGTCAGGATTTCCCCAATGAATATGCATTGAAAGCAGTGCATGCAAATAGATCGCATGCATATTCATTGGGGAAATCCTAAAAACCCGACTGGAATATGGCTCTTAAGGACCGGAGTTCCCTACCCCTGAGTTAAGACAAGAGTACATGGAGAAGGAAGGAGAATTATAGTATTATCATTTCGTTGAAATTGCAATTAAACCATCTAAGGATTGTGAGGACAACAAAATTTTCAGGGTCTTGCAAAATAGTTGAAGCTGGTTTATAATCCTGATAGAGTCAGGGAGTTTATTCCAGATCTCTACAAACTTGAAAACAAACGATTGACTGAGCTTCCCTTAAAGAAGGGAAGGATAGCTTATATCTTTTAGTATTTCTCAGATGGCAAAGTCTAAAGACATTCCAAGATAAGGGGACTAAAGGGTCAAATATTCCATAGAGAAGTTTAAAGATTATGCATGCACATTTGAACTGGATCCTAAAACGAACTGGGAGCCAATGAAGCTTTCTCAACAGAGGGGATACTCAGGGGTAGGGAACTCTGGTCCTCAAGAGCCATATTCCAGTCGGATTTTCAGGATTTCCCCAATGAATATGCATTGAAAGCAGTGCATGCAAATAGATCTCATGCATATTCATTGGGGAAATCCTGAAAACCCGACTGGAATATGGCTCTCGAGGACCGGAGTTCCCTACCCCTGGGATACATGATCATATTTTCATTTCCCAAAGATAAGCTTAGCTGCAGTATTCTGTATTAACTGGAGTCATTTTAGACTGCCCGGCTTAATGCCCAGATAAACTGAGTTACAGTAATCTAAATGTGCAAGCACAGTGGATTGTAGCAACACTGAAAAATGTTCTTGATGTGCAATCCACAATAATGATAGATTAGAATCTCAGAATCTAGCTTCCTAGAATGCTATATTGACCCTCAGATGCACCACTCCACGTTCAAACTTTATCACAATGTTAAGCTTGATGTGCAAAATCTTCCCTGGATCAATCTTAATTATATATTTGAATATTTCTCTCATTTACTTAAATATCATTATTCTTTTATTGTATTAAATATTTTAAATAATTTAAAGAATCATTATAAGATCACTTATCTTTTAGTTTGTGGTCAGTATAGGGACTCCTTGTGCCGACATGTTTCACGATGAAACGCTTTCTCAAGGCTGGGTCCCTAACTTAATAACGCCATCCGAATTGACCACAGTTTTTAGTCCAATAAAACTGTGCAATGGCATAAGTGAACAGGCAGGGGGGGGGGGGGGCACAAGGAGCTCTTTACCAGCAGCGAGCAGGATCTCCCCCTGCTTTTTGTTCCAGCCTCATCTCTCCCTCTGATGTTGCTTCCTGTTTACAGGACCAGGAATTGACGTTAGAGGGCAGGTTCAGCCCCCAGAAGCAGGCACAAACAAGGTTCAATGTTTTACCAAGCATCGATTGTGTTGGGATTGAATTAACAGATGAGCACCCTCATCCGCCTATAGTTAATTACCCAAAAGATGGCCTTAGCTACTGAGCAGGAGGGAAAATGCATAGGGCAGTTCCAATTCTTTATTCCCTACAAACAGCCAGGGCCTGCTTAAGCTATGGCCCAGGTGAGGCTGTGGTCCAGGGCTCCGGTGAAAATGGACACTCAATGCTTGGGCTAGTGACATTGCTGGGCCTATAGGTTAAGCCAGCGGTTCTTTCCCCTCCCCTCCTGCTGCGGATCCAGAACATCTTCTATTGCCTCTTGGTCTCCCTCAGCACCCGTAGACCAGCAAACATGTTCTTTACTGGCAGCAGCAGTGGTAACTATTCATAGCACAAATTTCCTAAATAAATACGTTTTTAAAACAATTTACAAAACACAGGAAAACTAGATTCTTGTTTTGAAGAGAATTCCATAGAGATGTTACATGATACAGTAAGATAAACTGTTATTGTGAAATTTGTATAATCATACAGATCTGCTAGAAGGAAAGCTTAAAGAAAATCTCTGTGTTCCCATGCCTGCAACCGTTGAAAATAAGTATTCAAGTATGGGGTTAATTCCCAATATAAAGACAGTTGAAAGAAATGGGAAAGATAACCAGTCCCTGCCTTTCCACAGCTAGCCACCAAGTCCTTGAGGGTAGTCCTGTTTGCTTGTTCACCTGTATTGAGGTATGAAGCAGTTTTTTCCCCTGTTATGTAGGTAATAAACGTATTTTCTATGCTCTCTGCTTTTACCAAAATTTTATCTAATTCCTTATTTTTCCATTCCAAACCCATTTCTATGTAATCCAGCCTCTTAACGGATGAGTCAGTCTATACAGCAGGATTGAAAGGTGGAGAGGGAGAAAACAGCACCACAGATGTGTTATTTCAAACAGAATCATTAACCTTTCCGCACCCCCAAGTTTCTACTAATACAGTTCTAAAAAAAATCAGAAAAAAAGCTTTTTTTTAATTTAAAAAAAAAAGTCCTCTGGTTCATTCATAGGATGCACACTGGGACTGAGAACAGGCAATTATCCTGTATGGCAAGGGTAAGCAATTCCAGTCCTCGAGAGCCGGAGCTAGGTCAGGTTTTCAGAATATCCACAATAAATATGCATGAGATAGATTTGCATCTCAAGGAGGCAATGCTTGCAAATCCATCTCATATATATTCATGGTGGAGATCCTGAAAATCTGACCTGGCTCCGGCTCTTGAGGACCGGAATTGCCTACCCCTGCTGTACGGCCTCAGCCTTCCAGGGAAACCTAGATGTAGGAAGGCCAAAGGACTGTGGCTTAGGCCGAGCTAACCTTGCTTTTGCAAGGACTTGTATTTCTGGGGGTCGATACTCAGTGTAGATAAGTGGGCAGGAGGCTCCTGCTTGCTAAAACCATGCTATGCTGGCCCAAGATTCAGCAGCACTTAGTGCTACCAAATAACACTGACCACCATGGCACTGCCCATGCAGGTCCAGCAGCACTAGCAATATTCAGTGCCAGGGCTCACTTGCACTGGATATCTACTGTATACTTAGACCTTCCGGGTGCAGCCACAGACCCAGGTATTCAGTGCTAGTGCCTGGACAAAGCTTCACATTGAATATCCAGGTCTAATGAAAAAAAAACCAAACTCTTGACTGCAACTGGCTGAATATTGACCCACTGATTTCCAGGAGAAAAGCTGATGAAATTCATATCAGTCCCACCAGCAGAGGCTGCATTGGGCACAAGGTTTTTATTGCCTAATACAGGCAGTCCCCGTTTTACGAACTTCCAACTTACATCACAAAAAGGGGCCCTGTTCTACTTTCGGTGCCCAATGTGCTCTCTCTCCATTCTGTGTCTCAAGTACGTGCCTTCCTCTGGTAGGTTTACCTTCTGGCTGGCTCCCTCCTTCCTGCCACAGCCGTTTCTCTGCACAAAGCCATGGGTGGCTGCTCCTATGTGCATCCTGCGGTGGAGCCGGAAGCCTTCCCTCCGACATTGGAGGGAAGGCTTCTGGCTCAGCTGTGGGACGCCCATAGGAGCTGCCACCAGTGGCTTTGTGCAGAGAAACGGCTGTGGCAGGAAGGAGGGAGCCAGCCAGAAGGTAAACCTACCAGAGGAAGGCACGTACTTGAGACACAGAATGGAGAGAGGAAGAGCAAGTGAGGGGCATGTTGGGACTTGGGAGGGAGAGGGGCACATTGAGACTTGAAAGGGAGGGAGTGTGTTGGGACTCGGAGGAAGCACAAACCGGAGAGATGATGGAACTAGGGAGGGAGGGGTCATGAACTCGGGACACAGAATGAAGGGAGGGTTGCATGAGCCATAGGATGGAAGAATGGCGGGAGTGAGGGAAAGAGATGCAGAGGTGATGGAGGGAATAGAAAGGGAGAATTGGGTGTCTGAGGGAAAGAGAGATGGCA
The DNA here is from genome assembly GCF_902459505.1 of Geotrypetes seraphini. Classification (NCBI taxonomy): domain Eukaryota; kingdom Metazoa; phylum Chordata; class Amphibia; order Gymnophiona; family Dermophiidae; genus Geotrypetes; species Geotrypetes seraphini. The sequence goes on from NC_047086.1 coordinate 215,510,383, forward strand.
CATATGGGGAGATGAAGAAAGAATTGTTGGGCATAGGGAGGGAGAGAAAATTATTGGACATGGTGGTGGGAGAGGAGTGAGGTAGAGATGCATGGAGAAGAGAGAGATGATGTTGGATGTGGCGGTGGAGAGGGAACAGTGGGATAGATAGAAAGGGATGCAAGAGGAGCCTCCAGGAGGTGGAGAAGGTGGGAAGAATACCAGGATCCAAGTTACATACAAATTCAACTTAAGAACGGCTTTAGAAATGGAACCTGTTCTTAACCCGGGGACTGCCTCAGCCTTCAAGGGAAACCTAGATGTAGGAAGGCCAAAGGACTGTGGCTTAGGCCGAGCTAACCTTGCTTTTGCAAGGACTTGTATTTCTGGGGGTAGATACTCAGTGTAGATAAGTGGGCAGGAGGCTCCTGCTTGCTAAAACCATGCTATGCTGGCCCAAGATTCAGCAGCACTTAGTGCTACCAAATAACACTGATCACCATGGCACTGCCCATGCAGGTCCTGCAACAGTAGCAATATTCAGTGCCAGGGCTCACTTGCACTGGATATCTACTGTATACTTAGACCTTCCAGGTGCAGCCACATACCCAGGTATTCAGTGCTATGTTCCTTGGAAATTAAAGCAATAGCAGCTATGCCTGCCCCTTAGGAATTTCTCCCTGATATGGAAAATAGGCCCTGCCTAGTGCATCTTAGGATGCCCTGTATGGGTAGGTTGCCATTTTGCAGATCATGGTGCCCAGAGGCTGGAGCAGGCACTGCTTCTGCCTCATTCAGGTGTGTGTGTGTGGGGGGGGGGGGGGGTAGGGTGAGCACTAGAATACGAGGGAGTTTTTTGTGGGACTGAAGGGGTGGAGGGAGACCATTATACTAACTGAATCTTTTGATTTAATATCGGCAGGGAGGGAGGGGGTGCTGGGTTGAGTCAGAAGGGAAGGTCAGTCGTGGGGGGAGGGGGGTTGCCACCAAGAATATGTTTGGGAGTAGCAGGAAGAGTTGTCAGGTTGGGGGTTAGGGGCTGATGCATGCCCCAGCATATATATTTTTAATGTCACCATTTTTGTCAGTGCTTGAGCCAATCACCACTCGGGCACTAACAGGAAAGTTGACACGGAATACTGAGTCACAGATTACTGTTCCAATTTTAACATGGGAGTAACTTGCATAAGCATGTTGCAGCTATTTTTTTTGCGCTAATTTTGAGGTAAAATGAGGACTCTACCATGAATTTTTGAGCAATAGCCCCTCTTAGATATTCTGACCATCAAAAAACATTTTTTTCTCTGATAGTGCCATCTTTGATATGAAAACTGGGACCACACACCTGCTTGAAACTTCTGAGGTTAGCAATACATTCAAGGACAGGTGGAACCATGAAAATAATCCTTTCTAAAATTTCATCATCTCACTGTAGGACAGTGGCGTTGCCAGCAGAGGCCTTGACGGCCTGGGCCCATCCACTTTGAGCTCTGGTCCACTCCCAAAATTGTGGAAGTCAATACATGGCTGATAGGTGTTCTCAATCCCTACCAACTGAAGAGTTTTGCCACCAGAGCCCTGCCTGTGTTGCCTGAGCAGCAGGGAGTCAGCAGGGTGTTCCAGCTGCCAATGGTTGTACTTTTTGCACATGCCTGCTTCCCCATTGCTCAGACAGCAGGGCTCCAGCATAGAGAGCTGCATGGGAATGGGGATGACGGGGATCCCACGGGTTCCCCCTTTGAGTCATGGGAATCACGTGGGGATGCCCCCTAGAGTCACAGGGATCCCGTGGGGTCGCCTCCTAGGTCACGGGGACCCTCCGGGGTTCAATGCAACTCGAGCCACGAGGCTCGTCTTCTTTTTCCTACCTGCTCTGCCACAGCACACAGCCAACCGGAAGTCTTCCCCGATGTCAGCACTAACGTCAGAGGGAGGGCTTAAGCAAAGCCCTCCCTCCCTCCGTCAGCGCTGACATCGGGGAAGACTTCCGGTTGGCTATGTGTGCTGGGGCAGTGCAGGCAGGAAATAGATGAGCCTCGTGGCTCGAGCTCCATTTTGCTGGTAATTTGCTTGCAGATGAGGGTTGGGAGGCGGTACACAAAAGTAGTGCCTTTTTGGCACAAGGCATGAACTTGGGAAAGAGGATGGAGGAAGGAAGGGAAAGAGATGCTGAGGTGGGAGAGGGAGTGCGTTTTTGGATACAAGGCATGAACTTGGGAAAGAGGATGGAAGAAGGGAGGGAAAAGGATGTTGAGTGGGGGAGGGAGTGCATTTTTGGACACAAATGGCATGGACTTGGGAGAGGGAAAGAGATGGTTGTGTACACGGGAATTGAAGAAAGGAAAATTTTTGGTTATAGGGAGGGAGGGAGTGAGGTACAGATGAGAGGGAGAAATATTGTGGTGGAGCAGTGGACAGTGGGACAGATTGAAATGGATGCAAGAGGGAGGAATGTTGGACATAGTGGTGAAGGGAATGGAGGGAGAGATGTGGCATGGTGCTGGAGAGGGGTGATAGAAGGAGAAATGTTGGGCATGGGGCTAGTGGGCAGGCACAAAAGATGAGAAAGGGATAAATGCTGGACCATGGAAGGAGGAACCAATGGACAGCAACAGAAGAATTTACAGAAGATGGGAAAGCGGAATTTACAGAAGATGGGAAAGTGGAAAAAAGAAACTGGGACCAACTTTATGGAAAAATAAGTCTCCAGACAACAAAGGTAAAAAACAGAATTTATTGACTAAAATATGTTAGCTTTGGGAAATGTATATAGCAGATGTCTTTGTATTGTGTTCAAAAGAAAAGGAAATGCATTTCTGGTTTTATTTCTACAGTGTTGAAATACTTGCTGACCCTTGCTGTGACTGGTGGGGATCCCCAAGCACCACCAGTAGAGGACCTCCTCTAGAGACGGCCAGAACTCCTCTCCACCAAGCACAGCAATCACTGGCAGCATCCTTGAGCCACTGAGGTGCCTGCTGCCTGCCAAGCTTGACAAAAGGGACCCCCGGCCAACTGCAAAGGAAGTCCTCAGCTGACAGCTTGGGGGGGGGGGGGTTCTCATCAGCTGAGTATTTATATTTACATTAGAGGCTCTGGTAGAAACCCGTTTACAAAATATGTATTCTTCCCAATTAATATTTCCAAATTAATAGTCTCTGCTTATTTGTAAATGGGTCTCTACCAGAGCCTTTAATTCAGTAGCATAATTAAATGAAATAACTATTTCTGAAGTTTATAGGGACAGGCGGGGACGGAGGGGATTCCTCACAGGGACGGGTGGGGACGGAGGGATTTCTCGCAGGGACAGGTGGGATTTCTGTCCCCGCGCAACTCTCTACTCCAGCAGCAAAACTTCAGCTGGTGGCCCATGAGCATCCCTGCCTCCAAAAGGTATGATTAAGGGAGGGGGGGGGGGGAATGCTATACCCCTGCTCTAGAATTTTTCCCCATTCTGTATTATGAAAAATGTCTCATAAATTAGGCCCTATGTAAGGAAAGTATTGGACCAACTTGTTATCTTTGTAGAATGCACTAGATGAGAGATGCTGTGTAAATCCAAGTGATTATGTACTGTGTATCACCTTTTAGTGTCAGGTTTCCCTTTTTATTGCCCTGACTACTGTACTAATAATGTGCCCTTAGAAATGCTGACTGCATTCCATTTTCTTTCTACATTGGTACTCCAAAGCAACATTTATTTTTAAAGACAATAATCCAGCGAGTCAATGAAAATAAGCCATAAAATAAAATTTTATTTAAAATAACAAAATAAATAATCTATTGTACATATTTCAAAGGAAAAAAGTTACTAATTCTACTCATTCTCTAAGTTTACCACAGTACAGAGCTCCTGAGCAGTCAAAACATATCCCATTGCTCTAGGAAAGAAACATCTGATGATGGGTGGAGGGGGGTTAGTACTGCCTGTTTTGGAGGGTGTAAATGTTCATTGGGCTAGTGTTCTACCGAGGTTTGGTTGTCAGCCAATCAGGAGCCTATTCCTGGTGCTGAGGCATCATGATCCCATTATGATGTAAGAATTTGCAGCCTATCTGCTTGGTCTTCACACTCCTCTTCCTGGCAAGCACTAACGCATTCAGGGGTTAAGCTATTTAAACAACAGGAGAGGTTCTTGGCCATTTAAATCTCTTGTCCTGTGCTAACTGGGTATATTCAGTGGTATCTCAGTTTAAACTGGCTATTTTGTGGGCAGTCTGGAGGCAGAATTGGCATTTATCCAGTTAGCAACAAACAAACTGTAGTACAGGTTCTATGTGTAATTGAATAGAATTTTAAATAAGTTCTAGGAGGGAAAGACCTCAGAAGCCTGCGCCAACCAGAATATCAAATTCCCGGTGTGGAGGGGTGTGTGAGACCTATGATTACAAACCTGTCCTGCTGATTAACCATAACAGAATTTGATATTCTGGTTGGCGCAGGCTTCTGAGGTCTTTCCCTCCTAGAACTTATTTAAAATTCTATTCAATTGCACATAGAACCTGTACTACAGTTTGTTTGTTGTTCACATTGAAGAGGTTCAGTTCCATTTCAGTTATATAGTATTTATCTAGTTAGGCCTACATTTTATGCCATCAGCACTTATCTTTCTCTGGTTGTGTTGATTATCATACTTAACTGGGTATTATCAATGCCTATGTCCGGACATGACCTGGCACTAAATATCCAGGCATATTACCAGTAGTGACCAAAAAAACACTGACCAGGGAGGCATCTGGCACAGAGCAGTGCTTGGATTCCCTGTCCCAGAGAGCCCCAAACCACCAGCTTGTCATGTCCATCCTCTGGATTTCCACAAAGACTGAGCTTTTAGTGTCGTCTTGCAAGGTAATTTGTTTTAAAACTTTTAATCCACCCACCTTACTAGCTATCAAACAGGTATAGTCAGAAGTGTTGGGGAGTTATTTTAGAAGCCTTATTTTGTAATTTCCACATGGAAATAGTGGCATTTAACTGTTTAAAAACTGATTTCAGAAAACTGCTCTTTACCTGTAGAGATCCACATTAAGTAGAGATGTCTGGGCAGGGCTAAACTCTGTACACGTATTCCCTGTTTCAGAAAGGAAATACACGTTTATGGAGATAAGCTCCATGGTGGGCTTTTCCGCCTGCTGAATGACACACATAGGTTTACAGAAGTGCTTGTTTAAGCCAGGATTAGACACGAGAGATTAAGAGACTGTCTCCTTAATATTGCATGGAATTGATGTTGACCTCCAAAATGAAACCAAATAATGGCCTCATTAATTGACAGCATGTAAACATTTAGGTTTTGGGGTAGCAATGTCAACACTTTTGAGTGGATGTTGTGAAATTGCCATGTCCATGTGGAAGCAGCTGGGTCTGTGCTGTTCATTTTTTTTTTTTTTTTTTTTTTGGCCACATACATTTGTATAATGGCTGCTCCCACTGTAGCTATGTTAGAAAAGTCTCTATGTTGGCAGATTTTTTTTCTAAAACACCATCAGAACTGAGAACATCCTGCCCTGGACATCTCAATGACACAGGGACAAATCTGTCCCTGAAAACTCAATTTTCAAGTCCCATCCCCTTGAGTTTTATTGCTGTCCCAATCCTATAAACTCTGCCTTAACCATACAAGTCTCGAACACTTAGGATTTTAAAGTGTTTCAGGCTTGTGCAACTTAGGACAGAGCTTGCAGGAATGGGGCAGGGGCAGGGGCAGGAAAAGAACTTGCCGGAATGAGAAAATGAGTTCCTGCGTGTCATTCTTTAATCTCAATCTCACTGTTCTGTGCAAAACAGGGTTTTACAGATACTGTAACAAGTAAAACTAAGGGCTTCTTTTACTAAGGTGCGCTAGCGTTTTTAGCGCACGCACGAAATTACCGCGCGGTACGCTTCTAGAGTAATGCCAGCTCAATGCTGGCGTTAAGGTCTAGCACGCAGGGCAATTTAGCGCGCCCTATTCCGCGCATTAAGGCCCTAATGCTCCTTAGTAAAAGGAGCCCTAAATGTTGATACTAATTAACTGTCTCTCTCACAAGTTTGATGCTGGTAATCTCCCTCATGAATACCTGTGTAGGATAAAACCGACTGTAAGTGTGGTAATACTCTCTCATTGGTAACTAATTCCAGTTACTAGTTATTGTCATATACAGTTGACTGGTTATTTTTATCAGTCTAGTTTCCAAGCTTGTGAGTATTCTATAACCTCCTCCCACCACCTTAAACTTAACATAAAAAATTAACATAGAAAAATATAAAAATACTGTCTCCTTCAAGTCTAAAATCTAGGCTAAGCAGGGAATGAAGTTGTAGCTGTGTGAACTGTGTCCCACGTGCATGTGGAAGTAGCTAGATGTGATACAGGCCAGCCTTTCCCTGCAGAACCTCACAGTTAAGTTTCCATTTTGTACCACCACAGTGTGAAGAGAGAATTCTGTAAATACTGGGACGTTTTTGGTTGATCTTTATAAACAAAAATAAAATATTAAAAATAAAAATCAAGAAACGTCCATTTTTGAGATCTCAAAACGTATCTTACTGAAACACTAGAACTGCAGAAGCCACTGGGCAAAAACAGGTGCTGTCTATTCACCTTTTCCCTCCAGTGGCACACAAGGCATGTGATATTCTCATAACATCTCACCATAAATACAATCAATTAAGAGATGGCTGCAGCAGATGGTTTTCTAGGCTACAACAAGAAAGGGAGGGGCAGTTCACAGACACAGAATTATTGCTTGGTAAGTATTTTCGGTCCCTTCATGAGATACTGCTGATCTGGAGGGTGGACTGCAGGATCACTGTTGGCTGGTTTCCTGGTCTCCTTTAGAAGAGCCTCGTTGCAGCTCTGCCGCGCTTGGATGGGAGGATATGGATTGGCTGATATCCAGTGCACTGTCTTCAAATTCTAAGCAAAGCACAAAAAAAGGAGAAGGTGAGAATTTGGAGAAGGAGGTGGTGAGAGAGAAACTACGTGAAATATGGAAGTGGACTGGCTTAGTTGCAGTGCTGTGAATGGACATGTAGAAGCTGGGTTATCAGATGTCCAGATTTACTGGGACATGTCCTTTTTTTAGAGGACTGTTCAAGGTGTCCGGACGGGTTTTCAAAACCTGGCTATGCCTGGAGGACATCTGTCCATGCACGGATGCAATGTGATGACATCACACACATGTATGGGTGCATGCATGTGATGTCATTGCATCGCATCCGCACATGCACAGATGACCTCCAGATGCGGCCCCCAAAGAGACGAGGTTTGTGTGGGGCTGGGGCTGGGGGGTAGAATGGGGCAGGACCACACGTCCTCTTTTTTGGGAGAAAAAAATATGGTAACCCTATGTAGAAGCAGTGTTGCCAGGTTCATGGTTTACTCGCTCAATTGGGCTACTTTTGAAACTTAGTTGTGGAAAATTTTGAGAAGTTGTAGGTTGCGGTTTTTTGGGCTGGTTTCTTATTTTAAGTCTACAATGTCAGTAAGTCCTCTGTAGGGAGGAAACAGCTATTTTACAAGGGGTCCTTTACTTGCCAGAAGCTGCAGGGTGGAAGCAGATGAGAGGTCTTTGGTACTTTCTGTGCACATCAAGAGGTCTATCAGAGATCAGAATATTTTAGGGCCCCAAAATAACTGCAGGAACCTCATGGGTACCTAGCTGCAGTCAGTCATTGTAGGCTTATTTACTTTTGGGAATATGAAGAAATACATTGGGCTCCTTTTTCAAGGTAAATAGGTGGGATTTTAGAAAAGTATCTGGCAACCCTGTGTAGAAGGTTCCTGCCCTTCCCCCACCACCAAGTTGGCTAGGATTGGGGGCAGGATGCCCAGAGCTCTGGCAACCCAAAGGAAAACACCAAGTTAGGACCAATTTTCATTTGCCAGGCTATGCTCAGCACAAATAGCGTGCATACAATTTGCAGGCTAAGTATCTTAGTCAAAGGGGGAGGAACTATGGACTGGCATCGGCAAATAAGAGCTGAGTGGTAGTCACAGCTGTTGTGCACAGGCCCAGTACAGTTAGGGTTACCATATTTAAGGACATGAAAACCCAGACGCAAGGGCCCTTCCCTGTTCCACCTCCAGCCCTGCCTCCAAAAAGCCTCGTCTCTTTTTTGCTGACCCCCAGGCCGCATCTGGAGGGCCCCCAGCACGCACAGATGTGTGTGACGACAGCGCATGCTTGTTGAAGGCCCCCCCAGACACGGCCAGAGCTCAGGACTTTCCAAAACCTGGACAAACTGCTGGGTTTTGGAAAGTACGTCCGGGAACCCAGACAGTCCTCTAAAAAGAGGCCATGTCCAGGTTTTCCCAGACGTGTGGTAACCCTAAATACAGTACTGGGCTGTGCTCACGAAGCTCTGGTAAGCAGCAACAAAGGCAAAAAAACCCCAAAAAACAAACTTCCAGCTGCAGCTTAAAACTCTATTACTGCAGCAAGTTTGGAAGGTTTTTTTTTAGTTTCACAGTATCATTTGGACACAGCTGTTATGTTTTGTGTTCATGTGTGTCCTGTGCTTATGGTCATGAGATGCACATGAATCACAAACAGCTCCTAGTCAAGCTATGGACACCTCCAGACCTGCCGGAAAATTTTGACCACTGAAAGGTGGGCGTTCCCTGCTGTGCATTACATAGAATGCTCATTCCAGTACTAATGGAGGAAAGAGTAGCACATCTCAGCCCTTATCCTCGGGATTGGAAACTGAGGGCGCTCACCTGGTTAGAGCTACAGCCTCAGAAGTACCCCATGCTGCTCCTTGTCAAGTCACTCAATCCTCCATTGCCCCAAGTACGTTAGATAGATTGTGAGCCCACTGGGACAGATAGGGAAAATGCTTGAGTACCTGATTGTAAAATGCTTACGTAACCTTGATAGGCAGTATATAAATACCTAATAAAATAAAAATAATAAGTTCCTTGTAATGCATTTGCATAGGATTCTTGGTGGCCGCTACCGCAATCAGTAAAAGACACCCCCTCCCCCCGAACTCTTTTGTGCATCAGAGGGTGAGCTACCTTCCAGTCTTACATTGCACGGCAAGCCTTTGAGCCTTTGTGCATCAGGGCCTGGGGATGCTACGGATGAAGCATTTGCAGCCACTGGGTGGAGGCGTATGGATTTAGAGCCTTTGATCAATGGCTTCCAACCTCAAGACTTTAATGCATCACTGGAAGAACCTGTTAAAAGAGGGAGAAACATCCCCAGCTGCTCATGAATAAAGGCTCACAGTGCTGAAGTACAGAGAACTCCAGATTGCGGCCTCGATGCTCGAAAGCTTTCCGTGAAAGTAAGAATCATTAAAGCACTCTTACTGGCAAGGAAAGCTGTCCTGCCGATGCACAAAAGGGCTCTCCATGGCTGCTACCAATCGACGTAGCAGCCATTGCAAATCCTATGCTTATGCATTACAAGGAGCTCATTAGTATTATAATGAGCGTGTTGTTCCCCATGCAAACTTTAATGGCAGGATCTGAGTTGTCATAGCCTTATGTTCCTGTCTGTGCCTGAGCGCTGATTGACTCAGGCATTGAAAGGAATATAAGGTCTGAAAGCTCAGACCCCTCTGCATAAAATCTCCTCCTGCCCACAAAAAAAAAAAAAAAAAGACCCCGAGCCCCCCCCCACATATGTTCATTGCCCCCCTGCCCTCCCACCTACTGAGCTTCCCAACACCAAAGAAACACCCCCCCCCTGTACCCACCTCTTCAAAATGGTGGGTGGGAAGTCCTGCCATTTTGAAGAGACAGGCCTGAGGCAGGAAGGAGTGGGCATCCTTCTACAAAAAGGCACGGAGTGTTTGGGGGGGTGTCGGGGGTCCTGCTAGATCACCAGGTGTTTGGTGTTGGGGAACTCAGCAGGGGGTGGGATAGGGGCACACAATGGCTCAAAAACACAAGAGCTGCGCCCATTAAAAAAAAAACAAAACCCGGCTAATCAGGGATTCCCTTGCTGGCTCCAAAGCAGGCGCCAGCATAGTAACATAGTAGATGATGGCAGATAAAGACCCGAATGGTCCATCCAGTCTGCCCAACCTGATTCAATTTAAATTTTTATTTTTTATTTTTTGTAATTTTTCTTCTTAGCTATTTCTGGGCAAGAATCCAAAGCTTTACCCGGTACTGTGCTTGGGTTCCAACTGCCAAAATCTCTGTTAAGACTTACTCCAGCCCATCTACACCCTCCCAGCCATTGAAGCCCTCCCCTGCCCATCCTCCACCAAACAGCCATACACAGACACAGACCGTGCAAGTCTGCCCAGTACTGGCCTTAGTTCAATATTTAATATTATTTTCTGATTCTAAATCTTCTGTGTTCATCCCACGCTTCTTTGAACTCAGTCACAGTTTTACTCTCCACCACCTCTCTCGGGAGCGCATTCCAGGCACCCTGTACTTGGACTTTAGTAAAGCTTTTGATAGTGTTCCACACCACAGGTTATTGAACAAGATGAACGCGATGGGACTAGGAGGAATGTTGACTTCATGGGTAGAAGACTGGCTTAGCGACAGACTTCAAAGGGTGATGGTAAACGGTACTCTCTCAAAATCATCAAAAGTGACCAGTGAAGTGCCTCAGGGCTCAGTCTTGGGCCCAATGCTATTTAATATCTTTGTAAGGGATCTGACTCAAAGACTTCAAGGCAAAATTGCATTATTTGCTGACGATGCTAAACTATGCAACGTTGTGGGCAGGGCAACTGAACCTAACAGCGCAACCACGCAAAACACTATGGAACAAGACCTACTTTTGCTAGAACAATGGTCCAATATTTGGCAACTAAACTTTAATGCCAAAAAATGTAAGGTGATGCATCTTGGCAGTGGGAATCCTTGCACTACATACATCGTAAATGGAGAAAACTTAACAAAAACTGAAGTAGAAAGGGACTTGGGAGAAATCATCCGTGAAGACATGAAGGCTGCAAATTAGGGGAAGAAAACCTCAACAAAGGCTAGACAAATGCTTGGCTGCATCAAAAGAAGCTTTATCAGCCAAAAACCCGAAGTTATATTGCCATTATACAGATCCATGGTGAGACTGCACCTGGGGTACTGTGTCCAGTTTTGGAGGCCACATTACCAAAAGGATGTGAAGAGAATTGAGTCAGTTCAGAGAATGGATGGTCTCAGGACTCAAAGATCTTTCATATGAAGATCGTCTGAGCAGTCTGCGCTTATACTCACTCGAGGAGCGCAGAGAAAGGGGGGACATGATAGAAACTTTAAAGTACATAATGGGCCGCATCGAGAAGGAGGAGGAAATCTTCACTCTTATGGGTCCCACGGTGACAAGAGGACATCCACTAAAACTTAGGGGAGGAAGATTTCATGGGGACATCAGGAAATACTTCTTTACCGAGAGGGTGATTGATAGATGGGGAAGCTCTGGTTTAGCGAAGCCTCCCCTCTGCCAGCTCTCAGCTGAAGGTGGCTATGCAGAAAGAAGAACATAGGCTGCAGGCAGGAGGAAGAGCTGTGCCTAGCAATTGCTCTTCTGAGCAGGTACCAGGCACAGTTCCTCCCCTCTTTTACCAGTGCATCTCCACACAAATAGTATGCATATAATTTGCATGCTATTGTGCTAAGCATCATCAGTAAAAAAAAAAAAAAAAATTTACTCCCAACACGGTATTTAATACTGTGTTATCAGAGCTTTGAGCATCGGGGACTGAGTCAGACCAAAGGTCTACCAAGTTCAATATCCTGTTTCTAATAGTGGCCAATCCTATAAAACATATCCACGCCTTCAAACTTAAACCCAAGGCTAAGCAATGTCATTCTTCAAGTGTGCCCATCTAATGCTTTAAGGGATTTTCCTCCAGGAATGTATGTAAATCCTTTTTAAGACCTTTCTTATTTTGTACCTAAGTTGTAGTATTAACTGTCATTCCATCCTGCTGAAGTTTGTTCCCCTCAAAGCTGCAAGTCTCTGATCACCCTAAAAATGCAGGCCATTTTCCTTCCAAAAATACAAGAAAGCCCAACAACTAAAAGGGGGAGGGGAAGGAGCAGTTTTGAAGCAATAACATGCCCACGCTCTTTGGGAAGCCCTATTAGTGTTACAGAAAGCTTCCAGCTTATCTCAGCCAGACACAGGAAACACCCATCCTCCCCCACTAACCGCCCCTGCAACGCCTACTCAAGTCATTTATTTGTTTAAAAAAAAAAAAAAAATCTTCCACAGCCTGCTGCCCCCATATGCTGAACAAAAAGTACATCCACTTCTCATTGTGCAATGAAAAAAAGAAATCCCTTTCATTATCAGGAATAATGATCTATGAAAAGTATTCTTCCTAACCAAACAGCTACTGGCTCCTGTATCGTGCCCCAGGTGTTTCTATCCCTTCTCCATCACTATAACACACTAGTAGGAATAAGGCATAGGCATCTCTTCTTATGCCTCCTCTGTCAACCAAATTATTAGCTGAAGGTCCTAAAGCAGTGATCTCAAACTTGCGACCCACCAGGTACTATTCTGAGGCCCTCAATATGTTTATCATAATCACAAAAGTAAAATAAAACAGTTTCTTGATCATATGTCTCTTTAGCTATAAATTACAATATTATTATTAAGGCTTAGCCAAAAGGAAAGATTTATCTAATATAATAAAATGATAGGCCGCGCATGCACACTAAAAAAATCATGTTCCCTGATCCCGTCGCGGAAACACGAGTGCGCATGCGTGGGTTTTACGTCACCTGCTCTCCATCTCGCGCCACCAACGATCTCTGTTCCTCACTGCCAAAACCACCACCTCCTCCTTCTTGCCGGCTCACCCGCTTTTAAAAATAAAGAGAAAAGCACTACACTGCGCTAACGCTGGCTTTGCTGTTTTCTGTCCACTGCGGCCCGCCCTCTCTGACTACTTCCTGTTTCCGCTAGGGTTGGCCGCAATGGATAGAAGACGCCGAAGCCAGCGGCTGTAGCCACCGATCTCCGTTCCTCCGGGGGGGGGGGTCTGGGAGGAGAGGGTTCGCGGCCACTCGGCGCCCCCACCGAGGAGCCCTGCAACTTTCCGCTGCCCGGGACACAAGTCATTTGCCGCCCCCCCTCTTCCCTTACTGCGAGCACGACTGACGATTTAAGCAGCGTGTCAGCAGTCTTCACACGCTGATTCGGGCCTTTCTACTGCCCTGATTTGCTCCGGACGTGCCAGAGTAAATCAGGGCAGTAGAAGGACCCGAAGCAGCGTGTGAAGAGTGCTGACACGCTGCTTAAATCGCCAGTCGGGCCCGCGGTATGGGAAGGGAAGGGGGGGGCGGCAAAGGACTCGGGCCCGCGTTTGTAGTCGCGACTGTGGGAAGGGAAAGGGGGTAGAGGAAACGCTACAAGAAGAAAGACACAGGGGAAGGTGCACAGGGAACTGGTGTGGGGGGAGGGAAATGGAGGGGGAAGGAATGCTGCTTTGCACAGACAGACAGAGGGAGGAAGGGAGACAGAAAGAAAGAAAAGAAGAAAGAAAGGGGCAGGGAGATATACAGAAAGACAAACAGACAAAGGGGGCCAGGAACAGAAACAGACAGAAAGAAAAAGACAGCGGGAGTCGCGTCAGGAGGGGTGCGGGATGCCGCAGAGGGAACTTTTCCAATGGGTGCAACTGGGCGGCTGTCGTGAGCCTCTGATCAGAGGCAGAGCAAGGTAAGTGTATCATAGGGATAAGAAGGAGGAGGGGGGAGAAAAAGGAAGGGACGCCTACTGCTGGACAGGGGGAGAAGGAAATAGGTGCTGATGGACAGGGGGGGTGAAGAAAAAGGAACGGAGGCCTAATGTTGGACAGGGGGAGAAAGAAGGTGCTGCTGGACAGAAGGGAGGTAAAACAAAGGGAGAAGGGCTGCTGCTGCATAAGGAGAGCTGTGAAGGGGTGGTGGTGGACACAGGGGAGGTAAAAGGAAGGGAGAATGGACAGGGGGAGCAGGCAAGGGGTGGTGATGGCCAGCCAAGGAAAAAGAAAGAAAGAAAGCGGCTAAGGAGAGAAAGAGAAAGAAATAGAGAGACACACACACATATATTCTAGCACCCGTTAATATACAGAAAGCGGCCAAGGGGAGAGAGAGAAAGAAAGAATGAAAGACAGACATACATATATTCTAGCACCCATTAATGTAACGGGCTTAAAGACTAGTAAACTATAATGAGCTTTACTTCATGCAAAATTGTCATTTCTTTAATAAGACATTAACTATTTTTTTCTGAGGCCCTCCAAGTACCTACAAATCCAAAATGTGGCCCTGCAAAGGGTTTGAGTTTGAGACCACTGTTCTAAAGGCATCGATCCCTGAGCTCCTGCTGTACCCATGCACATAGTAACATAGTAGATGACGGCAGATAAAGACCCGAATGGTCCATCCAGTCTGCCCAACCTGATTCTATTTAAATTTTTTCTTCTTAGCTATTTCTGGGCAAAATTCCAAAGCTTTACCCGGTACTGTGCTTTGGTTCCAACTGCCGAAATCTCCGTTAAAACCTACTCCAGCCTATCCCTCCCAGCCATTGAAGCCCTCCCCAGCCCATCCTCCACCAAACGGCCATATACAGACACAGACCGTGCAAGTCTGCCCAGTACTGTACAGTACACATCCCACTTACAGCTACAGGAATGATACTTACGTAACATGACCATTTATTTTTTTTCTCAAAATGGGACAGGACCCCCCGGATCCTCCCCCAGATCCCATTAAATATAATGCAAAATACAGACAGCAGATATAACTTCTCAAAACTGACACATTTCGATCACTAAATTTAAAATAAAATAATTTTTCCTACCTTTGTTGTCTGGTGATTTCATGAGTTTCTGGTTGCACTTCCTTCTGAATGCATCCTCTCTTTCATTTCTTTCTTTCTTTTACTCTCTCCCTGCCCCCCCCACAGCCACCCTGCATCCCCTGCACCCGACAAGCCAAGCCAAGCCACCCTGCTTCCCCTTCCCCGACAGCCAAGCCACTATGCTTCCCCTGCCCCCCTGACAGCCAAGCCAAACCACCCTGCTTCCCCTGCCCCCTGACAAGCCAAACCAAGCCACCCTGTTTCCCCGACGCACCCTGCCCCCCTGACAAGCCAAGCCAAGCCAAACCACCCTGCTTCCCTGATGCAGCAACACCAAGGCACGTGCAGTGACTGCACTGCACAAGGGCCGGGCCTACAAGTCTCTCCCCCCCCCCCCCCGACATCAATTCTGAAGTTGGAGAGGAAGGCTTGTAGGCCCGGCACTTGTACAGTGCAGTCGCTGCAGCGCCTGGCCTGTTGCTACGTCAGAAAAGCAAGGAGAAGCAGGAAGAAATCCTGGGCTCCGAAAACGGGACATTTCGGGTGTGCTTCAGGACAATGGGACAAGGTAATTAGAAACGGGATGGTCCTGTTCAAAACGGGATGTATGATCACGTTATACTTACATGCATAATCCACTTTTCCAGCTCACCTGAGATCTGAGGCTTGCAGGGGCTGAGGCGCCCCATCCGGTCATGTGAAACCAGTCTGGCCAATCTCAATCCTTCGTCCATCAGAGTCTGCTGCAGGATGTGGCGGCTCCAAGGGCCATGTGTGGAGAGGCTGAGTGGACCTTCGGGTGGGGCCACAGGGGATGGGGTGAGCCTCATAGATGAGCCAACAGCTGGAAGGACAGATATGACCAGCAATGTGGTTAATTCCCATTCACTGCCTGGAAACTGATTCTTGAAACAAAACTTTTGAGCGGCTTTTGCTTTTGAACTTCCATCCCTCTGCACTGTAGCATTTTTAATCAGCAGTTTTATTTTGCTGGCAAAACTAGATCAGGGTTTGTATTGCTGCTGAGCCATGCAGCGCCTTGACCAGGTGAACGTTTCCAAAAGGTCAAAATTTCCACAAACTTTGTCTCACTGGGACTGCCTGCCTAGCACAAATGAGAGCCTTATGCTTCAGCACCTTTTCACAAAGTTCTGATCCTTTCTGAGGCCACTTCCAGAGTTCATACTGCTCACAGACAGGAGCTAGCCTGGAGCAAAAAGTGAGTCTGGAATAAATATGAATACATTCAACCACTTTTGCCTGTATTGATCTATAGTAAGTTCAAAACGTTGTTAGTCCTGGTCCATAAGGCATTCTACTTGGGACTTCCAATCTATCTGAGTAAAAGGTAAAAACACAAAGGGTCATGTATTACATTTATTATATGCAAATACTTTGTCTGTCCCTGGTGGGCTCACAATCTATGTAACTTATTAATTCCTTATTACTCCTTATATAGCTTAAGATCACAGAACCAGAATCATCTGGTCATTTCATCATTATCTGGGGCACATTTAGACACCACCCAAGAAGCTGCCTTTCTCTACCAGGCTCCAACAATATGGATTTAACTTCCTCAACGTATATGCTCAGAGCATTGTCTGGATGCTTTCAAAACAAATTTAAAAACTCATTTTTTTCACTAGCATTTGCAGCGGGAGAGGTTTTTACCATGGGCCGGTGAGACAAATGCTCCAACACTCATAGAATTCCTATGAGTGTCGGAGCATTTACCTCCGCCGGCCAGCGATAGAAACCTCTATTGCGGCTTTGTAAAAAAGAGCCCCCTAATCTGTTTATCGAGGCATTTGCATAGATATCATATGAACGAACCTGGTAGGTCAAATTGTTTATTCTTAATTTTGTTTGTATGACCTGTGATGTCGTCTTGTTTGTTAGTTGGATTTAATGCTTGACTGTTATATATCCATTTTATTTCATTTAGCAAATTTATAGACTGGCTCTGACACTAGAAATTTAGAAACAAGATGGCAGATAAACAACAAATGGCCCATCCAGTTTGTCCATCTGCAACATGCATTATCTCCTCCTTTTCCTAAGAGATTTTTAATTCAGACACAGTCTACCACCTCTACTGGGAGACTATTGCACACATTTACCATCCTTTCTGTAAAAAGGTATTTTATTAGATTACTTCTGAGGCTATCACCTCAACCTCATTTCATACCCTCTCAATCTGGAGTTTCTTTTCAATTGAAAGGGACTCTCCTCATATGTATTTATGCCACATATTTATTTGAATGTCTCTATCATATCTCCCCTCTCATGCCTTTCCTCCAAAAGTTGTAAGCAGGGGTTGTAAGCAGCGGTTGGGACCTGCGTCCCGAATCTAGCCTGGAGTTTTTTTGGTGTCAAGGCCTTGAAGCAGTGGCTCTGCCACTAAACGATCGTCGGCCTGGCTTTTCTTTAATTAGTGGGTTTTCCACTTTTGGGTTACATCCCTGGCTATTTTCATGCTCCCACCTGCAAGTATTTAGTTTCTGTGAAGCTTGGGTGATGCTTGGGTGGAAGAGTGTGGGTACACCTCTCCGTTAGTCTGAGGCTTGTCTTTCACTTAAACAGCAATATTCCTCGCTCTGGCATTTGCTGCTCGGGGGTGCTTTAATGGAGTGTTTTGTATTTTTGCTTTGAATTTTTCCCTCCATTCCTCCTTTTTTGTCTTTGTGATTTCCTCCAAAGTATACATATTTAGATCTTTAAGTCTGTTCCCATACGCCTTATGATGTAGTAGACCAAACATTTTAGTTGCCTTCCTCTCAACCGACTACATCCTATTTATATCTTTGTGAAAGTGCCATCTCCAGAATTGTACACAATATTCTAAATGAGGTCTCACCAGAGTCTTATACAGGGGCATCAATACCTCCTTTTTCCTACTGGCCATTCCTCTCCCTATTTGCCCACCTTAAGATCATCACATACTATCAAACTCAAATCCTTTCGTGCACAAAAGTTCTTCACCCCCTAAACTGTTCTGTTCCACCGGGTTTTTGAACCAAATTCATGACCTTGCATTTCTTAGCATTAAATCTTAGCTGCCAAATTTCAGACCATTCCTCAAGCTTCACTAAGTCCTTCCTCATGTTTTCACACCATCAGAGGTGTCTACTCTATTGTAGATTTTGGTATCATGTGCAAAGAGGCAAATCTTACCAGTCAGCCTTTCAGCAATATCGCTTGGAAAAATGTTAGAAAGAACAGGTCCAAGAACCAAACCTTAAGGACAACCATTGGTATTATCCCAATGTTGTAAACTGCTCTGTTTGACCTAACAGAAGGGCAATATATCAAGTATGATAAATAAATAAATATACTAGTAGGGTATAAAATCCTCAAAGGATCTATAGTGCTATATTCCCAGTAGAGCCAGAGAGAATGTAGTGACCATAAAGGGCTTGATTTATAACAGAAATCCAAAATGGTGCCTATGTACCAGAGGCATACCAAGAGCAAGGTTGTGGTGGCGGTCTGCCCCGGGTACAGCCAATAAGAGGGTGCAGGAAGAAGTCATGGGGCTGTAGTCTTTTGTACATGGTTGTCAACTCCGCCGGCCCCTCCCCCTCTGACATGACCAGGGGAATTGCAGAGCCAACAGCCATACCCAGCAGACCATTCGTGGTTGCTCCATGTACCTCCCACTGCCTGGAGGGGGGAGGGAAAGGGTGCTTCCAGGTGGAAAGGAAAGTAGGTATGTCACTGCTATGTAACTTTATAAGACAGACTCATAGATCCTGCCCCAACATCAGATACAGACTGACAACTGCACCAAAAAAGATGTAAATATCTGTGTGTGGGTTAAGAATATCCACATTCAAACACTTGTTTATATTATCCAAGTCGGACCATCAGAAATCATAACCGCCTTATGCTTGGCAAAGAGCAATGGGCTAGATTTATAGTTTTAAAAGAATTATTGAAGTGAACTTTCATTCATTCATATATTAAATACTAGTCGTTAAGCCCGTTACATTAACGGGTGCTAGAATTTATGTCTGTCTGTATTTTTCTTTCTGTCTCTTTCCTCCCTCCATTTCCCTGTGTAGCGCTGTCTCTGCTTTCTTCCTCAGTCTGCACTCTCAAGCTGTAACATTACTGCTTAGCTTTTTCTCCCTGCAAGCATCTCTGCTCTCTTTCTCATCCCCAGTCTCTTTGCTATTTTTCTCTTCTTGCAGGGGTCTCTGCTCTCCTTTCTCTATATGTTCCTGATTCCTGCAAACTTCTGTTTTCTCTGTATGCTCTTGATCCTGTGTTTCCCTGTAGGTGTCTTTTCCCTTTTCCCTTTTTTTTTTTTAATTCCTTTTTCATGTATGGTTGATTTATTAAAAGTTTTTTTATTTTTCCTATTTGTTGCATGCCTGTCTCCTTGGCCGCTGTATGTTTCTAATTTTTTGCTTTGTGTGTTTGTTTGTGTTTTTTTGCTGATTGTCTACTTGGTCGCTGTCAGTCTGTCTGTCTCATTGGCTGCTGTATGTCTGTATGCCTTTTTTTTCAGTCTAACTCCTTGGCCACTGTATGTCTGGAAGGTTTTTTTTCCTGAATTTATCCTTGGGCATTGTAATTTTTATTTTTTTCTGTTTGTCTCCTTGGCTGTTTGTATTTTTTTGCTGTCTCTCTGTCTGTCTACTTGGACGCTGTATGTAAGTATGTCTGTCTCTTTGGCTGCTGTATGTCTGTTTGTCATTTTTTTTCCTGTGTCTCTCTCTCCTTGTCCTCTGTGTTTTGTTATTTTTTCAATCTGTCTCTTTAGCCCCCTGTCCTTCTGTGAGTGTCTGTGTCACTCTCTCTCCTTGTCCTCTGTGTTTTGTTATTTTTTCAATCTGTGTCTTTAGCCCCCTGTCCTTCTGTGACTGTCTGTGTGTCTCTCTCAACTTGTGCACTGTTGTTTGTTTGTTTGTTTCAATCTCTCTTTAGCTCCTGATCCCCTCTCACTGACCCTTGCACGACTGCATGTAATTCCGGTTAGGTTTCCATGGCAACCCTGCTCGCGGGTCTGTGAGTGTAGGGCCGTTTTGTCGGGTCTGGCGGCGCCGGGTTGGGAAGAGTCCTGGCTCCTTTTTTGGTTTGGGCCCGTGCAGAGGGGCTCAACAGCGCACAACCACCTTTCCTTCCCTCCCTCCATCAGGTGCAGTGCAGCTCCACCAATGTTAAAAGCAGCCGCGTCGAAATCGGAGCCCTGCCACTGCCGTAGCACTTTCCCCTCTGCCTTGGTCCCGCCCCTTCTCTGACATATGGGACCGCGGCAGAGGGAACTTGTTACGGTGGCGGCAGGGCTCCAATTTCAAAGCAGCTGCTTTTAACATAGGCGGAGCTGAACTGTACCTGATGGAGGAAGGGAAGGAACGGTGGGGCAAATTTGGTCAACGGCAGGAATTGTTTGGCGGACCAAGCACCGTGAAACCGTGAGGAAGGCCGCCGCAGCCTCGCAGCTAGGTAGGGGGACAACAATGGCGCTTATGCTCAAGCCCCCGCCGCAGCTCCTCCCTCGATCCTGGTGCGGTTCGAGAGAGGATTCGTGGCGGCGGCTTGAGCATAAGCGCGATTGTTGTCCAAGTTGCCGAGTTTGGTGACGTAAATCCGCGCATGCGCACTAAAAAAAAACGGGACGGATCAGGGAACACGTTTTTTTTAGTGCGCATGCGCGTCCTACCATTTTATTATATTAGATATTGCTTTCATGTATTTAAGTACAACGTCATTTATCTATATCAGATCATATAATTACTGTTGAGGTAGGATTTTTTTTAGTTATTTTATAAACTATACATCATACTTCTCTGATCCACCCAAACTATGCCCTAGGAAATGCCTACACAAGTACTTTTTATATACTTATGTAGATACACAATTTATAAAAGTCCTTTTATGTGTGTAAAGCCTTATACAGTACTGTAATATTACCCCACATACTGCAGAGGGTGACAGCATAAATTACAATGGAAAAAACTGAAGGTGTATAAACATTCTGAGAATGACATGGGGACAAATTTTTCCTTGTCCCCGCAGGCACTCAATTTCTCCTTCCCGTCCCCTTGGGTTTTGTCACTATCCCTATCCCATTCCTGTAATTTCTGCCTTAACCGCACAAACCTCGAACACTTATGATTTTAAAGTGTTTGAGGCTTGTGCAGATAAGGACAGAGCTGGCAGGAATAGGAAAAGAACTTGCGGAGATGGGACAGGAAAATGAGTTCCTGCGGGGATGAGGAAAAATTTGTCCCAATGTTATTTTCTATAGTTTCTGAAACTAAACTAAACTAAACTAAACCTTAGGTTTGTATACCGCGCCATCTCCACAAGCGTAGAGCTCGGCACGGTTTACAGGGTTAGGTTGAAAAGGAGCTACAATGAAGGGTTATAGGAAAGGAGCTAGGAAGATAAAGAGGGACAGGGAACCAAAGAGCAGGAGGTGTTAGATTTTTGAAAAGAGCCAAGTTTTCAGGTGTTTGTGGAAGGATTGGAGGGAGCTTGAAATTCTGAGCGGGGATGTGAGGTTGTTCCAGAGTTCTGTGGTTCTAAAGGGGAGGGATGTTCCTAGTTTTTCTACGCGGGATATACCTTTTGCAGAGGGGAATGATAGTTTCAGTTTTTGGGAGGATCTAGTGGAATTAGGGTTAGAGGAGTTCCAGAAGAGAGGGATAAAGGGAGGGAGAATGCCGTGTAGGATCTTGAAAGCTAAACAGGCACATTTAAAGAGGACTCTGGAGTGAACTGGGAGCCAGTGAAGTTTGGACAGGAGTGGGGAGACGTGGTCGAACTTGCCTTTAGCGAAAATAAGCTTGGCCGCGGCATTCTGGATTAGCTGAAGTCTATGGAGGTTTTTTTTTTGTTAGGCTTAAATAGATGGAATTGCAATAATCCAGTCTAGAGAGGATGGTGGATTGAACAAGGACGACGAAGTGAGAATGATGAAAGTATGAAGCCAGACTGACCACTGGAATGCATTAACATTCAGGTTTTTCACTCCTTTCCCCTGTGGCTGCCTATTCATAGCAGATCACTGAGGGGTATAATATGGGTGTCCCTGGCATTTTAGAGAACAAGTGACTGCCACTGCACTCAACATATTGATGATACTGCTATCAAAAGAACACATCCTATGCTTTGTAGTCCACCATCCTCATCAATTCTTGTGTCTCTGCTATGGGACTCACCCTGGAGGTGGCCATCTAGGCTCTCTCCTGAGAGGCTTCCAGTGTCTTCCTCTATACCGGCACGGATCATAGGGGTGTAGGGGTCACAGCCAGCTGGTTGCAGGGACTCAGCAGTACTCTGCTCCATGACCTGCAAACATTTAATTTAAAAGAAAATGCTGACTTACAAAATTTATAGACCCTGTTTTTCCAGATTGAAAATCTCCCTAAACAAAATGAAAACAGAGACAAATCAATATAGACCTAATAGATAATAAACACATAGTCAAAGTATAATAGTGAAACAGCGAGCGGGAGGGAGAAGCAATGGCATGCATCAGCTGGGGCAATACATCCTCCTCTCCCCTGCATGCAGTGGGCTAAACTCAGGCCTGGATCAACCCTGTTAAGTAAATTTAGAGCTAATTAGCAACTCTAGTCCTGAGAACAACCCTGCATGCAGGGACTTGTAGTTCTGATTTTCCCATTGTGGTCCCTATGTAAAGCAAGACTACAAGTTCCTGCATTCAATGGGGTAAAACCTAAACTGGGTCAACCTTATTGGGTGAATCTGGAGCCAGTTGTTAACCTACTCAAGAGAAACCCTTGCCCTCTAAGCCAGCCCTCCCCATGCTTCCCCGTTTTCCACAGTTTCTTTCAATTGCTTGATGTTCATTCCTGTGTCATTCTTGATGGTATCCAGCCAATGGGCCTTTGAGCTCCTCTGCTTCCTTTTACCACTGACCATTCCGAGTGGCACCTTCTTTTCTAGTGAATTTGCCCTTGTCACATGTCCAAAATAGGTCAGTTTCTGTCTGGTAATCTTGCCTTCCAGGGACAATTCTGCGTTTGGTACATAGACAAAAGTGTGTGAGACAAAGAGGCGCCAACAATGCCGCCCAGACAATCGCACGCAGGATTTAAACAGTATTTTAAAGTGCTTAGAACTGTTGGCGTTAGGGGGGTGTTGGGGGAGGGGAACACCCCATTATAGAGGAAACAGCCTTTTTCCCTTCCCCCCACAGGAGCGCCAACAGTTCTAAGTAAAGTGCAGGGCCCCCCCACACACACACACACACTCTCAGAGCACTTTAAAATACTGTTTAAATCCAGCGCACTGACATCCTGCGTGCGACTGTCGGGGCAGCATTGTTGGCGCGTCTAGTGTCTCGCGCACGATTGACCCATCACCCTGGGTTTATATGATCAAGAACATCATATAAACCCAGAGCATCTGCAAATGTACCAAAGTCTTCCTGCTAGCATCCACCAGAAAAGGAGGGAAGGACTGGTGGGATGCTGCCTCAGGCTATTGGTTTCAGAAATATTTAACTAGCCAAAGCCTTTTTATTACAGATCTCTGTCGTGCCCCTCCCTCCCATTCCCCGTACAAAAGACAGGACAGTCCACACTTAAAAACTTATTTTACCTCTTGCTTAAGTTTTTTGGGCTGTGGTATACTGGTGTCATCGGGATGTAGCCTGAAAAAGGAGAGTAAACCATATTATTCCATTAGAATTTGTTCTGGAGGACTTTGGGGGGGTTGAGGTGGGGAACAGTCAAGGTGCCTAATTTGTGATGACATGTTTATTTATTTATTTCTTCTATTTTCTATACTGTTCTCCCAGGGAGCTCAGAACGGTTTACATGAGTTTATTCGGGTATTCAAGCATTTTTCCCTGTCTGTCCTGGTGGGATCACAATCTATCTAATGTACCTGGGGCAATGGGGGGATTGACTTGCCCAGGGTCACAAGGAGCAGCGTGGGTTTGAACCCACAACCTCAAGGTGCTGAGACTGTAGCTTTAACCACTGTGCCACTCTAGAAATCAAAATGTAGCAGAAATGAGCCAAGTATAGGACAATGAAGCCTATTGGTGGAATGAGGCATTATGACATCACAACACCAGCTCTGGTTATCAGAGGCTGAAATGTTTCACACTATTTATTTATTCAATTTTCTATACTGTTCTCCTAGCAGAGCTCAGAATGGTTTACATGAATTTATTCAGGTACTTAAGCATTTTCCCTGTCTGTCCTGGTGGGCTTACAATCTATCTAATGTGCCTGGAGCAATGGAAGGGATTAAGTGACTTGCCCAGGGTCACAAGGAGCAGCAGGGGTTTGAACCTGCAACCTCAGGGTGCTGAGGCTGTAGCTTTAACCAGTGCGCCACACTCTCCCACTCTCCAGTCTGTCATGTCACTATGCAGCAAAGGCCCCAAGATCCATCCACCAACATATGTTTCAGAGATGCCAATTTACTCAATTCCAGGCTGGAGATTTTGGGACAGCCCTGGATTTCTGACCACCTCATCCTGTTGCAATATAGAACTCATACGGGTAGGATCAGACACTCCAAATCCCATACTGCTTTGAAAAGTAAGTTCAAAATCAAGACCGGCCAAAAAGCCTGCAGCTGGGTAACTTGGCATCTCTGATGTTTAAATCGCCTCATATAGACAGAATACAGGATATTGCATGTACAGTAGATCTACACTCAGGCTTTGGTGTATCTCTGTCCCAGTAATCAGGGTTACATGTTCCTGGCAGAATGGAAATTTAAAACAAAATCCTTCCTAGCAAAAGGTCAGTAGAGTTATGCTTCACTTTCACTTTTAAGATCAAAGCATCAATCATCATACGTGTAGATGAAACTACAAGATGTGACAAACGTCTGGCTGCGTATGTTTAAGGGTCAGGAAGTGGGGGGAGGGGGGACTCCCAGCCTACACTGCTCCACCAGCGTCCACATTATCACATCAGGGGAGGAAAAATAATGACACCTCTTCCTTACTTACGTCCTAGACCTTAGCTGAAGTGTGGGAGTTCCTGTGTCTTGCGTGGTGGGCAGAACACGTCAGGAATGTAGGAGGGGGAAAGCACACACGTACGACACTGTGTAACTGTCCCGCTCTATGCTACACTGCCATTCTCAGAGAGCAGGGAGGAAAGCAATAATACAGAAGCTCAAGACACTGGATATTAAAAGGGACCTTTATTTTGCCTGTGATGCATTGAATTTCTGAGTTTCTGGAGTTGGCTAATGCATAGCTGGTTACGTACGATATTCAGCACTTAACTGGCTATGGATTATCACATAAAGATAAATTGATTTTTATATGGTTACCCTAGCCAGTTTAAGTGCGGAATATTGGCACTTAACTGGTCAAGTGCTGATGCCATCCCCGGAATGCCCCCCAAAATAGCCAGTTTTTTAGTTTGGTGCTAACTGGTAATTTTCAATGGCACTAATCAGTTAAATGCTGCTGAATATGACTGGTTAGCTCCAAAGAGGCTATTTACCAAGCCAGGAGCCATTTCTGGCCCTTTAAATCACTTTGAATATCAACTCTATTGTGCATTTCTATACTGTAAAGAAAAACTGGACTACAAATTAGTCATTAGAAGAAAATAAACCCACTAAGTTATGTTGGCAAATTTTCAAAATGATTGTGGGTGCTGAATATACCTCCCTAGGCAGAGGGCCCCTTTTATCAAGCTGCGCTAGAGGTTTTTAGCGTGAGCCATGGCGGTAAACACTCCGACGCCCATAGAATTCCTATGAGCGTCAGAGCATTTACCTCGTTGGCCCACGCTACAAACCTCTAGCGCAGCTTGATAAAAAGGGGGTGGGGGAGGGAGGGCTGAAGTAGTTTGTTTAATATTGGGGTTGGTGAAGCAGCCATTGTAGCCACAGAGCCGACGCCTATGAATTGATCTTGGATGAGAGTCGGATGGAAGGATATTCAAAAACGGTTGGGCCTTGACAAGGCCCAGATAGAAGAGACTACACAGATAGATGGGCCATATCCACTGGCTTCTGGGTGAGAGACGAATGGATTGAAGCAAGGTGAGAGAGCCAATATGTGAAAAATGAAGAGAAAGGTGATGGATAGGAAAACTTACCTGGAGCACTTGAGCGTGGTTAGATACATGCTCTCCCGGGCCACCTGTCGGGACAGGGAGAAGAGCTCTACTCTTCGCAAGAGGAGGGTGTTGTCTCTCATACAGAACTGAGCAGCAGCCTCATTAATGGTCATCTGAAAGGAATGAGACCATGTCACTAGCGGCACATGAAGGAAGCAAAGAAGCACGTGTTAGTGGGGAAGAAGGAGAAGAAGGATTTTAATTTTCTAGCAACATCTTGGACACAAAATTTATCTGCAGCTCGTAAAAAATCACCAGTATAAGTTCTCTTTTAAAAAAAAACAACAAAACCAAACCAATTATTTATGCACATGTCTATAATATACCTGCATGGTCACGGCACCACTGATCCCGTGTGACTCATTCACTGGACCTGCAGAGTTTTGAAAGACTCATTCTAATCTTCACTTATACCACTAACCTCATTAACCCCCTCCTTTACTAAGGCGTAGCACGGGTTTTAGCGCCGGCAGCAGCGGTAACTGCTCCGACGCTCACAGAATTCCTAGGAGCGTCGAAGCAGTTACTGCTGCTGCCGGAACTAAAACCCGTGCTACGCGTTAGTAAAGGAGGGGGTAAATCTCCATAATTTTACAATATATTTCCAATGTTATTTGCTCTCCTCTTCCAAATATGTCCAGGGAAATCTGATTAGAATGGGGGGGGGTTATTTCTGTCATATTTGGATTTTTAAATATTTACACTTGGGATGGGTGGGAGGATAGAAGGATATGGCTAACAGGGTAAGGTTATCGGGGGAATCTATGTTTATGTGTTTTATTAAATTATTATTAGGTGGGTGGGTAGAGGTAGGGGAGAAATCGGTTGGTTATGTATATTTGAAAGTTAAATGTGCTTATATTGATTTATTATATATGATATATTTAATGTATTGCACTATTGAAGATTGTAAAATCAATAAAGATTAAAAAAAAAAAAGAATGGGGGCTCAGTAACTAGATTCTCTTCACGGCAAAGAGACAATGGAAGTGTGTTATCAAATAGTGACACTATAAAGTAAACCACAGAGGTCAATGGAAAAAACTCAAGCGACACACCACAAAAAATTATAAATGGCTTTTTTGTGGTGTGACATAAAATAAGTATTACTCCACCACAGAAAAATATTCAGAAAAACCCACTATACCAGAGATTATCAAGATAGGTTCCTATCAAAAACAGAGAAAAGACCTCAGTTCTTTCCAGGGATACTTGTCACCTGGAAAACTCTATGTTAGCTATAAAGCTACCATAGAAAAAAACATCCTTGGTCTACAAAAACTCCGTATAATAATTAACAATTCATTGCTTTAACAACACTTTTGTAGAAAAACTTCATATCAGAAATAGGAATCCAACACTTATCTTTGGATGTGGTAAAAATCTTAGCAGTTCATTGAAGCGGTAGATCATTTTTTTCAATAATTTCCCCTGATGCAGCAGTAAACGCGAAACAGGGCCTCTCGGGAATTCTATAGTTTTCTCTCCCGTGCAGCACTGGGAGAGTAAAATTGTGAACTGCTAAGATTTTTACCACGTCCAGAGGACAGAATACATTCAAAGATGTGTTGGTTTCCTATTTTTGATATGAAGTTTTTCTACAAAAGTGTTGTTAAAGCAATGAATTGTTAATTATTATACGGAGTTTTTGTAGACCAAGGATGTTTTTTCCTATGGTAGCTTTATAGCTAACATAGAGTTTTCCAGGTGACAAGTATTCCTGGAAAAAACTGAGGTCTTTTCTCCGTTTTTGATAGGAACCTATCTTAATAATCTCTGGTACAGTGGGTTTTTCTGAATATTTTTCTGTGGTGGAGTGATTTATTCAGCTTGTATTTATTTTTTTTTGTCATAAAATAAGTATTACAATTTGCTTTCATTTTATTCTTGTTTCAAATGTTTTCATTATCCTAATACTACATCTGTTGTTTTGGAAAGGTTTTAACAAATCTTTTCCACTGGAACTGGAAGAAGTAAAGGGAAACCCTTTGGATGGTATTTCCAAATGTAAAGCTGCAGTAACTAATTCTTACAGCAAAATTTAACCTGGCTGCCGTAAGAGCCTTGCTAATGGGAAGATTTAAAATAAATACCAGAATCTGCCCCTTCACTCCTTGCACAAACAAGATGTAGACTCAAGCTTGAGAAAATGGCCAGCACACCTCAATCTGTTTATCAGAACTGCAGGACTTCAGCAGGTTCCAAGGTAGATGAAGATGTAGGGCCCAGACATGTCCTCTTTTTCAAGGACTGTTTGGGTTCTCGGATGGTGTTTTAAAAATGGGGAAGTCTGTCCAGGTTTAGCCAGCTCTCCCGATTCCCCCATCTACCTCCTCCCTGGGCCCAGCTGCTGTACTTTAATCTTTGGGCAGCTGGCAGCAGCAACAAGGTAAGCCTGCTACCTCTGGTCTGCCCCGGAACCCGCCTCCCTGCAGCAACTTCCTGTTCCCGCATAGGCAGGACTTACAGAGAGGCAGCAGGCTTACCTCATTGCTGCCCGAAGATTAAATTATTGCAGTTGGGCCCTGGGAAGAGGTAGGTGGGGGAGTCGGGAGCTAGAGAGGTTGTGAGGGGAAGCAACAATGGAGGAGGAAGGGGAGGGCTCTGGAGAAACAGCATGGAGGAGGGAGGGAGGGAGAAATAGCAAGAAAGGAGGGGGGCTGGAGAAACAGCATGGATGGAGGGCTGGAGAAGTTTTATGGAAAGGAGATAGTGCTGGAGAAAAGAGCATGGAGTAGGTTAGTGCTGGATGGGAGGAGAAAGACAGGCGAGGATGTTGGAAGGACAGAAAATGGCAACCAAGAGGAGGTTGGGGGTTGGAGGGAGAGAGAGAGAGAGACATCCATGGGGATGGAGGGTTGGAGGGAGAAAGAGTAGCACTAAAATGATACATAGGATGGGAAGGGGAAACAAGGAAATGGGTGGAGGGTGGAGTGTGGGTGGGACTGTGGGTGTAATCATATGTCCTCTTCTTTGTCTTTATATGGTAAACCTATGAAGATGGGAGTTTACAAAGAATCAAAACTAAAACAAGTGGGACCCAGTTCTTGCTATCCAAGAAGAGGACAGTCCTATATTTAATTTGGCAACTTTTTGGTTCCACAGCCACCAAGTGATCTAGATTCTAGGTCAGACCTGGGTTTAGAAAGGATATTTGTGAATGTGAACTCTGTAGTCCCCCTCCTTCCTGCTTGGAATCAGTACTAGGAATGTCATAATCTATCAGAAATAGGTTGGTGGATGGGGGGTGGGAAATTAAAGATTACAGTTACTAGTTTGCAAATCTGTGACATCAGGGTGGGGGTCAGTGCCTTCCCATGGCAATTTTCCAGCCATCTTCACCTTTCTCTCTTCTCCCTCCTTCTAGTCCAGTTGTCTCCATCTCTTTCCTCACTTCCCATCCCAGTCCAGAACGTGTGCCTGCCCTCTGTTACCTCTTCTGGTCCAGTTCCTAATTTCCCTCCTTCCCTGGTCCCCCAAACCTCCCTTTGCTGCTCCTGGCTCCTTCCCTTTGGTGTCAGCATTAAAGTACAGTGATGCAATGCAGAGCCTCCAATCAAGATGTTGTGTGTCTCTGCTGGGTCCTGCCCCATCTGACGTACATTTCCTGTTACCAGAGGAGCAGGACCTGGCAAAGACACTGCATGCCTGAGCAGAAGCACTCCTGTACTTTGTAATGAAAGTGCTGGGAGCCAAAATGGGAGATTTCAGGGGAGGGGCTGATGCCAGAGGAGGTGGCAAGAAAAGGAGCTGCTGGACTACATGAGGGGAGGTGGGTGGGACAATGGCAGACCACCCATACGACACCTCTGTCCCCATTACTAAAATCGGGAACAGATGGTTGCCAAACCAGGAGTTGGGGTAGGGGTCTGAAATCAGGCATAATTCCTGAAAATCAGACATCTGGTAACCCTAGGGAGGGGGCCCAGGATTAGTCAAAAGTCAGAACTTGGAGTATAATTCTATAAAGGAAAGTAACTGCTTACCTTCCATTATAAAATTATAGTGTAACCGAGCATGTTTTAGGCATTACACTGGCCATACAGCTGGTATACATGCTTGTATCTAAATTGCTAAAAAAAACCCCAAAATCTCCACTTCACATAAATTATACTACTTGTGTGTAACGCTACACCCAACCCACATTCCATCCAGACTCCACCCACTATGCACCATTGTATTTAGGCACCATATTAAAGAACAGCACATAGCCAAAATGTTGGCATATGCACACACATACATGCATATATGCCAGTATTCTGATCAGTAAATGCATTTTTGGCACCTATATGTTGGCACCCTCCTTATATAATTACTCCTGATGACCTATGTTCTATCATCGGTACCAGACTTCTGGGAAAACCTGGACATGTCCTCTATTTAGAGGACTGTCTGGGTGCCGGAGGGAATTCCAAAACCCAGCAGTCTGTCAGGGTTTTGGAAGTCCCCCGAGCTCGGAGACGCATCTGGAGGCCCTTTGCGCATGCGCAGACGTTGACGCGATGATGGCATAGGCGCATCACGCACATGTCATCATGTTGACGTCCGCGCATGTGCAGAGGCCCTTCCAGACCTCGGGGAAAGAGACAGGAGGTTTGGCTGGAGGTGGAACAGGGCAGATCTGGAGGCGGAATGGAGCGGAGCTGGGGGGGGGGGCGGATTGGGGCAGGGGCAGGTGTCCTCATTTTTTTTAAAGAGGAAATCTGGCAACCCTAATCATCGGGAACTGGATTACTTGGCAGCTCTGCAGTATCTCAGTTCTGAATTTTACAAATGTGTTCCAAAAGAAAAAGTTATATTATATTGAAAAGAAGTATCTGAGTCAATATTTACAGCATTTTAACCAGACAGAAATGGCTTCTGGCTGGTATATCGTTTGTTCGGGGCTATCCGGTCATTTTCAGCAGCCCTTAATCATTATGTGCCTATTTTAAAACGGTTTCTATTGGAGCATTCTGGGGGCAGAGTCAGCACTTGGCTGGTTAAGTGCCAATATTGACCACGGTTTGGTCAGAGTTGTTTTCAGCTTGTAGCACCCAACCTGCAGGGTGGAATCTTTGCTCTTACATTCAATATCAAGAGATAAGAGCTGAAAACCCCCTCAGGACTGCTTCAAAGTATCTGATGGACTGAGTTCACAGAAGCATGTGGGGGCTTAGCAACTTGGACTGTGCAATTGTGAGTGTGCATTCAGTTCATATGGGTGCCAAAATATTTAAAGATTCACCCAAGGTGATGTTGTGGATCACCCTTAATACCTTGTAACTAAAGTGTACCAATCAATTTTTCATGGCCCTCAGAGATGCCACCCAGGGATCAACACGATCATATCCCTCGGCTTTACACACCCAATCGTCATCGGGTCAATATCTAATGTGAAAGTGATGTATAGATTTTAACGTTTCTTTTTTTCTTTTTCTTATTTTCTTGTGTATAATAAACTCTTATTACTAATTTTAAAACAATAAATATGACTATGAGTTTAAGGTAGATACTTAGCTTCACCGGGATGGTAAGTAGCAGTTGGTAAGGGACACATAAGCCAACATGTTTCACCCCTATGATCGTGTTGATCCCTGGGTGGCATCTCTGAGGGCCATGAAAAATTGATTGGTACACTTTAGTTACAAGGTATTAAGGGTGATCCACAACATCACCTTGGGTGAATAATTAACAGCACCTTGTAAGAAAATATTGTTTAAGCCTATTGTCCTAAAATATTTAAAGAGGCACAAATCACTTACACACACATAATATACCTATGAATAAGCGGGCGTACAATTGATTTGCATGTGAAAAAAGTTCCTGCATGCATTCAATGAGCTCACAAAAAACAATAACAAAAACTACACAAAAATCTCAAAAACTGATTCTAAACTGAAGACTAGGCAAACTCTATTTTATTTTTGGGCTGTGCACATCCCTACCAGCTACTGTATAATTCTAGTGGCATGTTGGAGCATGTTCTCTGACCTCATGTAGGGTGAGTTGCTTTCCTTCCCTTCTCTTGGAATCAAAGCGGCCATAAATGATGCTGTATTTACGGATTTCCTCCTCCTTCCGTCTGTCCTGCTCCGCCATCTCAAAGATGTGGCCCACAGATTTGGCTAGCTTTTTGTTCAGTTTCAACAGTGACCTGGTCTCTGCTGGCTCACTCTGTGGGAAGCTCTTCATCAGCCGGTCCACACTTTCTGAGATGGTTTGCACCATGTCCACTTCCAGCTTTTCTGGAATTTCTGCTGCTGGGGGGAACAAGCATGTTCCTTCATCCTCAGGCAGAAAGCCATCTGGCTCTGGTGTGTTCCTGCCCTGCCACAGCCGGGCATCCTGCAGCATTTGTAGAGGAGAAACCTTCTCCCCATGATCAGATGGGCTTCTAGGGCTGAAACCTCCAGCTCTAAAACCCTTACTTAGGTTATCTGTGGGGTTTCCATGCCCATTACTGATGGACTTCCTGCCTCCTGTTTCTGAGATCTTAAACAAAGGTATGCTGCTAACTGGGATGGACGCCACTGGCTGATTGAAGAGAGCTGGATTGGTGGCCCATTCTCTGAGGGCTTTTTGTAGCCGTCGGACATGAAGAGGTTTAGTAGCCATGCCGACCAAGGACATAATTTCCAGGAACTCTTCCTCGCCAGCCTCACATAACTGCTGGACGTCATCTCCACCCTGCTGGATGAAGGTCTCATAATAGGATAGCAAGTTAGCTCGCTGGAGCACACGATAGAGCTGCAGCTCTCCAAGGGTCCTGGGCAGAGACATAGTGGCCAGGTCAGTGCTGGACCTAGAGTAAAAGAGAAAAAAAATCCCTTCAACATCAAAAGTGAGACTTGAGCAACTGCACCCAATACCGTAAGTCCTGTGTGTGTTTACTCCATCACTATTGCATCTCAGTCTGCTAGTGAGAAATTGCATAGTTACATTTGAGCAGCATAGCAAATGATAATATGCTAATTGATCACTGGGAAAAAAAAGGCAGAGAAAGCAATCAACATTTACACACTATAAGGAAAATTATCTATTAAAATAATAAATAATATTGAGGCTAATAATACATATACATAAAGTAACTGAGAAACTATTCACTAGAATACAAGTGTGACAGAGTAATTGTGACCTCATGGGAATTCACTCAGTTTTTAAGTTGATCTTCTTTAATGTACAGAATATACAGAGTATCTAGTTCTTAGCCAGGAATCATGCTGAGCTAGTTTCACCAAAAGAGCAAAGAGCTATGGACCTGATAAGAAAGGGGATTTCTGGAGGCTCTTTCTGAAGACAGCAGTGGAGCAGCCCTAGGGAGTATATTCAGGGCAAGGAGGACCTTGGGAATGAACTCGGGGCAGAAAAAAAAGACCATGGAGGGCACAATTGGTGCCTGAGTTTGAAAAGCAGAATAGCCCTTGGGAAGGAAAGCCTCTAGGGTCCAGTTGGGGCTTGAGGTCCTTGGCAGAGCAGCCCTTGGGAGCCAGTACAGGGCAAGGCCTTCAGAACACCGTCAGTGTCCAAAGTCCAGCGGCAGAGAGGATCCTGGAAGCGCAGTCAATGCTCAGAGTCCTGGTGGAGGCTTCTAGTAGCACAATTGGCACTCAGAGCCCAGAAGAGGCAGAGGCTCCTGAGAGTGCAATCAGCACCCAGAACTCAGCAGCAGAAAATGGCCAAAGCCAGACTGACTGATTCAGCCCCGTTGGATGTCGATCCAAATGGCCATGGCTGCTGGACAAGGGGAAAGACTTGCAGAAGGAGTAAGGGGAGCATAGATCAGTGTTCTTCAACCGCCGGTCTATGGACCAGTGCCGATCCACAGAAATTTCATGCCGGTCCACAGGGCCGGCATGTGCATCAGGCCCAAAACTGTGTTCTTCAACTGCCGGTCCGCGGTGCGATCGATGCGTTGTTAATAAGATTATATTGTGTGTATATATGAAAAATGAATGGAAAAAATAGTGTTGCAATTAGGACTATGGGGGCAGGGTATGGGGTGGAGATTGGGTAGAGATGGGCAGGGTCTGGCCCAAGACTTAGCCCAGTGTTCTTCAACCGCCAGTCTGCGTTACGATGCCGGTCCACAAAATAATTATTTTATTTCTGCCGGTCCATAGGTGTAAAAAGGTTGAAGAACACTGGCATAGATGATACTGCCACTCCAATGAAAAGACTTATAAAGGACCAGGGATAGGTGTTTAAAGCTGCCCCATTGATAAGGAGACTAACTGGGTTTAAGAATACTATTTAAAGGTTTAGTAGTTTGCTTATTGAGCACCATTCACCCAAAGGACTTAATATGTTGATTATCAAATACTTTTCATTAGCAAATGCATAAAGGCATTTGCTAATGAAAAGTATTTGATAATCAACATATTAAGTCCTTTGGGTGAATGGTGCTCAATAAGCAAACTACTAAACCTTTAAATAGTATTCTTAAACCCAGTTAGTCTCCTTATCAATATAGTCTCCTTATCAATATATTTATAACTCATATAGCATGAGTTATAAATAGTTCAATAAACAGCAGTCTCCTTGAATTTCCAGGGGGGAAAGGAGGGAAATCTTACTTGCTAACACTTTTCTTCCCCAGGTAGGGATACCAGGCATCAATTGAGTCTGCACAAAGGGAGGCTCCAGTCAGGTTGAACCTGACCCAGGGTTGCCCACAAAGAGGTGTTATACTTATACCATGTCCTCTTGTTTTAATGTATTTATTTATTAAATTTTCTCTACTATTCTCCCAAGGGAGATCAGAACAGTTTACATGAATTTATTCAGGTACTTGAGCATTTTTCCCTGTCTGTTCTGGCAGGCTCACAATCTATCTAATGTACCTGGGGTAAAGGGGGGATTAAGTGACTTGCCCACGGTCACAAGGAGCAGTGTGAGTCTGAACCCACAACCTCAATGTGTTGAGGTTGTAGCTTTAACCACTGCACCACACAGCACTTCCTTCCTAATGGAAAAGGCTTGTTTCTTATGCTTTGCTAATACCTTTCAAGAGTGGTACCTCGGTTTACGAGTGCACCAGTTTGCGAGTGTTTTGCAAGACGAGCAAAACATTCGCAAACTTGGTGCCTCGTAAACCAAGTTTGCCTCGCTGTACGAGCGCCCCCCCCTGTGATCCGGCATCCCCCCGCTCGCATTGCCCCCCCCCTCCACCGCGATCCTACTTCCCCCCCCTCCGAGCAGTCAATGACCCTTCCTTTACCCGACTTGGCACCAGTGCCGGTGCCCGAAGATCCTCCCTCTTCTGGCGCGGCCTGGGCGGTGCATCGGAGATCCTCCTTCTTCTGGTCTGGACTGGCTTTGAGCATTTGCGCATGCTCAAAGCCAGTCCAGCCCAGCCCAGCCCAGAAGAAGGAGGATCTCCGATGCACCACCCAGCCCAGACCGCGCCAGAAGAGGGAGGATCTTCGGGCACCGGCACTGGTGCCAAGTCGGGTAAAGGAAGGGTCATTGACTGCTCGGGGGGGGAAGTAGGATCGCGGTGGAGGGGGGGCAATGCGAGTGGGGGGAGGATGCCAGTTCGCAGGGGGGGAAGCCGGATCGCGGGGAGGGGTTTGGAACAGCGTCGGATTCCTCAAGGGGGGGGAGAATGGAGCAGCGCCGGTAGCCTTGGGGGGGGAGGGGGGAGAAGGAGGTGGAACCAATCAAAGCAGTTTCCCTTACTTCCTATGGGGAAACTTGCTTTGATATATGAGTGTTTTGGTTTAAGAGCATGCTTCTGGAACGAATTATGCTCTTAAACCAAGGTACCACTGTATTTGAATGTGTAGGTCATATTCTCCCTTTTTTCCTATTGCACCAGTCTCCAGTGAGCCTTAGCAGATCCGAGTTTTCAGAATATCCGCAATAAATATGCAAAACATATCTGCATAGAAAAAAAGCAGCGCATGCAAATCTCTCTCATTTATATTCATTGTAGATATCCTGAAAGCCTGACTGGCTGGGGGTCTTTGAAGACAGGTTTGGGATCCTCTGTTCTACAGTAGGGATCCTCAAATACAGTCCTTGAGGTCCACAGTCCAGCCTGGTTTTCAGGATTTCTACAAGAATACGTATGAAAGACATTGCCATCTACTGCTTTCATTTTATACATACATATTCAATATGGAAATCCTGAAAACCAGGCTGGGATGTGGACCTCAAGGACTCCCGCACTACAGTATATATATTGTTAGGTGCTTCAGTCTCATTATATAGGACCTATGGTGCTGACCCTCCACCTCCACTCGGCTCTGGACACAATGCTCATATCATTAATGATCTGTACAATGTAAGAGCCTCCTTTTTTCAGGTGGTTATACATTTCCCTAAGCATATTAGCAATGCTCTGGCTCTTTCCTCTGCCTTATCTCATTGTTTTTGAGATCTTGAACTTTTCAGATCTGATCATCTCAGGGCAAACTTGACAGCCATTTAGGTCTGCAGCTTCTGTATGGAAAGAGCAGTTACCATCGAAACAAAATGATAGGTCCTGACAACCATCCAAACTCAAGAGAACAATCAGTACATAGTTTTACCCATAAGAAGGAAGGACGATTTTTAACTAAATCATTGACCCATTTGCTCTCATTGTACATATATAGATACATTAAAAACAAAGCTTTTTTTTTTTTTTTGTATGTTCTTGTTGTAATACTTCCTTGATAATTCTTTTGTAATCCGCCTTGAACTGCAAGGTAATGGCGGAATAGAAATCCCTAATGTAATGTAATATAAAGCTTAACATTTAAAATTATGATGCTTGGTTATCAGAGTTGATCCAGTCCTGTGTTTACCCCCAGTACGTGCTGGGACTTGTAGTCTTGCTGTTCTAAAGAACTGCAATGGGAGAAATCAGAATTATATGTCTCTGCATTTAAACCTTGTTCTGTGAATCTGAATCCAGTAGGCAGCCTTAGGAGAACACAAAAATACAAACTGGGATGTTCAAACAAACTTCCAAACATTCATTTTATCAAATTCTATACTCAGAATGTTATAAAATTACTCATTTTATTTGTTTAATTATTTATTTTCTTAAAAAAAAACTTCTATACTTTCATTTTATATCTAAAACCTTTAAATAACTACAAAAAAGAGTAACTATAAAGTGCAAAGTGTAATCATGTGCAAAACAGGACTAAGCTACGGCTGCATTTCATTGATATAGTTCACATAATTCGTCAATTGGTCTTCAGAATTCATCAAAGTATGAAGTTCATAAATTCATTCCAAAAAATCAATGCACACTTATCTCTGTGCTGGGCCAATCGGAATCCTTTTCTTCTTCTATTATCACAATCCAATAGCTTAACCCAAACCGTGTTCAAAGTGTCCAAAGTCCATGAGTTAAAAATGTATTATACAGTATTCACGACGTTGAGCCAATTCTTTGATCCACTCTCATTAACCAACGTTAGCCTCCAACTCCAGCTGAGTTTCAGGGAGGTTTACAACATGATTTATATGTGTATTTATAACCAAAAACTGAGAAAATGATGGTTGCTTGGATTTATTGTAGTAAATGAATAAGCAAAGTGTAATTAAGAAAATTTATGAATGTTGTCATTGTTATAGTAATGGACTTTCATGTATCAAGCAATGGATTGGTTTAGGATCCAGGTTTATTCAAATGATTCAAACTTTAGTTCCCCTTCTGCCAGATTATATATTAATGATACTTTTTCAGAGCGTTTTTGTCTCCAGAAGGGAGTTAGACAAGGATGTTCCTTATCTCCTTTGCTTTTTTTTTTTTTTTATCAATAAATGTTTATTGAAAAGTTTTGAGAATATACAAACATACCATGAATATCATGGACAACATAACATACAGCCATCAAACAGAGAGCACCACAATAAATGTACAAATCACAGAAGTACCCCCACCTATACAGTCAAGCCCCTGATACCCAGCAACAACCATAACTCCACAAATCCCTCCCCCCCACCCCCAAGCTTCACCTCCAGCAAAGAGGGCCCCCAGTTGGTTCTTCAGGAGAGCCCCCTCAGTCCTCAACCCCCCCCCCCCCCACAGAAAAAAGCTCAAGACAAAGATGTAATTTTATCAAGGATTCGTGTCCAAGTCCGGGTATAAGTATAATAATAACCGTGACGCTTTGCAATAGACAGTTCCATATTACAAATAAACTGGAGTTTAACAGTCCATTCCAATTGGGTGGGCGCCTGCCCCTGTTTCCAACGAGCAGCTATCAAACATTTAGCCGCCGCCAGGCCCCAACGTCGGATCTTAGTTTGCCATGAATATAAACATACATTGTAAAGGCCTAGCAAGCACCCCTGCGGAGAAAAAGGCAATAATATTTGTAACAATTGTGATAAACACCCCACCACCTGCCGCCAGAAAGGCTGTATGACGGGACAGGCCCACCAGATATGCAAAAATGTCCCCAAGTCCATCCCACATCTCCAACACAAGGCTGAAACACCTGGATACATACGGTGAAGACGTTCCGGTGTATAGTACCACCTCATCACCACTTTGTAAGCGTTTTCCTTAATGAGAGCACACGAGGTGGCCTTGCCAACCTCAGTGGTGATCAGAGCCCACTCCTGAACAGAAAATGTACAGCTTAAATCCAACTCCCAAGCTCGCTGATAAAGAGATGGAAAGGAATAGGAGCCTCGAATATATTGGTAAAGAACAGAGATAGGCTTAGGAAGGCTCTTAAGAGTGAACCACATGTGAGCAAAGGGATCATTAGACTGAAAAGATCCCCGATCCCACTTCCGAGAATGAAAAAAATGACGTATTTGAGAATAGGCTAGAAAGTCTCCCTTGGGCAAGGCAGCACTAAGCCGGAAGGTTTCAAAAGACATCAGGACCCCTTTTTGAAGCACATCCCGAAAAGTATGCAACCCTAAATGTGCCCACCGCACAAATGTAGAACTCTCCCTTCCAACAGGGAACAGAGGCTCCTCCCGCACCGCCCCCAAAATCGACGGAACCACCCCCCCACCCCAACGGCGACGGGTATCACACCACACTTTCAAAAGATGTGCCAAAAATGGGTTCCCCGGAACTACGAACCTCCCAGTATCAATGGAGGATGACCAAAGTAAATATTTCAAACGGGGGCGCCCCACAAAATGTTGTTCCAGTCGGACCGCTAACTTATACTCTGCAATCTCCCAATCCAATAATAGACGCAATTGAGCTGCTCGAAAATACCAAAATAAATTCGGTACCGCCCGCCCCCCACTAGCCCTGTCCGCCCACAGCGCTGCCCTAGAGATACGAGAAGGCCTCCCCTGCCAAATAAAGCGAAAAAACAGAGTATGCAACTGTTTCAAAACTAGAGTAGGGACCGAAATCGGCAATGTTTGGAAAAGAAAAAGCAAGCGGGGCAAAACATTCATTTTAAGAACTGCTATGCGACCCCACCATGACAACCAAAACCCATTCCAGCGTTGAATATCAGTCCTAATCTGTTGAATAAGCCGCGCATAGTTAACAGTAAACAATTGGGATAAGTCCGCAGGTAACCGAATCCCCAAATAACGAATAACCCCAGGCGCCCAGCGGAAAGGAAACCGAACAGCCAAACGACGTTGGTCTTCTTCCCCCAATGTAACACTCAGCATTTCAGATTTATCCATATTCACCGTAAATCCCGAAACCCTCCCATATTCCATAAAAAGGGCAACAAGAATCGGCAAGGAAACCTCCGGGTCCCGAACATACAATAACACATCGTCGGCAAACAGTGCTAGTCGATGTTCAAGATCTCCCACCTTCACCCCCAGTAAATCCCCATGCTCCCGTATACGAATGGCTAATGGTTCCATAGAGAGAGCAAACAACAAGGGAGATAAAGGACAGCCCTGTCGAGTGCCTCTCCCAATGGAAAAAAATTCGCTATAAATCCCATTACAACGCACAGTAGCCTTAGGATCCCTATAAAAGGCTTGCACCCAAGCCAAAAAGAAAGAGCCCAGCCCCATCCGATGCATCACCTGCCATAAAAATTCCCACGCCACTTGATCGAAAGCCTTTTCCGCATCAATCGCCAAAAAGGCAACTTTTGCAGAAGTCCGCTGCGCAGCCCACAAAAGATGCAACGTTCGTCTAATATTGTCACAGACCTGCCTCTTTTGAACAAAACCAGATTGATCCAAATGTACCAGAGAGGGTAGTACCTTTCCCAGACGAAGAGCCAAAACTTTCGCTAGAATTTTTGCATCAGTATTTAATAACGAAATCGGTCTATACGACCCGCACCCAATAGGATCTCTGCCCGGCTTGAGCAAGACCGAAATCCCTGCCTCCCCCATGGACTTGGGCAAGGGGGAACCTCCCCGTACCCCATTCGCTACGCGGACCAATAATGGAGCCAAGATTTCACGAAAAAGTTTATAAAATTGATTAGTATACCCATCTAGCCCAGGCGATTTGCCCAACTTCAAATTAGCAATGACTCCCAGAACTTCCCCTAATCCAATAGGCTCATTAAGCACATCCCTCTCCGTGTCCGAAAGCTGCGGTAGCCGCAACTCAGAAAGGTACCCCTCAATGGCCGCGGAATTATGCCCCCCCGATGGCTGATACAATTCTGAGTAAAAATCCTGGAACACAGCACTAATAGCCGAATCAGTACAATGCACAGTGCCCGCAGTATCCCTAATCTTTGTAATATTCGATCTCGCCTGCTTCAGCTTA
The DNA here is from genome assembly GCF_902459505.1 of Geotrypetes seraphini. Lineage (NCBI taxonomy): Eukaryota > Metazoa > Chordata > Amphibia > Gymnophiona > Dermophiidae > Geotrypetes > Geotrypetes seraphini. The sequence goes on from NC_047086.1 coordinate 215,550,852, forward strand.
ATAAGTCGAGCTAAGCGAGATCCAGGTGTGTTATTATACTCATAAACAGTGTGGCGTAGGCGCTGCCGCAAGAACTCGTATTCCTCCATCTGCAGTAAGGAGAGTTCCGCACGAACCTTAACAAGATGGTCATACACCAAGGGGTCCTGATGTCTCTGATGCAACTTCGTCAATCGCTCCAGCTGTTCATGAAGCGCTAAAGAACGCTGCGCCCGCAAACGCTTTCGGCGAGCACCCCATTTAATAAAGACGCCCCGTACTACCACCTTCAGTGCATCCCACAGAATCGCATCAGTGACCGTATCGTTATCATTATGTTGAAGGTACTGAGCCACTGTCGTACCCACCTCTCGAACTACAGCCGGATCTTTTAATAAAGACTCATTAAGTCGCCAAAAACGACGTCCCACCCCCTCCCAATAACCCGCGCAAGCTACCCACACTGGCGCGTGGTCAGAAATTTGGATAGTTCCAATCTCGGCCTGTCGTATCCCGCCCCAAGAGTTACGATGAACCCAAACCCCATCAATGCGTGCATACGATCTATGTGCATGAGAGTAGTGAGTGTACGAGCGCTGCGCAGGATGAGACAACCTCCAACTGTCTACCAAGCCCAAAGAAGAAAACAAAGATAGAAGAGCTTTTCTAGCAGCCCTAGTCGGAGACCGAGTCCCTCCCACAGAGTGATCCAGATGAACATCTGGGGTAACATTAAAATCTCCACCCAGATAAACAGAGCCTTTCACAAAACCCACCAATTCAGTTCTAAGGGACCCAAAATATGTTGCTTGACCCGTGTTGGGACCATACAGATTTATAATAGTGATGGGACGGCCTTGTAAGGTAGCCATTAGAGCCAAGCATCTCCCTGCCCCATCCCGAAAGACTTGATGAACCACTAGACCCAGTCCCTTTCTAACCAAGATGGCTACCCCTCCCACCCTCTTCCCCGGCGCCGCCCCCTGGTGTGTCCAGATTTGATCAAAATATGGAGATTGTAGGACTGCTACATCTCGAGGCCTTAAATGTGTTTCTTGAAGTAGACAAACATCCCATCGCAAGCGTGTCAACTCTTTTAATACAATACTGCGCTTACCCGGACTATTAAGTCCATTAACATTCCACGAACCTAAAATGAAAAGCTTATCACCCTCCTTCCCTGTCCCTCTTCCCCCCCTAACCCCCCCAGAACCCACCCCCCTCCCCCCACCCCTCCGCTGATCTGAATCCCGTGCCTCAGGATTCGCCAGCGTGTAGAAAGTGCGATCCTCCCCCAAAGGCAAACATCACTCATCTATAAAGTCAATGAAACTTCCAACAAATGAATTCCCCCACTGTCACTATATTCCACTCCCCCCTCTCCATCCTGCACTCATCATCCAAGCACTCCCCCAACCCCTCACACCCCATACTTGCCAACACCGAACCCCCCGGATCCCAGACCCCAACACCCAGAAAACCATACAACTTCACACGTACACCATGAGAACAGTACATAATAAGAAACCACCAACCCCCATTCAAAGAGAGCAGTGTCAAACCAATGTCTCTAATTCTCCCAGCCAATTCCAAGGGCCTGCACTCAACCGGCCCAGGCCAAGCCCCGCAACGAGGCGGAACAAAATGGTTTTACCATCGTCCAAACATGTTCAGGTCTGGGATTTCGCAGATTTCTTGCCAGAACGCAATGCTGTACTCCAAGGCTCGCTTTGCGCAGAAGTGGATGCTACTGCCGGAGGTCTGTCCCCTTCCATTGGAGACCCGCAGCCCAGAGCTCTCATCTCCGCCCAAGCTTCCGACACTGTGGTAACTCGGCGAGATGTGCCGTTAATGGTCATCCATATGCCAAAGGGGAATAGCCACCGATATTTATGGCCCCCAGTGCGCAGCGCTTGTGTGACATCTTTAAACGCTCTGCGCTTCTGCAAAGTAGACCACGCCAAATCTTGGAAAACCCCCACTGCCAGATCTTTCCATCGGAGAGCTGCTTGTCTGCGGCCTGCTAATAAAATACGTTCCTTCAGTGTAAACTCTCCAAAGCAGGCTATTATATCTCGTGTGCCCTGGGCCCTGGGAGCCCCCAAGCTGCGGTGGGCCCGCACCAGAACGATAGACTCAGGAACTTCAGCTCCATCCGCCCTCAGTAGATGTGCACAAAAGGCTCTCACCACCTCTTTACTGTCCCGAAAAGCTTCCGTTTCAGGGATGCCTTTGAAACGCAGGTTGCATCTCCGAGAGCGGTTCTCCAAGTCTTCAACCTGTGCCTGCAGTTCCCGGAGTTCAGTCGATAGGCGACCCGTAACATCAGAGGTAGTGGATACAGTGGTAGTTAAAGCAGCCACGTTGTCTTCAGAAGCTGAAACCCGAGCTCCCAGCTCACTGACCTCCGTACGGAGCTCTGCAATCGCCGCCCGCACATCTCCCCTCACTCCAATTATTTCAGCCTTGAGCTCTGTAAACCAGGCAGCCATGGACTTTTTCGGTGCCTCTCCAGCCTCCCCCCGCTGGTCAGAGATGCCTTCATCTTCCGACTCGGACTGAGTCGTCGGCCCGGCCGCCATCTTTTTTTTTTCTCCCGTGCCACTCACCACCTCCGGGCCCGATTTTTCCGGCGGATCGCCGAAAAATTTAAATTTGTCCAGGCGTTTTCGGGTCGCCATCAGCAGAGGAACCCCGGCAGCCGAAAATAGTGTCGAAGAAACAACGCCGTGGAAGCGCCACTCGCGATGTCTTGCAAAAGCCCGACGGAGCTTCTGCCTCACGCTGCCATTCAGCGAGGTGACGTCACTCTCTCTCTCCTTTGCTTTTTTATATTGTTCTGGAACCCTTGTTGTTAGCTATACACCAGGCAGAGGAGATACAGGAGATTCCTTATGCAGGTCGGGAATATAAGATCTCTGCTTATGCAGATGATATTTTGCTTCATTTGAAGAATCCTGAATCTACCATCCCGCATTTACTAGAATTGATTGATCGATTTGGTACATTTTCAGGTTACAAAATGAATTGGAGCAAATCGGAGGTTCTTCCATTAAATGTGCATTGTGTAAAAGGATTATTTGATCCATTCCCGTTCCTTTGGAAGGAAGAGGGTATAAAATATTTGGGTATCATGATCCAAAGAATAGTGGAAGATACGATGACAGTAAATGATAAGTCTTTATTGCTGAAAGTCAAAGAAATGTGTGAGCATTGGAACCCATTAAATCTTTCTTGGTGGGGGAGAGGCCAAACCCTTAAAATGATGATTTTACCTCTAGTTTGTTACCAAATGAGTATGTTGTCAGTTTATTTTCAAGGATTCTTTTATAAAAAGTTGAATGGGATTCTTACAAAATTTATTTGGGTGGGTAAATCTGCTAGAATAGTCTTAGTATCTCTGCAAAAACCACAATTGGCCGGGGGGGGGGGGGGGTTTACATTTTCCAAATTTCTATAAATATCATCAAGCTTTCATAATGTGGCAGGGGATGTATTGGATCCTTCCTGAAGTCTTGGAGCATCTTCCTGACTGGCTTTATTAGAATGGCAACTTATATCCCCATTACGATTGTGCCATATTTTGAGTATCAAGCTCCCAAGGATTTATAATAGTATTCTTTGTGCAACATGGAAAACATTAAAATTCATTAACAATTTAACATCTATACCAGTACAACAATCCACATGTCGATCCTTATGATTGAACTCCAGGATTCAAATTGGTAAGTTTAAGATTGGACAATTTCCTGCTGGAAAAGGGGATAGAAGGTTATAGATAGAGGATTACTGCACAGGTCCTGGACCTGTTGGGCCGCCGCGTGAGCGGACTGCTGGACATGATGGACCTCAGGTCTGACCCAGCAGAGGCATTGCTTATGTTCTTATGTCAAGTTCTCTGGAAGCATTGGCTGCAGACAGGTATACGTACTTTAGATGATGTGTTATCAAATGGGAAAATGCTTGATTTTTCACAACTGCAACAATCATTCGGCATTGCAAAGTCTCAAGCATATAAGTGGTTGCAGTTGAAGCAGGCCATTCAGAAGGGGTTCCATGATTGGTGAAATTTAAAGAATCAGTATATCTTGCCGGGCCTATGCTTCCAGATAGATTTGCTAGGGCATCAGGCCGCCAAGTGGTATAAATTAATATCTGATTATTTGCATAAGAAACCAAGAACAAGGCTACGGGACATTTGGAGCATTGAGACAAAGCAACAGATTTCTGCTACTCAATGGCCATGGATTTGGTCTTGGAGGATGAGATGTACAGCGTCAGCATCTATGAGACAAAACTGGTTTTTTCTGTTATATAGGATTTTTTGGACCCCTGTTCGTTTGCAAAAATTAGATAGTTCAAAGTAATAGATGCTGGCATTGTCATCTTGATATAGGGACACTGGATCACATGTTGTACTATTGCCCCTTAATACTCGGCTTCTGGAAGTCGATTTGGGTTACAATTAATAGGATACTGGAAACTTCCATTCCAATGTTATATGATATTGTTCTATTTGGAACTATATTACAATCCAAGCCTCCAATTTCTGTAGCTAAGAATAGACTACTTCTTGTTATGACTGGGATTGCTATTCAGATGATCACAAAAAATTGGAAAAATTGCGATAGACTGAATCAATCATACCTTTTGGTGGGAATCCCTGTGCTTATTCTATTGATATGAACATATGAATTCAGAACTAATTGGTCATTGTAAACTTTAATGAGATGTGGGGCCCGTTATCAAATTCTGTAACCACGAATTAATAGTATAAGCCAAAGAGTTTTATACACATCCGGGATGGGTGAGGAAAAGATATTTCTATTACTATTTGTTAGTTATAAGTGCTGTTTTATTGTGCCAAATGTTGTAATTTTTGGATGCACTTTGTGTATGTTTAAAATGAATAAATATTTAAAAAAAAAAAAAAAAAAGTCCATCTTTTTGTTTTGAAAATGGCCATTTCTCAGATGTGTTTGTCCTCAATGCATCTATCTTACTGAACCATTAAAAAAAAAAAAAAAAGTCCAAAAGAGAATCACACATAAGAACATAAAAATTCTACTGCTGGGTCAGACTCGTTCTCTCTACCTTGGAGAGGGTGAACAACCTGTCTTTATCTACTAAGTCTATTCCTTTCCTAGGCACAGGACCCGGAAGTGACGTCAGAGAGAGAGCCAACACCGACGTGGGCAGCAAGTTCCTGATGCTGCTTGTGCACCTGGGAAAATTAAAGAGGTATGGGGGAAGGGGTGTATACATGCAATGGGGGGGGTCAGAGGGGGGCAGAGAGGAGGATGGGTGCTAGCACCCTAGTCAAGATGGCGCCCAGGGTGGACCGCCCCACCCCCACCTCTTTCCCCCTGCCCCGCTTACTACGCCACTGACACATCCCAATAGCCCTTATGTTTATTAAAAACTTTATATACCGCATAACAGCCTAAAAAAGGATCCAAGCAGTTTACAATGTAAAATTCACATGCATTAAGAAAAGAACTCCCATATAAAAATAGGATAGAAAAGAATAAAAGCAGGTTAAAATTATTATTATTTTTTTTCATAAAATACTCAAGTTAACATCTCCATAATAATAAATCTAATAACGATTCTAATAAAAAACAAATACATACAATTAAAAAAAATTTCATATCAGAAATTAATCATTACATAAATGCAGATTACAGTCCCAGACTCAATTCCTGCAGGGGTCACCTATATGGTAGGCACAGTAAGATTAGTGTGGGGGTTGGAAGCTCACATATTCCACCATAAGTGTAGCAGTTACCGTGTGTTATGGGCCTGAGCTCCCCTCTCTACTACACCAACCACTAGGCTACTCCAGGAACCTGCTTACTGCTCTAATAGGATTGGTCATAACATCTGAAGCTGGTTTCATTTACATCTTAGAGGGGTGGAAGGAGGTCGGTGGCCACTGGGGGAGTAAGGTGGGGTCATGCCTTCATCCCTCCAGTGGTCAACTGGTCAGTTTAGGTACCTTCTTGGCATTATTTGTTCCATTATTGCAGAAAAAATGTCCAGCTTATAAGCCCACTCCAGTCCCCCCCCCTAAAAAACAAAACAGCAGCACATGCCTCTAACACGCCCCTTTGAGATTTAGATGCACTGCAGACAAACAGCATAGAAATCCATTTACAAAATGGGTTCTGAAAATACCGATTTGGAAGATTTGGCGAGAAAAACATCCACCTGCCCCTTAATGCCACTTTTTAGATGTTTTACTTGTACAGGGCCATCAACGCCTCCTTTCTTCTGGTGGTTACACTCCTCTCTATGCAGCCAAGCATCCTTTTCAACACGGCCACCGTTCTGTTTTTGCCACCTTGAGATCCTCAGACACAATCACTCCAAGGTCCCTTTCCTGAATTGTGCTTATTATTTCTTGCCTCCTATCTCGTACATCCCCTTTGGATTTCTGCACCTCAAGTGCATCACTCTGCACCTATGTTCCCTCTAAAGCTGAGCACTTGAGCAAGCGCTCATGCATTATAGGAGTGTCGCTCACAAAAATTGTTGATTTTTTGAACTTGTTACTCACGTGAAAATTTTATTTTTTTTTAAATTGTTTCTCATGTGAGAAAAATGTGCACACTTCCAGCCAATCTTTATGCAAATTATGTGCCATGACACACTAGTGTGCCTCCTGAGATTCCAAGTGTGCTGCAGCACACTGAGGAGGAAGAGAGGCGCCAGCCAGCTGACTTGCCTAAAGGATGTGCTTCTCGCTACGAGAGGCACATCCTGTAGGGCCAGAGGTTCTCAACATGCGGGACAGCACCAGTGATGCATGTCTAGTGACTTTCTGCTGCCGTCGCGTATCTCCTGGGACTCCTGCCTTCCTTGTCTTCTCTCCCCAGCCACGGACCAGCAGCGGCAGCTCAGTGTGCATTTACCTTTGTCACACAGCTGCCGCTAGCATTAGTTTAGGTGCGGTTCCATCAGGCAGCCTCGGGGCCTTTGCTAGGCTGGTACGTTTCGATGAGATCTATTTACATGCACTGCTTTCATTGTATGCTAATAGATCTCATGCATATTCATTGGAGAAATCCTGAAAACTCAACTGGATTGCGGCCCTTGAGGAGGGACTTTGACACCCCTGCTCTAGATCCTAGCTCTTGTTCTTTAGGAGTAACTGTCGCTTAATAAGAGAAAATGATTTTTCCTTTATTCCTTTCCTCTTTCTCTGCCTGCCTCCTGGTTGCTCAGATCTGGTCTGGGGCTCCCCAGCCTGTTGTCAGAACCTCCCGTCTCTTACATTAGTTAACTTATTCACCAAGGTGATCCTGAAAGGTAAAGAGAAATGTAGAAACCAGAAGATGAAAATGTATTTCAAGATTCCTTTTACATTGGATTGATAACACCTATTTAAAGAAAGTTTTGGGATGACAGAAAGAGAATTAATTTGCCTGGACTTAATTCTAAATTGACTACAAGGACCAGCGCAAGGTATAGAAGTAGAAGGGGCGCTGGGAAGCAGTGATTACAGTATGATCCGCTTCAACCTGGACACAGGGGCAAAACATCAATCCAGAACGATGGCCACAGCACTGAACTTCCTAAAAGGGAGTTACGAAGGGATGAGACTCATGGTGGGGAAGAAAATTAAGAGGATAAGCACTGTAAAAACGCTAGAGCAAGCATGGTCCCTTTTTAAGAACACAGTCACCGAGGTGCAAAATCCATATATACCGCGTAATCGGCAAGGAATCCAAGAGGAAAAAGAACAAGGAACCAGCGTGGCTCACTGTAGCAGTGAAAGAAGCGATCAGAGACAAGAAGACTTCGTTTAAGGAATGGAAATGGCCAAAAACAGACGAAAACTGGAAAAAGCACAAACATCAAAGCAGATGCTATAAGGCGTAAGAGGAAAAAATAGCCAATGAGGCAAAAAACTTTAAGCCGTTCTTTCGATATATTAAGGGGAAACAACCCGCAAAGGAAGCTGTGGGGCCGTTGGATGACCGTGGAATAAAGGGAGTGCTAAAGGAAGACAAAGCCATCACAGACAAACTGAACACATTTTTTACGTCTGTATTTACCGAAGAGGATATACACAACATACCGGAAGTTGACAGGCTCTACGCAGGAAACGAAGACAGAAAACTGACTGGGTTGACTTTCAGTCTAGAAGAGGTATGCAGGCAGATTGATAGGCTTAAAAATGATAAATCCCCGGAACTGGATGGTATCCATCTGAGGGTAATCAATGAACTGAAAGGGGCTATAGCTGAACTGCTTCAATTAATAGCCAATCTGTCGATCAAATCGGGAAGGATTCCGGAAGACTGGAAAGTGGCAAACGTTATGCCAATCTTCAAGAAATGTTCAAGGGGAATTCTGGAAAACTACAGATCAGTGAGTCTGACCTCGGTACCGGGAAAGATGGTAGAGGCGCTGAAAAAGGACCGCATCATTGATCACCTTGAAGGACACAATCTGATGAGGACCAGCCAGCATGGCTTCAGTAAAGGAAGATCTTGCTTGACGTACTTGCTGCACTTCTTCGAGGGAGTAAACAGGCAGATAGACAGGGGTGACCCAATCGACATTGTCTATCTGGATTTTCAAAAGGCGTTCGACAAGGTTTTGCATGAACGACTACTTCAAAAAATTGCGAGCCATGGAATCGAGGGTGAAATACTCACGTGGATTAAAAATTGGCTGGTGGATAGAAAACAGAGAGTGGGGGTAAATGGACAATACTCGGACTTGAAAAGCATCACGAGTGGAGTGCTGCAGGGTTCGGTGCTTGGACCCATGCTCTTCAACATATTTATAAACGCCCTGGAAATTGGTACGACGAGTGAGGTGATTAAATTTGCAGACAATACGAAGTTATTCAGAGTAGTGAAGACGCAGAAGGATTACGAAGAACTGCAACGGGACATAAACACACTTGAGAAATGGGCCACGACATGGCAAATGAGATTTAACGTGGATAAGTACAACGTGATGCATGTCGGTAACAAAAATCTTATACACGAATACAGGATGTCCGGTGCAGTACTTGGAAAGACCCCCCCAGGAAAGAGATTTGAGAGTACTGGTCGACAAGTCAATGAATCCGTCCGTGCAATGCGCAGCGGCGGCAAAAAGGGCGAACAGAATGCTAGGAATGATTAAGAAGGGGATCACGAACAGATTGGAGAAGGTTATCATGCTGCTCTACTGGGCCATGGTACACCCTCACCTGGAATACTGCGTCCAGCACTGGTCGTTGTACATGAAGAAGGACACAGTACTATTAGAAAGGGGCCAGAGAAGAGCAACTAAAATGGTTAAGGGGCTGGGCTGCCATACAGTGAGAGAGTAGATAAACTGGGCCTCTTCTCCCTTGAAAAGAGGAGACTAAGAGGGGACATGATCGAAATATTCAAGATAATGAAGGGAATAGACTTAGTAGATAAAGACAGATTGTTCACCCTCTCCAAGGTAGGGAGAACGAGAGAGCACTCTCTAAAGTTAAAAGGGGATAGATTCCGTACAAACATAAGGAAGTTCTTCTTCACCCAAAGAGTGGTAGAAAACTGGAACGCACTTCTGGAGTCTGACATAGGGAAAAACACCCTCTAGGGATTCAAGACAAAGTTAGACAAGTTCAGGGGCTGGGGAAAGGGGGGGTTGCTATAATAAGTCTTTGGGCCTGTACAGAAATTGCTATAGGAGGGATGGTTCTCAATTGTAATGGAAGAGTTCAACCACTTTGCCTTTAGATATGGAAAAGATATCAGGTCGGACTGAGTTTAAGATGCGCTGGCAGCATTTCCTTTTTATTTAATATCTTGGTTAAAGGTTAATATTTACCCCCTCTTTTACTAAGGTGCGCTATGATTTTTAGCATGCAGTAAATATTAGCGCACGCTAATCACGCGCTAAAAGTTGACACGTGCATGTTATCCTATGGATGCGTTAGCGGTTAGCGCAACTGTCGATTTAGCACACCTTTGTATAAGAGGGTCATAGTCTCTAATCTTAGAGCTCATTTGAATAAGCTTCAGTGACCTATTAGCCTCTTCTTGAATTAAAAAACAACAACAAAAAAAACACTTTTTAACATTGCTACTCCAATTCTCTGCCCGATAATATTAGAGGTATAAGAAACTAAACTAAACCTTAAATTTATAGACCGTGTCATCTTTATGAGAGTAAAGCTCGACTCGGTTTACAAAAATTAATGTAAAACACAGAAAAGAAAAGCAGATTTACAATTTGGTGAATAACCATGTTTTTAAATATTTACAGAAGATTTGAAGAGAATCCGAATCTCTAGTTGCAATTTTGGAAAACTCTTGAAGTTTTGACAGTTCATAAAGTATTATAATGACAATATTTTGGGCTGATATTTGCTACTCATTGGAAGGCTAGTTTATCTTGTCTCAAATCATATTATGTAATTGTTCTTTCTGTGACAGGCCACAGCTTTTATTATTGTTAACAACTCAGAGCTAAGGGTTAGGGCGGTATATAAAATATTTTGTTGTTGTTTATTCTGCCTAGTGATAGAGCCAACCATGTCCTTTCTGGCTTTCAGGGTTTGGGAAAAACATTCATTTTCCTCCCAAATCTGGAGTATATGTAGTTTCCTAGTTCCTCCTATGGGCTTGGGCTTAGCAGCACGGAATGACTTGGGGTTGGGGATGTGCAATAATCCTCAGTAAACCATGGTAAATCTGCAGCAATCGTAAAGTTTTAATGGAATTACCACAGGGACAGGGCTAGGATGGGGGTCAAAGCTTGTGGAGACAGGGTGTGGATGGAGTTTGAATTTAAGGGGATGGGGATAGACCTTGTCCCCATGTCATTCTCTAGCTCCTTCCTACATGCAATGTTGCATCATCTTGCCTCACCTCTACTTAACGTATTTGTTCATAGATTAAAACTCAATTCCAGCTCATAGTTCAGTCCTTAATACTAGGCCTACTTGACTACTGTAATAGCCTCTACCTCCCATGCCCTACAACCATAACAAAACAACTACAAACTATCCAAAACACAGCACTAAGACTCATCTATTCATTAAAGAAACATGATCACATTACAGAAGCATATCTCCAATTGCACTGGCTTCCGATCCCAGCAAGAATACAATTTAAATTCTACTGCCTACTATTTAAGACTTTATACGGAGACAGTCCAAACTACAGTGGTGCCTCGCATAACGGCCGCCTCGCACAGCGAACGCTGCGCACAACGAACTTCTTGTCTTGATTCGTACAACGGACTTAGTTTCACACAACGAAGTCGCCCGAGCTGCATCGCTTAACTGCCCTCTCTCCGCCTGGCTCCCTGTGCAGTGGCGCTACATATTTTAAACCTCCCCCCGCCGCCACCGCATATTTTTAAACCTCCCCCCGCCGCCACCGCATATTTTTAAACCTCCCCCCGCCGCCACCGCATATTTTTAAACCTCCCCCCGCCGCCTGGGCCTGCACTGATCTCTGAATGGCTGCAGTCAGCTCTCGCGGGACTCACAAGAACTAACTGCAGCCAGCTCTCGCGGGACTCACAAGAACTAACTGCAGCCATTCGGAGATCGGCATGGGCCCACACAGGCGTGCAGAGGAATTGCTCCTGATCTCTGCGCTTCTGGCCTGTACGCCACTGGCTGGGAAAGATGGGAGGAATTAAAAAAGGTACTGGGGAGTATGTGGGGGGTGATTATAATACACAGCAAGGATCAACAAAACCCCTGTCTCCCCTCCCCTTCACATATATCCCCTCTATATCATGCTAACAGCTCTAACAAGATAAATTTATATTTTTTTATGTCATCTTAGCATATTTTATGCTACAGAACGAATTATTTTTTTTTACATGTATTGTTATGGGAAAACGCGTTTCACATAACGAACTTTTTGCATAACAAACTTGCTCCTGGAACGAATTAAGTTTGTTGTGTGAGGCACCACTGTACCTGAATAACCGCCTCATCCACAACACCGCAACCAGACATAGGAAAACTCACACCCCATTCTCATACTCCCTAATTAAGGAGGTCAAACGGAAAAAACTATATTTTGGCCTCCTGGCCACTCAAGCAGCCGAACTAGACAACCAAATCGCCAATTTACTGACGGCATCCCTCGACTACAAGACTTTTAGAAAAGAAATAAAGACCATACTCTTCAAGAAAACCCTGAAAAAAGAAATAATACCGCAAGTCTCAAACTCCACCTCTCACTAAAGCCAACTACCTCAAACAAATAACCTTACCCATTTCTTACTCTTTTTGAAAATGACCAATTTTTATTTTTTTTGTAAGTTCTTGTTGTAATACATCTTGGATAATTCTTTTGTAATCCACCTTGAACTGCAAGGTAATGGCGGAATAGAAATCCCTAATGTAATGTAATGTAATTAAAATCATAACATACAGGTTTAATAGTTTTCTTTGGTTATATTAGTTATAGGTCTACATAGGGTTACCATATGGCCCCAGAAAAAAAAAAAAAAAAGAGGATATCCAGGTTTTATGTTCATTGAAAGTAATGGAAGTAAGAAGGATGGATAGAGACATCTGGGTTTCACTTCCATTGAAAACAACGAAAGTAAAACTTGGATGTCTCAATCCATCCTCCTTTTTATGGAGCCATATGGTAATCCCTAGGCCTACAAAAGGCCTTTTAACATAATATATAAAACCACAAAAACATATAGGGGTGGGATCAAAGCTTATGAGGGTGGAGTGGGGATGGGGACAAACTTCATATCGCTTAATAGTGCAACCTCACCTTGAGTATTGCATTCAGTCCTGGTCTCCTTATCTCAAAAAAGATATAGCGGCACTAGAAATGGTTCAAAGAAGAACGACCAAGATGGTAAAGGGGCTAGAACTCCTCTCCTATGAGGAAAGACTAAAGAGGTTAACGCTCTTCAGCTTAAAAAAGAGACAGCTGAGGGAAGATATGATTGAAGTCTACAGAATCCTGAGTGGTGTAGAACGGGTACAAGTGGATCGATATACAAAGACTAGAGGACACTTGATGAAGTTACACAGTTATTTTAAAACCAATAGGAGGAAATATCTTTCCACTCAGAGAATAGTTAAAGTCTGGAATGCGTTTGTCAGAGGATGTAGAAAGAGTGGTTAATGTAGCTGATTTAAAAAAAGATTTGGACAAGTTCCTGGAGGAAAAGTCCATAGTCTGCTGTTGAGACAGACATGGGAGAAGCGACTGCTTGCCCTGGATCGATAGCATGGAATGCTGCTACTATTAGGGTTTTTGCCAGGTATTTGTGATTTGGATTGGCCTCTGTGAAGATGGAATACTGGGCTAGATGGACCATTGGTCTGACTCAGCAAGGCTATTCTTATGTTCTTATTCTATACTTGGTATCGTATATACTTGAATATAAACCCATCGGAATATAAACCAGGCTTAGGGAGTTTCTTGCAGAGAGAATGATAATTATCCAACTTTAAAGAGTTAACAGCAGCCTGTACACTTCTCCCTCCGGGTTCGCGGGGGATAGGGGCAGAGCTGGACCGCGAATGGCGAAAAACCGCGAATATCCGGCTCTGACCCACCCCCGCCTCCCTCCCGCCTTCCCGGCCTTACCTGGTGGTCTAGCGGGCTTTCGGGGCAGGAGCGATCTTCCTACGTTCCTGCCCCGTGCAGATCGCCATTAGGAAATGGCTGCTGGGAGTTCCCGTAGTCTCTCGAGACGACGACGGGAACTCCCTACAGCTATTTCCTTTTTTTTTTTTTTTAATTTTTATTTCTATTATTCAACAAAATTTTACAAGAATACATCTTGTTACATTAAATACAGGAAAGAAAAAAAAAACAATACAGAAGTATTACAGATTCATACTTATAAAAATAATTTTTCCTTTCTTAGACCACCATAATAGGGGGATGGTCAATCGAAACTTTTTGAGAGAAATTTAACGAGGAACTTAATTAAACGATTAGGCTTTATGTTCTAAACACCAGCTATTAATTTCTATTTTCCCTCAATCCTTGATGATTTTCTTTACATCCAAGAATTCCTTCAGGTGATTAGGAGAAAAAAATGTGTATTTAACTCCCAAATATCTAACTAAGCATTTACAGGGGTATGCTAACAAGAAAGTTGCTCCCAATTTTATAGTATCTTGACGCATAGAGAGAAATTCTTTCCTCCGTTCTTGTGTAGTCTTTGCGACATCAGGATATATCCAAACTTTTTGCTCCCCAAATAATTTCTGTGAATTTTTAAAGAATAGTTTCATAATCATGTTCACGTCTTGCTCGAAAACGCCTACAGCTATTTCCTAATGGCGATCTGCACGGGGCAGGAGCGTAGGAAGATCGCTCCTGCCCCGAAAGCCCGCTAGACCACCAGGTAAGGCCGGGATGCCGGGGGGAAGACTTAAGGATGGTTTTTTTTTTCCCCCCGCCCCAAAAAATCACGAATATGTGAAATCACGATTACTGAAACCGCAAATGGGGAGGGGGAAGTGTAGTTTCAAAAAGCAAGCAATCATCTGTAAACTAATTTAACAAACAAAGTGACATAGTTGCCATGTTAATTCATTTTGACAGGCAGAAATAAGTCAGAATTGTAGATGGTGCATTTCAAGTCAACTAAACAAAAATTTTATAGTAAGCAACTAAACTCGAACACAAACCGAACTCAAGGCAGTCTTGCAAGGTTACTAAGAGACCTCATGTCAGCCATTTTGAGTAATGAGAATGCACAGGGCAAAAGCATAGGAAGATCACTCAGGTTCTGACCACTGGACTAGAGAGTTGCATGGGGACCTGTCCCCATCTGTCCCTGCTGGAATCAACCGTTCCCCACCCATTCCCATAAACTTCAGAAGTAGTTATTTCATTTAATTATGCTACTGAATTAGAGGCTCTGGTAAAAATTAATTTACAAATAAGCAAAGACACTTTTAATTTGGAAATATTAATTGGGAAGAATACATACTTTGTAAATGGGTTTCTGCCAGAGCCTCTAATGTAAATATAAAGTATATGTCAGCTGATGACTTCTTCTGATGGTGGCCAAAAATCCCTTTCACCAAGCTTGGCAGGCAGCAGCAATGTCCCTAAAATGCAGGCACCTCAGTGGCTCAAGGATGCTGCCAGCAACTGCTACGCTTGATAGAAGGAAGTTCCGGGCACCTTTGGATGAGGTCCTCAGTTAGGGGTGCTTGGGGATCCCCAACAGCTACAGCTAGTCAGCAAATACTTCAACACTGGAGAAATAAAAATAGAAATGCATTTCCTTTTCTACTGAACACAATACAAATACATCTGCTATACACATTTCCCAAAGCTAATGTATTTCAGTCAATAAATTCCTTTTTTATACCTTTGTTATCTGGAGATTTATTTTTCCATCAAATTGGTTCCAGTTTCTTTTTTCTGCTTTCCTCCTGTCTTCTGCAAATTCTTCTTCAAATGGTTGCTTTCCATTGGTTTTTCCTACCATGATCCAGCATTTCTCCCTCTCTCGTCCCTCCCTCCAATTGTTCAGTATCCTCACTCCCTTCTATCCTGGATCCATCTCACTCTTTTTCCTTTCCCCCTCCACCCAGAGCACAGGAAGGCCTTTCCAGCAGCATTCTCTAAGGAAAAACAAGCAAATCCTAGCATAATCTGGCATCTTTCTCATGCAGGTGGCATAAGTGCTACTCAGAAGGCAGACATAATCATATATGACACCTGTGCAGTACTTTAGATGAAGTTACTATATAAAATTACATAACAGTCTAGGGATGCTGTTTCCCATGCGTTTTAATATTTCTGGCTGCTTAGTGTAAAAACACTTTTTTCTATGTGCAGAGGATGCACTATCTGTGAGGCGGTCTAACATCAGATTCTATTGTCTGACTGGAATTTACTTTATTTCATTTATTTTATTTTTATTTATTGTTTTCTCAGGTACTTTAGCTAGATTGTGAGCCTTCGGGACAGCTAGGGAAATCCAAAGTACCATTTTTATTTATTTTAATGTATCTTTAATCTATCTTCATTGTAAACCGCTTTGAACCTCATGGTATAGCGGTATATAAGAAATAAAATCAAAATCAAATCAAATCATATGTAAAGCTATCAACACCAACCCTTCCCATTCCTCTCTCTTCATATGCATTCGCACATACACATAACTGAGGAAAATGCAAGCAAAGCAGATCTGAGAATGAAAATTGCAAGTCTAGGTATTAGTTGGGGGTCCAATCTTCTACATTCATATTTTAACTCCAGAACAATTTTTTAGTTAATAAGAAGAAACCATTTCATGGTGTTCCTGTCCCATCTGAGATCTCATGCATTGCGTTCTGCTCAGCATAGCAGGTGAATCTACATAGTCATGCTCTGGCTTGATTATTTATGACTTCCACAGTGAATATTGTAATTTCTGCCTCACACATCTGGACTGAGAACTTGCCCAGTTACAGATGCATTTTAATTTTTTGTCTAAGTTAACCAGTCCATTAAAAAAAAAAAAAACACCACCACTTTTGTTTCAAACAAACCAGGTAACAAACCCAATCAGAAATCTCAGCATTTTCTTGACCCAAATAGCACCATAAGTTAATACGTTTTTCTTTTCTTTCAACTTTTCAGGGAATGGAATTATAGTGCAATGATGTCATATGTGTACCTTGCTTTCTTTTGTGTGTCATTTTGTGCTTTCTTTTGTGTGTAATTCTTAAAATCCTAGAAAACCAGAACAAACTATCACTATTGGGGTGCACACAATAAAAACTTTGAAGAACTAAGAAGAAAATCCCCAAAGCATTATCAACCCCCCCCCCCCCATTATTCCTCAGTTACAAGATGACAAACCGCAGCGCGCTGACGCAATGAGCCCAGCCAGTCATATTCAGAGACTTGAGGCCAGAACCACAGTTCGAAAACGAAGCACGGGAGATAGTCAGCTTCCCAAAACTCAAGAGCCCGAGAATAGGAACAGGGCACACAGGAAGCTGACGCTATCTGCCCACGATCCCCATCGCCGCACTCCACACTCTCTCTCTGCCACCCCATTACAGGAACCGGTTTCCCTCGGACCGATTCTTGCAAGGAAGCGTGGCAGACACTTAGCGAAAGTGTCCTGTCCTCGGACATCTGCGCCTGGGCTGAAGCATCGGGGGGGGGGGGGGCCTAAGAGCTGCCAAGCGACTGGAGCCAGTGCTGGGCTTTTGCACGCCCTTTGCGGTGGCCCCTGCTTCTCTAGCCTTTGGAATACCAGTTCCTCCAGCTTCCTTTTAGCACAGCCTGGCTCCGCGAGGGGGAGGGGGTTGCATTGATTGGGGGGGAAATGCTGGTGAATGGACTTGCCTGGGCTTGGCAGCGCGTCTCGCCTCCTCCGTCCTGCCGGCCGCTGTCTCGCCTGGGAGCGAAGACTTCTTCTGCATGGGGGCAACCCGCTGGAATACGCCGGGGGAGCGAAAGGAACCCCCCCCAAAAAAAAAAAAAAACAACAACTGACAGCCGAATTAACAGAAAAGGTCCGGTAGAAACTCGATCTGCCGAAGTTTCGGTGCCATTCGGCGCCTCTTTCCCCCCTCGGCTTTCCTTTTCTCGATCTCGCTCCCTTTGCCGAGAGGGGTTTGTCGGTCGCTCTGCAGCTTTCCTCCCACACAGGAGTTACAGAGAAGGAGCCGCGCTCGCTGGCTGGCTGGCTGGGCTTGTGTAGGAGGATCCGGGGGAGGACTGGCGCTCAGTCTATGGCCAGCCATGGGGAGCTTTTTCATCTTAGGCGACGAAAGAGAGCGAAGGAAAGACAGGAAAACACTCGTTTGGGGAAGCGAGACGGCGAGGAGGAGCCAATCGACGAGCAGCACTCCCCACGCCCCCCCCCCCCCAAACCGGAGACAGCGACAGGTCGCGTTCCACTAGGTCAGGGGTAGGCAATTCCGGTTCTAGAGAGCCGGAGCCGGGTCAGGTTTTCAGGATATCCACAATGAATATGCATGAGATAGATTTATATCTCAAGGAGGCAGTGCATGCAAATCCATCTCATACATATTCATTGTGGATATCCAGAAAACCTGGCCTGGCTTCGGCTCTCGAGGACCGGAATTGCCTACCCCTGCACTAGATTTTCTTTTCTCACCCTGGGGCAGGGGTGTCAAAGTCTCTCCTCCAGGGCCGCAATCCAGTCAGGTTTTCAGGATTTCCCCCCAATGAATATGCATGAGATCTATTTGCATGCACTGCTTTCATTGTATGCTAATAGATCTCATGCATATTCATTGGGGAAATCCTGAAAACCCGACTGGATTGCAGCCCTTGAGGAGGGACTTTGACACCCCTGCCCTAAGGGTTGGGGTGGAGGGAGAATCTGCTCTTGGGCTTCCATGTGCTTATTTAGCAAGAAAAAAAATGGGGGGGTGGGGCTACTGCAGCAGTAACCTACAAGATGCCAAGTTCTTGATAAGAAGCAAAACTTTTATTGCAATCATTAAAACATATGACAGTTTGTATCCTGGTATGGTCCAATGGTGTGGAAAACCGGGACCCGACACGGTCCCTGTTTTGAAAACACACTCCTTCCTCAGGGGTCCTAGTGTGAAAATGTTGAATATGTAAGCAAATATATATGCATGTGTGAAGGGAAAGTGATCAGAACAGCTGTGGTGTGAATGGTGACAGCCTTGATGTGTAATGTGAAAACAAACTGGTTGTTTGTGGATGATGTGAATAAGTGTGATTTGAAAGCTTGTACCAGGGCCTGATCAGCTCTAACACCTGACCACAGCTCTTAACACCTATGGCTAATTCTGGGTATTGTGCAGTGATATTTATTTACAGTTCTCTCATGAGGCATTTTTATTCACTAGCAGCAGGGAGAGCAATGAATGCATTCCTAGATCTGGTGAGAAGCATGGTTTCAGAGAGAGGTCATTTATTTGGGCAGATCTTGACTAAGGCCTGTGATGCTAGGCTGGAAGCAGGAAAGAAGAGAGAGTGCTAGAGCCTGGTACCATATCAACTGCTAAAGTATGTCCAGCCAAGATACTGAGGACTAAATGGTATTCAGGGAAGGAGGTTGCTTTTTTTTGTTTGTTTGTTCAAACATTTTATTAAATTGTATAACAAAATAGTCAAAATACAACTGAGAACTATATAAAATATAACATACAAAGTAAATATATTGGTATTATCATTGTCAGAAGAGAAAAAAATACTACAATTATTACCAGTTTATAATTAACAGAAACAGAATCATCTTGAAACTTATCTCCTCAATGGGTATTATGTTTCCAAATCTTACAAATTTTATGGTATGTGTTAGGGGGGGTTTTCTGCAGCCTTAAGTTCATATTTATAGATGACGCAAATTGTATGCCACCAATATGTTATATTATATTACTATTATATGTAGGGAAACTGAAAATCTTGAGTGATATCTATGTTACCTGTACAGATATTAGTGTAATGTATGTAATACCTACTGTTCTTTCATTTGTATGACACTGTTTTATATAAAAAATCAATAAAGATTAAAAAAAAAAAAGAAAAAGATGATGGATAATGAAATCGAATTATTGATTTTCAGAATTTTTGGGATAGTCGTTCATATCTTTTGCCAGAAAATATTAATACACGGGCATTCGAAGATCATATGTGCTAAAGTTCCATCTTTTTGGTTACAATGCCAGCAAAATTTTATATTGGCGATGTTCGCTCTCCACTTTATAACCGGAGTCCATATTGCCCTGTGGGCCAGAAAATATAGAGATTGAGATAGGCTAACTGATTGTGTAGGTCTGTTGACTTTAAGGCCTCCTTTTACGAAGCCGTGTTAGCGGTTTAACACACGTAATAGCGCGCGCTAAACTGCCGGCCACACTAGCCGCTACCGCCTCCTCTAGAGCAGGTGGTAGTTTTTGGGCTATTATGGGAGTTAGCGCGTGATGAAAAGTCTCATGCGATAAAGCTGCTAACGCAGCTTCGTAAAAGGAGCCCTAAGTGTTCCCAGTCTACAGTTTGCTCAGTAATTTCCAGATCTTGTTCCCAAACTTTTGTAAGTCCGAGATGTGCATGAAAAGAGAAATTATTAAGAATTTTATGGATGGGTGAGACAAACCTGCCTTGCACTAATAATTTTTTTATTTAGATCATAGATAGAAGATGTTTTTTGTAAATTATCAACATTTATGGAGCTCGTTTTTTTATTGTTTACAGAAGGTGTAACCAATTAAAGTACTGGTTTTTAGATAAGTTATATTTTTGTGAAAGTTCTTCAAAAGAGTAAAAGATATGGTTACAGCAAAGTTGTTTCAAGGACCAAATACCATGAGAATGCCAAAGAGGCCAGAATATAATCGAGTGATCAATTTTAACTTTGGGATTATACCAAAGTGACATCTGATGTTAACCAATAGATGAAGAACAAAAGCAAAAACTGCAGTGATGGTGTACAGCAGGGGTAGGGAACTCCGGTCCTCGAGAGCCGTATTCCAGTTGGGTTTTCAGGATATCCCAAATGAATATGCATGAGATCTATTTGCATGCACTGCTTTCAATGCATATTCATTGGGGAAATCCTGAAAACCCGACTGGAATACGGCTCTCGAGGACCAGAGTTCCCTACCCCTGGAGTACAGGATGCCAAGGTCTTTATTGGATAAACATAAGAATAAAATCATAAAACAGTTTTTATCCAAAAGGACGGACCCAACACAGTCCATGTTTCGAAGAAACACTCCTTCCTCAGGAGTCCTAATCTGTGATGTATCAATGCAAAAAAACCTGATGGATAACAACCGGATAAAACCGGTGAATAGCTGAACAATCTTAAGGGCTCCTACGTGATGCAGGGCAAAAGTGAGAGCTATTCACCGTTTTTATCCAGTTATCCATCAGGTTTTCTTGCATTGATACATCACAGATTAGGACCCCTGAGGAAGGAGTGTTTTTTCGAAACACAGATCGTGTCGGGTCCGTCCTTATCTGTCCTTTTGGATACAAACTGTTTTATGATTTTATTCTTATGTTTGTCCAATAAAGACCTTGGCATCCTGTACACCAGGGGTCCCCAGAGTCCCTCCTCGAGGCCGAATCCAGTCGGGTTTTCAGGATTTCCCCAATGACTATGCATGAGATCTATGTGCATGCACTGCTTTCAATGCATAGTCATTGGGGAAATCCTGAAAACCCGACTGGATTCGGCCCTCAAGGAGGGACTTTGGGGACCCCTGCTGTACACCATCACTGCAGTTTTTGCTTTTGTTCTTTGACTTGTTACTTCACTGCAGTCTCGTTGGATACTTTTCTGTTTTTGCCTTTCGGTGTTAACCAATAGATAACATGGCGAAGCAGTATGATAAGAATAAAAATCAGGAAAGTTACCACCCTTATCCTTAGTAGCTTTAAGAGTTTTCATGGCTACCCTTGGAGGTTTGTTTTTCCAAAGCAATTTAGACAATTTTGAAACAATTTGTTTGTAAAATTCTCTAGAGCAGTGTCTGGGCAGCATCATCAATATAGAATTAATCTGAGGGGTTAGTGCCATTTTGATTGCATCCAGCCTACCCCATCAGGACAGATTCAAAGGTGACCATTTTGTGGTAGCTTCATTCTTGATGGTCAAAAACAGTTTTTAGCATTAATTTACAGTTTGTTCTAAATCTTTATTAAGCTATATCCCTAGATAGAACATTCAAGTAAACACAATATCTTGACCCCAATGAATTAAACGAATAGGTCATCAAATTGAAACTGTAAACGCTTTTTAAAACCTTTTTTTCCTTTAAAAAAGGCTGTTAATATATAGACTGTTCAATTAATCTAAACAATATCCTCATTTTCTGACTGAATTCATTACAAATGATTAAAGCATCTTCAATCAATTCATTCTATACTTTTTCTTAAATAATCCCATCCTTTGTGTTCAAACTTTAAATGTTTCTTTTTTGTATAAATTGTAGTTCTTCCCATTACCCATTTGTACCAGTTTACTAATTTGTAATAGAACAAATGATTTGTATGTAATGTCTTATCTTATTTTATTTTGTCCATCCTGCTCTCTTTTTATGTATTGAAACATGTAATACGCATTGAAATATATGATATTGCGTAAAAAATCAAAATCTATTAAACTTGAAACTTGAATTGAATTGGGGACCATTTAAAGTTGTGTGTTCCAACATTATGTTGTGTAGTATATTAATTCATTGGCATGATCTCAGATTTTTCCCAGTTTATTTTGTATCCTGGAGAATATGGAGAAACTTCACTGTAATCATTAGCCCCCTTTTTTATGAACACACAGCGCAGGTTTTAGCGCCGGCAGCGGTGGTAATTGCTCTGACGCTCACAGAATTCCTATGAGCGTCGGAGCAGTTACTGCCACTGCTGGCGTTAAAACCCGCGTTATGCTTTTGTAACGTTATGCTTTTGTAACGTTATGCTTTTGATGGATATTTCTTTTTTTTTTTTTTTAACATATTTTTATTGAGAATGGCAAACGGCCCAGACAAATCAGTATTTTCCTTTTATGTATTCTTTCTAAGAAATTGTAGTTCTTCCCTTTTTTCTCAATGTTTTCACGCCGTAAGTATGTTTGTTTAGTTGGTATATGTCTAATTATTTAAAATGTTTGTCTCCCAGCTATTTTAATTTATAACATTTTTATTGAAGAAATATAATAATATTATAATAAAATAGTCATTAAATTAAAATTTATCATATTAATATCCATCAAATATCTTTCATTTCTTCAAAATATATTTCCAAAATACCCATTACATCTCTCAATACCCTCCCCCTAATTCCTACCCCCTTCCCTTTTCCTATTGACCTCTCCCCCCTATCCTCCCCCAAAATTTAGTTTATAACTTTTTTATTGAAAGAATCATACTAAACCCCCCCAAACCCAATGAAAGTTGACAAAAATAAAGAATAATAAAAGTAAAGAACTGGAATTTTAGATAAATAATCATAGCTTCAATTACTATGTACAACGCTTTGTACCTTTGGATAAGCGTTTAATCAAAATTTAAATAAACTATGAACTAAACTATAAAATGGCAATACAGGAAGAACAAGAACAACAATAGAAGAGGGAACAAATATAGTCCTCCCCAAAAAGAAAGAGTCCATGTGGATGCAGGTCAGAGTCCAGCAAAAAGAGAAACAGCAGACCATCCCAGACCCACAACTCTCGGGACAAGCTGGGATAGGAACAGAAGGAGATTGTCTGCATAAGCAGCAACTTTTATCTCAGTTTTACTGGTTCACAGTCATTCGCGCGCGGGACAAAGTCGTGCCGACATTTAAGCCCAGACAATTGGGCGCAAGACTGCAGCGTGCTGCCGGAAAAGTTAATTTTAAAGAGCTCCAACAGGGGTATGGGGGGAACCCCCCCAGTTTTTCTTAATAGTGTTTGCGCTGCCGTTGGAGGGCAGGTTTGGGGGGTTGGAATCCCCCATTATAGAGGAAACTTAACTTTTACCCGATTTTTTTAGGAAAAAGTTAAGTTTTCTGTATAATGGGGAGGTTGCACCCCCCACACACCCCCAATGGCAGCGTGAACAGTATTAAGTAAAGGGGGAGTTCCCCCACACACACCCCATCGGAGCTCTTTAAAATTAACTTTTACAGTGGTGCACTGGAGTCTTACGAACAATTGTCTGTGCCGAAATGTTGGCGTGGCTTTGTCCGGCGCGCTTTTGTCCCGTCACCGTTTTACTAGTACCTATCACTAAGATATTAGAAGAAGGAGGTTGCTTTTATCCAGTGGTCTCAAACTCAAACCCTTTGCAGGGTCACATTTGGATTTGTAGGTACATGGAGGGCCGCAGAAAAAAAAGTTAATGTCTTATTATAGAAATGACAATTTTGCATGAGGTAAAACTCTTTATAGTTTATAAATCTTCCCTCCCCAAAGGCTTGCATGTTCCCCTCCTTCTTTGCAGCGTCCTCCAGCTTCTCCCCTGGCCTCCCGGTCTTAGTTTCAGCTAATTACCATGCCTTCAGAGAGGATCACTGGTGCTGTCACCTTCCTTGCAGGCTGCCATCGGCCTCCGCAGCACATTCCCTCTGCCGCAGTCCCGCCCCTCCTCTGACGTCAGGGGCAGGATCGCGGCAGAGGGAACGTGATGCTGAGGATGACGGCAGCCTGCAAGGATCGCTACAGCACTGGCAATCCTCTCTGCATGCTGCAGTAATTATCTGAAGGTAAGAGCTGGAGGCCAGGGGGGAAGCCAGAGGGCGCCGCAAAGAGCAGGCAGCACTAGTACAGATCGCGGACCGCAAAATAGTACCTGGCAGGCCGCAAGTTTGAGACCACTGCTTGTATCCAATTCCTCCTTCCTATGTGGGCTGTCCTGCTTGCAGAATCACAGGATTTAAGATGACTCAAAAGGACAGTGAGGTTCCAGGATAGTCACCCTGTTTGCCCACCCCTTGTTATTGGCCTGGATCAGTTCAAACACTCCGTTTTGCCCAACAGTTTCCTACAGTTCCAAAAAGCAGATGCAGAGACGTGTAAAAAATGATAGATGTGCCATCAAGAATGACTGGGATGTGTGGGGGCAGAAAGGCTCCTTCTTAGCTGGCATGGCACGTTCCCTGCCAAAAACAGAAATTAAAGAAATGCAACACATTGTGGAAAGTAGGGAACTGGTGCTAAAAGTCAAGAGAATAGGGATTTGTATTTACATTACAATTGAGTTGCTGTATATCAAACATTTAATTATAATAAGAACACATTGGAAATAGCATTTTATCTGAAAATAAATGTGGACAGCCATACTATAAAGGACAGATTCCTCCAGTTCTGGTTTTACCCCATGGTGTGCCTGGACATGTGACTGATTTCCATATCATCTCTTACCTCCTCTTTTACGAAACTGCGATAGCAGTTTCTAGCGCGGGGAGCCACGCTGATTGGCCCGCGCTGCTCCTGACACTCATAGGAACTCAAAGAGCATCGGGAGCAGTGCGGGCTATTCAGCGCAGCTCCCTGCGCTAGAAACGGCTATCGCAGTTTCGTAAAAGGAGGCCTAAATCTATTTTTGTGTGTGTGTGTGTGTTAAATAATATGCTTAGTTTATAAATATGCAATGAAAGCATCTGAAAAAAAAAATCCCCAAGAAAACATGACTAATGAAAATATAGAAATCAGCAGGACTATCTTACTAAAAATTCTACCTCTAATCCTTGAAACGGGTACAAGTGGATCGATTTTTCACTCCATGAAAAATTAAAGACTAGGGGACACTCGATGAAGTTACAGGAAAATACTTTTAGGGCTCCTTTTACAAAGGTGCGCTAGGGCCTTAACTCACGCAATAGCGTGCGTTAAATTCCCGAGCTCACTAGCCACTACTGCCTCCTTTTTAGGTGGTAGATTTTCAGCTACTGTGCGCTATAGCACGCGGTAATTTTGTGCCGGCGCTAAAAACCCTAGCGCACCTTCGTAAAAGGAGCCCTTAAAACCAATAGGAGGAAATATTTTTTCATTCAGAATAGTTAAGCTCTGGAACGCGTTGCCAGAGGTTGTGGTAAGAGCGGATAGCGTAGCTGGTTTTAAGAAAAGCTTGGACAATTTCCTGGAGGAAAAGTCCATAGTCTGTTATTGAGAAAGACATGGGGGAAACCACTGCTTGCCCTGGGTCGGTAGCATGGAATATTGCTGCTCCTTGGGGCTCCAGAATCTTTTGTTACTCTTTGGGATTCCAGAATCTTGCTATTTTATAGGATTCTGAATGGAATGTTGCTACTCTTTGTGTTTTGGTCAGGTAATAGGGACCTGGATTGGCCACCGTAAGAACGGGCTACTGGGCCTGATGGACCATTGGTCTGACCCAGTAAGGCTATTCTTATGTTCTTATAAATTCCACTTGTATACAATTTTTTTTTCTTTTTGTTGGACTCTATTTTCTGTATAAGCCTGTTTTTATTCTTGGTGTTCTTTGTTATATCTACAAACCATGTAAACTAATTCATCATGTACAACATAGATAATGGGGTCCTTTTACTAAGGTGCGCTAAATATTAGCACGTGCTAAATGCTAACGCATCCATAGGATATAACCGACACGTTAGAATTTAGCGCTCGCTAAAATGGCTAGCGTGCCTTAATAAAAGGACCCCAATGTTTTTTTCTTCTTTTTCCCCTTTGTTAATTATATAAAATGAATAAAATATTTGAACTAAAAAAATAAAGCAGAACTGTAGCTTCAGGCAGGTAGTGAGATTAAAAGTAAAACCAAAACTGGAATATTTTATCCCAATGAGATGGTCTATTGACTTCAGGCTATTATGGACAGGCTGAGCCAGTCCTGGTTATGACACCTCTGTAGCTAAGCCAGTAGTTATAATTTCACTAAGACCAGCAGAGACTACAAATCCATAGATGCAATAGGGAATAAACCTGCCCCTGATTGGCTGGATTTTTCTGGTAATCCAAGCAATCTCTTCTCTCGTCACCTTTATACTCCATACCTGCTTTTTCTTTTTTGCTGCCCCTTCCCATCATTATCCAAGACTTTTAGAAAAGAAATAAAGACCATACTCTTCAAGAAAGCCCTGAAAAAAGAAATAACACCGCAAGTTTCAATCACCACCTCTCACTAAAGCCAACTACCCAAACAAATAACCATACACATTTCTTACTCTCTTTGAAAATGTCCAAAGTTGTTTTTTTTTCTCTCTCTAGTAAGTTCTTGTTGTAATACATCCTTGATAATTCTTTTGTGATCCGCCTTAAACTGCAAGGTAATGGCGGAATAGAAATCCCTAATGTAATGTAATGTAATGCAATGCATTCATACACCTCTTGATACCTCACAGTGCAGGCAGGCATGCTTCCTAGAATAGCATCACCACACAGGCAGCTTCACCTACATGTGGCTATGGTAGATCAATTCAGAGTTAGCGTGTTCTCTGCCTCCTCTCAGCCCTTCAGTGGGTTTGCGTGTGTCTGTCTGTGCCTGCGTACATCAGAAACAGGCAGAATGAACGTCAGCAGTGAAATCACTCTGGTACCATCCACTCCTCTGAGGATAGCTTGGAGATAAAAACAAAATAAAGAATTTAAAGGAAAAAAAACCCCAAACCATTAACTATTCACTGCTTTGTTGTGACATTGTTAGGAATGGCAGTTTATAATTTTTCAAATTAAATCATCATATCTGTAATAAAATAATTGTGCCATTCTAATCATTCACACCTTAGAGTTAGCTATTAGAAGAAATCATGTATAAACATATGGAGGGAGGGTATGTATGGAGGAATAATTCTGAGCATATGTTTGTCTGAGTGTGTACGGTGAGTGTGTTCCTTTGTGTATGAGAGGGGCTGGATGTATTTTTATGTACTGTGTTTCCCCCAAAATAAGACAGTGTCTTATATTAATTTTGGGTCCAAAAAATGCATTAGGGCTTATTTTCAGGGGATGTCTTAATTTTTTCATAAACAACAACCATTCCTCCTTTCCTCTCCTCCACTCCAATTCTTCCTCTTCCCTTTATCCCCCCTCCCCCATGTGCAGCATCTTTCCTCCCCTCTCACCCATCTTTCTATCCCTTCCTCCCATTCCCCTGTGCAGCAGAACACCACTGACCCTCCCACTGTGATGCGGCAGAGGGAAAGCCCCAGTGGGGAAGACCATGAAGCAGCCCATTCAGAGCGCTGCCACCACTGCTGCTTTAGGAGACCTTGGATTGGAGGTTTGTCAGGTCTCACCAGGTTGGGGGTTGCTGAATTGACGAGTCTGATTTTTTTAAGTGAATCAGATAGCACTAGGTATCAGGGATGGCTTCGGAGAGTGTCTATCTTAACTAGGGCTTATTTTGGGGGTAGGGCTTATATTAGGAGCATCTTTGAAAATCATGCTAGGGCTTATTTTTGGGATAGGTCTTATTTTCGGGGAAACAGGGTATATACGAGGGCTGTTCAAAAAGTATCAGAACTTTATTCATAAAAAATACTCGTATTCAGACACAATAATCTTATACTAATCTCCTTCAAAGTAGCCCCCTTGAGCTACCACATACTTCTTCCAATGGTTCTACCACTGTCAGAAGCTGCGCTGGAACGCCTCTTTTGAGATTGCTCTGCATGATGTTTTCTCTTGACTGAAAGCTGGTTCCTTTCAGGGACATTTTCATCTTGGAGAAAAGCCAGAAGTAACATGGAGCCATGTCGTGTGCTGAGGAAATTGGGATCACTGTTCACAGTCTCCAGCATGTCCTGTGCGATCTCCAAACGGAGTTGCTTCTGCTCGATCGTTAGCAGCTTTGGCACGAACTTCACTGAAATTCTCCTGAAGCCCAAATCCTCATTCATAATGAAATGAACGGATTCAACGCTGATGCCTGCCTCGCTGCAAGTTCTCTGATCGTGATTCAATGATCCTGCATCACCAGGATCTACACTTGGTTAATGACGATCTCATTTCTGGATGTTGAGGGCCTACCAGAACGTGCTTCACTCTCCACTGATGTGCGGTCATCTCTGAAGCGGTTGTACCACTCCTTTATCTGTGTGATGCCCATTGCTTCGTCTCCGAAGGCCTGTTGAATCTTGCGGATCATTTCCACTTGGGAATCGCCAAGCTTTACACAAAATTTAATGCAGTAGCGTTGTTCAATTTTTTGTTAAAAACGAAAATCTGACGGCACTCACTTACACTTCCTCACTCATCGCTGGTCTGCCGGTGACTGACAGCTTCTGTAGGTGGGAAAAAATTCAAGCATGCGCATTAGGGTCACCTAACCGCGCCTCCCTAGCTTTATTTGTTTACGCATGAAAAATTAAGATCTGATACTTTTTGAACAGCCCTCGTATGTGTAGCAATATGAGAGGCATGTGCATGTATGATTGTGTGTGAGCTCTCACTTGGTGTAGTCATGAAGATAGTTTGTGCCTGTGGCATAGATATGATTAGGCAGAGACCCACTTTAACAGCAGCACACTCCCCCATTCTCCACTTCCCTTCCTCTCTCCACCAATCAAGTTAAAAACACCTTAGCTGGTGGGGATCCCCAAGGTGCACCAGCTAAAGACCTCCTCTGAAAATGGCCAAAACTCTTCTATCAAGCATAGCAGTTGGCAGTGGTGTCTCTGAGCTGCCGATGCCAGCATCTCACGCATGCTCAGTTTTTGCTTATGTGTAGAAAAATGTGCATGTGCGGGATACCAGTATTGGTAGCTCAGGAAAGCTGCTGCTGACTACCTTCAAAGGAGGTCTTCAGCTGGCAAGACTTAGGATGTTTAGAGTATTTATATTTTAAGTTGAAGGGGGTCCTGGGGGACAGGGCAGAAAGGAAATTTCATACCCATCCATTTTGTCCATAGACCCATCCAAAATTGGCCATCTGGCTATGATACTGGTGTGTGCATTTGTTTATGTTTTTTTAAAACACTTTGTATACCACTTAGGTAGACAAAAAGGATGTTTGTGTAAGCTTGTGTTTCGACATGTACTTTATTCCCTGCAGTACACGATAGGATGAAACAGCAGAGACGGTCTGGATTCCCTCTATTGTGGGATACAAGAGATAGAAATGCATGTGGATGGTCTTTATTCCTTGCAGCTTGTGATATAGTGGAATAGAACATAAGAATAGCCTTACTGGGTCAAACCAAAGGTCCATCTACCCAGTATCCTGTCTTCACAGTGGCCAAGCCAGGTCACAAGTACCTGGCAAAAACTCAAATAGGGTCTATCTTAATCATCTGTCTTATTCAAACACTTTCAACGGAGAGGATATCATATACGTATATTTGAGCCAGTAACTGCCGATTGTGCCGGCGTTAGTAAACTTGGGACATTGGCAATTTTCGGCGAAGTTCCCCCAAAGAAGATCATGGTGATCAAACGCTTTATTAACCCTTCTATGCATATGCTAAATTATCAACAACTTTATACACATGGGGTCATTTTGACTCCTTCACTTATAAGCATTGAAAGTTGCTTCAGCTTAATAATTTAGCAAATTCTCACTGTCATGGCACTCAAGTGAAATATTTATGTTTATAAAATGTATATTTAGGCCTATAGCACAACAGGTGATGTTCCGGTAATGTTTCAAAAAATGTTTCTTCTCTTATTCAGCACAGTCACTATACAAATATTGTAAAAAAAAAAAAAAAAATGGCTGTTGTTAGCAGTGTTTCTTTCACGGCAAAACCTAACAAAATATTTTCACACGTTTTTCAACTTCTCTCATCTCGTTTGCTGGGCATTACTTTGGAGATTTGGAGATACATTACGACTTTTTCATTGCTGTATTCCACTGCTGACAATGTTGCCTTCATAAACCTGTGGGGTCAATTTGACCCCAGGTATGTATAATCAGTTTACTCACGTTAAACTAGGTTAAAACAAAAAAAAAATTCAAAAGCTGTATTTATCACAGATGACAGGAAACGTATTGTCTGTTACTATCAAAAAAGTACCTGGAATTTGAAATCAAAATTACAATTTATAAGTAAGCAACTAAACTAATTTGTCAGGCTGGGGTCAATGACCCCAGGTGTGTACAGAGGGGTTAAGGCAATAAAGTGCGTTGGGAATTAGAGCTGAGTCAGCGCTGGAATCTACAAAAGATCATGAAGATACCACATATACTCATTGATCTGCATATAAGTCAAGACCCCCATTTCCCCCCCCCCAAAAGGAGAAAAAATGGTTGACTCAAATATAAGATAGGGGGCTTAATATTCAAGTATCCTCCCCTGCCAGGTCTGCACCCTGTCCCCTCTCCCTCACTGCCCTGTCCCATCTCCCTCCCTCCTGATGCCTTGCAGGCCTCCACTAGGCCTGCCGTGGGACCTGGTGGTCCAGGGGTGAGCCGAGAAATGAGGGATCCCCGGTCTCCTGTCCCAGCCGGATCAAATAAAAACAAAAACCCTGTGCACCTCCCAACTCCTTTGCGGCCTCGCAGCGGGCAGATCAGGAGGAATCCCTTCTGCCTCCTGTGCCTGCCGAAATTGACAACCATCCCTCCCTCATGTACCTTTCGGGCCCCTGGTAGCCAGCCGGTGCACGGAGCAAGAGCAATCTGGGTAAGAGAATTTGTTAATACCCTTTCCTTTGTTGCTTTAATAAAAACCCAAATAGTAGCAACATTCCAAGCTATCAATCCAGAGCAAGCAGTTGCTTTCCCCAATCCTATCTCAATAGCAGACTATGGACTTTTCTTCCAGGAACTTATCCAAATCTTTTTTTTAAACCCAGCTATGTTAACCGCTCTTACCATATCCTCTGGTGATGTGTTTCAGAGATAACTATTCTCTGAGCAAAAACATATTTCCTCCTATTGGTTTTAAAATTATTTCCCTGTAACTTCATTGAGTGTCCCCTAGTCAAAGAAAAAATATCGATCCACTTGTACCCATTTTACACCACTCAGGATTTGTAGATTTCAATCATATCTCCCCTTAGCCCCCTTTAGCATCTTGATTGCAGGGATAAAAAGATCTGGTGGTGGTCTTTATTCCTTGCAATAGTGAAAGAAATGTTAGTTTATTCCCTGAAGCTTGTGATACAGTGAGGCAGAAGGGATAGAAATATCCAGGTACAGTGTATGATACAGGGAAATAGAAGGGGCGGCAAGGGTAACAAATTACCTGCAGTGTGTGATATGCCAAGACAGATGGAGGAACACTATGGGGATAGCCTTTATTCTCTGCGACATGTCTTACAGTGAGATAAGGGATAGAAAAGCCTGGGGATAGTGTGACAGTGAGTAGTGATAGAAATACTTGGGGATGGTCTCTATTTCCTGCAGGACAGATTGAGACCTCCAGGTTTTACTTCCATTGCTTTCATGGAAGTAAAACTCAGATGTCTCAATCTATCTTTCTTACTTCCTGAAGGTCTCAATCTGTCCTCTTTTTTTTCTGGAGCTATATGGAACCCTAGTTGCAGGGACATAGCTCTGGGTGGACATGGGTCCGCCCACTTTTGCCTCAGGCCCACTGACCAGTTCTCTTAAGGGAGGGTAGCAGCCAGAAAACCAACAATTTAGGTGCCAGTTTCTAATGACCACTGACCTCCAGAGAAAAATGAGCTCCCTGCTTCCTCTCCCCACTCCACTGACCTCTTACTGTTCAAAAAGTGTCTGCCTTGAGCTCAGTTCTGGTGCCTGAAGCTGATCAGTTAAAAAAAAAAAAAAAAGACTTCAGAGCCAGGCACAGAGTTTGTGCATGCTCTTCTCACAAGCCCCACAATTATCACATTCCTAGCTGAAGGCGTGGCTTGAGAGAGGAGCATGTGCTCATTGACTGGCTCTGCAATTCTGCATCCCTTCTTAAGCCAATTCAGCTGCAGGCTCTGTAATTGAGCTCAGAAGAGCTGACTTTGAAATGTAAGAAGTCAGTGGGATACAGTGTTATATAGCAACTAAATAAATTCATCTAGTTACAATACTTAAATACAAGTTTTATTACTTTTTCTTGTAAAAAAAAGTACGGGATAACATTTGTTATTTACTAAAGCAGCAATTTCTCCAATTTTCACTTCTTTTTACCTAGTTACATCTGATGCTTGCATTTTGAAAATAAAAAGTAAAAGCGGAAGCGAGGTGTAAATGATGATTCCTCAGTAAACCAAACGAAACAGCAAATCCAGGGACAGGATTCTGCTATTGCAAACTTTATCACGCAAAAAGCGGATCATCTCATCTTAAATTTTGCTGTTAAGTGACTATAGCCTGAGAACAGTGGAGTGCTTTGTGTTTGTTGAACTGGTTACTGATCTCCAGCCACATAGAACAGCAATGAGTTGGGTCACTTTGAAGTGGAGTGTTATAGTAGAGAATGACAAGGTGACAAAATTCATCACCGTCCCCGTCCCCGCGGATAACTGCGGGAAATAATCCCATGTCATTTTCTAGTGTCTATTTCAACCTCAGTCCTTCTACATCAGCATTCTTCAAAGCAAAGCTTGTGGGTCAGTGGTTGTGGCCATTCATACTCTGATTCTTCCCTCTCTCCTTAAAGAATGACATGAAGATGGTTTCCCGCTTGAGCAAGGGTTGGGGATACAGAGCTAGGCACAGCTGTAAAGATCAAACAAAACTATTAATAGATACAGCCTTGTTACTTCACAGGATTGAAGGGTTAAAGGGCTAGATTAACAAACCTGCCCGATCGGGCCCGATCTGGGCAGGTCCGATTAATTACCCAAACTATAATATGCAGATGGGGCGATCAGAGGAACGCCCCCATCTGTCTGCCTGGATCGCTCTATAGCGATCCCAGCGCATGCGCAG
Source organism: Geotrypetes seraphini (assembly GCF_902459505.1). Lineage (NCBI taxonomy): Eukaryota > Metazoa > Chordata > Amphibia > Gymnophiona > Dermophiidae > Geotrypetes > Geotrypetes seraphini. The sequence goes on from NC_047086.1 coordinate 215,584,033, forward strand.
ACCATCTGTAGATGGTCTGCGCATGTGCTGAACCTCTGGGCCGGCAGAGATTTGTTTTTCTTCTTTTTTTAAATTGCTCTCAAAACAGTAGACTGACTTCCATTAATACCTCAAGTGAAAGCAAGGGAGACATGCAATGCCTTAGGAGCTCTGGAGAGTTCTGTTGGTCAAATGTCCATGGGTTCCAATCTTTGGCTTTGTGAAGGCAGTTTTTCACTGTCTGCTTTGGTGCAAATTGGGGGGGGGGAGGAGGGGAGCGGAAAGAAAGGGTTATTTTTTCTGATCTGCTGAGTTTACAGCATACTGATGTGTGAGTAGCTGCTCTGCCGTCTCTCTTTCCCTCCTCGCCCTGGCTTTCTCTAGGGCGAGGAGGGAGAGACGACGGAGCAGCTACTCACACATCAGCGTGCTGAAAGCGACCACTCTGAGCAGCCCCTGCAGGAAGATGCTGTCTTCTTTAATCTAGCTGGAGCCTGTGGTTTTAACCCACTTAAGCCCGCTGGTTAAAACCACGGGCTAGCAATGCGGCGAAGGGTGGGAGAGTCAGGGCAGGCAGGAGATCCGGGGCAGCCGGAGAGTCAGGGCATTCCACACAAGAGAACTCCACAGGGCAGTTGAATGTGGAACAGTGGGAGAGTCAGGGCAGCAGAGGATGTTCGGGGCAGGCAGATCAGGGCTGCAGGAGGCTGAGGCTGACAGGGCAGAGAGGGCTTCAATAGAGCAGGAGAGTCGGAAAGACGTTTTTGACTGGTCCACAGCTGTCACTTCTTGCGTTGACCGGCCAGCACAAAATTTCTTAGGTGAATTGCATCCCTGTCTACTTTGCATGCATTTCCCCTTATTTCCATGCACGGATTGGAAGCAGATCGTAGGAGAGGTAAGTGAATCAGGCCGGAGGGAAATTTGGTCGTAAAGGGGACGCAAACCGATCGGTACAAGATTAGTTTGCTTTGTGAATCTAGCCCATAGTCTCTTTAGATTCGAAGACATCTGAACTTGGGCTCCAAACATAAATTAGTTTCTTTCAGGTATTTCAATATTGGTCTGACTCCAGCCAGACTATAGTCTCTCTCTCACCAGTACTAAATTAAGAATTAGCTTATCTCAGCTAGGTTATGATAGCTATATGTAGCTGGGGAAGGCTAGGGTAACCAGATTTTGAAAAGAGGATGTGTGGCCCTGCCCTGTTCTGCCCCCCCAACCCCAGCCCCACGCATACCTCGTCTCTTCAGGTGGAATCTGGAGTGCATCTGCACATGTGCAGATGCGACATGATAACATCGCATACATGTGTGTGACATCACCGTACCGCATCCGCAGATGCACTCTGGACTCAGCCATTATCTCAATAGCTTTTTCAAAACCTGGACAAAATGCCTGGTTTTGAAAAGCTGTCTGGACACCTGGACAGTCTTCTAAAAAAGAGGATATGTCTGGGTAAATCTGGCCATCTGGTAACCCTAGGGACGGCACACACTGGGGACCCACTTCTTCCTTCCTTGGACCTCCTTAATCCTACTCTAGCCCTACCTTTTATACTTCTTGGTAGCTGTCTTCCTAGCTCCACCCCTTCTGTGTCACTTCCTCTTTTGGTGGGACTATGGGGCTTAAGGTGGTCTTGACTCTGTGAGGGAGTATTCTTCAGGGAAAGAGGTAGGGTCCTTTAGACTCTCTTGAAAGGACACATTTGAAAGGATAAGTCTTCTGTCTCTGTCTGTGCTGGAGGTGCTCAAACACAGACAGTGTTTGTGTTTGTTCTCTTGATGTTCTGGGAAAAGGCCATTTAATCTTGTTAATGAAGTTAGCTGTTTGAGACAATGGAGGTTCGACCCCCCACTGCCATGTACCGGTTGAGAGAGATAAGGGAAGCTTTAACAACTTTTAGATTTAGACAATGAAGCACATATCCTGCTCACTCACCCACCCCCCTTTTTATTGTCCAACCCCCTTTTCCTGTGTTGGTTACCACTGACCCATGTAAAAAGATATAAAAATGGATATAAACTAATAAAATACAGGCAATCTCTTTAGGACACTGTCTGAGTATCCTTCCTTTCTAAGGGGAATGCCTCCAAATATCTGGACAGATGACAGGGTGTGTGCAGGGCGGTTTCGGGACCAAGAAACGGACCCCGTTTGTTTCATCTCTCAGTTACAATCCTTGGTGAACAGATATATCTCTACCACAGAAGACTATTGTTCATCCTGTGAAAAATATGACATAGAAGTGACTGTCCATTAGATTGATAGTCCTTAGAGAGGAAGTCTGCTTGTCTGGCCCCAAGACTGAATAGTTCCCACACATTTTGAGGCTCATTTTTGAAACGGAAAGTTTACAAAATCTCAGATACTCATATATTAGAAACATAGAAACATGACGGCAGATAAAGGCCAAATGGCCCATCCAGTCTGCCCATCCGCAGTAACCATTATCTCTTTCTCTCTCCAAGATATCCCATATTCTTGTCTTTCGGAAAGATGTCTAAAGTGTATAATCAAACCAAAGGACAAAAAGTCTGTCAAAATCCATTAGTCATTGAAAAGAATAAGTTTTGGAAGGGGACGTTTTAGGGATGGTCATGGGTATGATATTAACAGTGTTACATGATAGAATCTGGTTTTGTACAATAATGGATAGCAAAATGATTTCCCTGTACCAGAAAGAAAAACATTGTGAATTAGAGCTGCTTTAAAACTGGAAACTTGTGTTTTGCTGAGTTGGAGCAGGGATGGGACTTATATACCATTTTATTGGACTAATCCATTTTTTTATTAGCTTTCAGAGGCCAAATCTTTCTTCAGAACAGTACAGTATACTGCTGTTATGCTATCCTGTCCTGAGGAAAGAGGTTTAGTCCACAAAATTTCCTTATTTCCATTTCCTATTTATAAACTTTTATCAAAACAGTTACAATACTACTTGATTCTAAGTAAAGCAACAAAAAAATCTTTCTACTTTTTGTCATTTTTGCTTTAATCATCTTCTCTTTGCTCTCTTCTTTCTATACACCGCTTGTCCTCTCTCCCTTCCATGCAACATCTGCCCTCTCTTTGCCCCTTCCACCCAGCTTCTGCCCTCTCTCTCTACCCCTTCCATCTACTGCCCACACTCTCTTTGCCCCTTCCATCTACTGTCCACCTTCTCTCTCTTCCATATGGCATCTTCCCTCTTTCTATGTCCCTTCAATAAACTGTATATCCAGGGTCCCTTCTCTCCATTGCAAATGATTCATTTCAGCTTCACCCCCTCTCCATTTTTCTGTCTCCACCCCCTCCCCTATGCTTTGGCATCTCTCTCTTTCTCTTCTCCTTTCCTTCCTTCCTTCCCAAGCCACACCATGGTGTGGTATCTCTATCTACTTCCCTTCCCTCCCCCCATGCCATGGCATCTCTTCCTCCCCCTCCTTTTTTCCTTTCCCTCCCTCCCATGGACTTGGCATCTCTGGTTCCTCTCCCTTGTCTTCCTACTCCCTTCTTCCCTCTCTCTCCCCAATTGGATGCAGCAGCAGCAGCATTTCTCTCACCCTCTTCCCTGTGCAGCAGTAGCATTTCTCCCCCTTCCCTGTGCAGCAGCAGCATTTCTTCCTCCTTGCCTGTGCAGCAGCAGCATTTCTCCCCCTTCCCCTGTGCAGCAGCAGCAGCAGCATTTCTCCTCTCTTGCCTGTGCAGCATTTCTTTCCTCCCCTTGCCTGTGCAGCAGCAACATCTCTTCCCTGCCCAGCATGTCTGGCCAGTTCCCCTGCTCAAAGCAGTAGGCGTCTACACCTCACACGATCCGCGGCTGCGTTGGAAGCCTTCTCTCTGATGTTGTGATGTCAGAGGGAATGCTTCCGACGCAGCCACGGATTGCATGAGGAGCCAACGCCCGCGTCTTTGAGCAGGGGAGCCGGCGAAGTGAAACAACCGCCGGAGGGAGCACAAGTTGGGACGGACACCACTGTTTACAGCATGGATGCCCACACTTTTTGGGCTTGCGAGCTACTTTTAAAATGACCAAGTCAAAATGATCTACCAACAATAAAATAAAAAAAACCCACAAAGCACACTGTACGCAGAGAAAATGTTAATTATCATTTATATTCGGGTTTTTTTTTAAAGAGGTCAAGGCAGATGACTCTATGCAATGCCACCTCAGTAACAACTATACAAAAATAGACAAATATCCCCGCCCTTTTTACTAAACTGCGATAGTGGTTTTTAGTGCAGGGAGCTGTGCTGAATGCCCCGCACTGCTCTCGACGCTCATAGGTTCCCTGCACTAAAAAACGCTATTGCGGTTTAGTAAAAGGGGCCATAGTGCAAAATATAGACAGCAGATATAAATTCTCAAAACAGACACATTTTGATCACTAAATTGAAAATAAAATCATTTTTCCTACCTTTTTGTCTGGTGATTTCATGAGTCTCTGGTCCTTCTTCTGTAAAGCCAATATTTCTTTCTCTCTCCCCCTGGCCCCCCTCTGTATTTCTGCCTTTCTTTCTCTCTCCCCCTGGCTCCCCTCTTTATTTCTGCCTTTCTTTCTCTCTCCCCATGGCTCCCTCTTTATTTCTGCCTTTCTTTCTCTCTCCTCCTGGCCCCCCTCTTTATTTCTGCCTTTCTTTCTCTCTCCCCCTAGCCCCCACAAAGCCATCGTGCCGATTTCTCCACTTCCCCAATTCTTTCCATAACCCCACCCCCAAGCCAGCAGTCGATTTCTCCCTGCTCCTTCCCCGAGCCAGGCCTGGCGCGTACAAGCGCCGGGCCCACAAGACTTCACCTCCGACGTCAGTTCTAACGGGGAGGAAGTTCCAGGCCAGCCAATCAGCGATTGGCTGGCCCAGAACTTCCTCTCCGACGTTGGAATTGATGCCGGAGGTGGGGCCCTGCACTTTTTCCTTGCCCACCAGCCCGCCTCACCTTTTGCCTCCACTTACCACACAGTTGCAGGCCGGGTTAAGGAGTGATTCTGTGGGGGAACCGGTGCCGAGATGCGGTGGTTAGATGGAGCAGCGGCAGAATAGGGTGGGTGGCTGGCTGTGCACCCGGGGAGGTCTGCCCCCCCCTTGGTATGCCACTGACTAAATTTATAAGCTGACCAGTACTTGTGTATTTATTCAATATTTATTCAATTTTCTATACCATTCTCCCAGGGGAGCTCAGAACGGTTTACATTCATTTATTCAGGTACTCAAGCAGTTTTCTCTCTCTGTTCCGGCGGGCTCACAATCCATCTAACGTACCTGGAGCAATGGGGGGGGGGGGATTAAGTGACTAAGGAGCAGCATGAGTTTGAACCCACAACCTCAGGGTGCTGAAGCTGTAGCTTTAACCACTGCGCCACACTCTCCCCTTGTGCTTGATAATAATCACTGCAGGTTGCTTTTTCATAGAATCTAGCTTCTGCATGCCCAACGTGACCATTTATTTTTTTCATCAAAATGGGACATCTATTAATTGTCAGTCCCGGTCCCAATCCCACCCTAGCCCCACCCCAATCCCACCCCCAATTTCTTCCATTCATTTTTCATGTACACATAATATCTTATTAATTCATAATGGTTACCATAAAATTTTTATAAAACCACAAAGCACACTATACACAGAGAAAATGTTAATTATCATTTATATTTGAGGGGGTTTCAAAGATGTCAAGGCATATGACTTTAAAATATGCAATGTCACCTCAGTAAATATAGAAAAATATATAAATACTGTATAGTGCAAAATATAGACAGCAGATATAAATTCTCAAAACTGACACATTTTGATCACTAAATTGAAAATAAAATAATTTTTCCTACCTTTGCTATCTGGTGATTTCTGTCTGGTTGCGTTTCCTTCTGTCTGTGCATCCTTTCTTTCATTTCTTTCTTTCTGCACTCAGGCCCAACAATTGTCCCTTTCTATTCCTTCCCTCCTTTGTCCTTAGTGCCCCCAGTGCCTCCTTCCCATGTCCTTAGTGTCCCCAGTGCCGCCTTCCTAGGTCCTTAATGCCCTTCCCATGTCCTTAGTGCCCCTAGTGCCTCCTTCCTAAGTCCTTAGTGCCCCTTCCTGTGTCCTTAGTGCCCCCAGTGCTTCCTTCCCATGTTCTTAGTGCCCCTAGTGCCTCCTTCCTACGTCCTTAGTGCCCCTTCCTATACCCTTATTGTCCTCAGTGCCTCCTTCCTATGTCCCCCTCACTACCTTCCAGCCTTTGTCCCAACCCCTCCCCCAAAGCCAGCCTGCCTGCCTACCTCCCTCCCTGCCATGCCAAAGCCTGCCTGCATACCACCCGCCCTCCCTGCTGCGCCTGCCTCCTTCCTTCCCTCCCTCCAGCAACCGACTCAATCCCCCCAGACCGCTGCTGCTGCCTGACAGCCTCCCTGCTTCCCTCCCTCCAGCACCAATTCAAACCCTCATCTGCCTGCCGCTGCTTCATCTTCTTTTTGCCACCCAGAAACTTTCTTCCCGATGTCAATTCTGACGTCGGAGAGGAAGTTCCGGGCCAGCCAATTGCTGCCTGGCTGGCCCGGAACTTCCTCTCTGACGTCAGAATTGACATCAGGAAGAAGGCTTCTGGGTGGCAAGAAAAAGGTGTAGCGGTGGCGGGCGGATGGGGGGGTTTGAATCGGCGCTGGAGGGAAGGGAAGCGATCGCTTGTCCCATTGTCCCCATGCACAGCTTCGGGATGCTGTCCCTGAAAATGGGACATTTTGGCGTCCCACAGCGGTGGGTCGGGACAACGGGATGTCTGGTCTAATAACGGGACTGTCCCATTGAAAACGGGACTTATGGTCTTATGCATGCCACAAATTTGACTAAAATGCTGCATCTTCATCATACTCAACAGAGCCTGGAAATTCTTTAGAATCACCCAAATAGTACCCAAACCAGAATATATAGTAATTTAAATAATGAAAGACCATATTTTACTTCCATGCAAAATAGCCTGTGCATACATGGACCTCAGCTAATGAAAACTGAAACTAAAAGCCACAGAGCACAGAGCTTGTACAATGGCTAGGGGTGTAGTCAGGATTGGAGTGATTCCTAGTCTTCTTGCCCATATTTGCTCTGCTTTCAAATGGCTGCCATAACCTCTTGTGGCAGTTTCATTAGATTGCCCCTAGTCAGGGCAGCCATTTTGAGAGCAGAATCAGTATGGAGGGAGTGGGGATCAATCCTGCCCTGATCACACTTCTAGACCACCACAAATTGTAAGATAGGCCTGAGGGGGGGAGGGGGTATCAATAGGTGACAGGGGGGAGAAGCAACTCTTGTTTGGAGGGAAGGGCAAAGCACAAATTTTTGGCTTCCGCTGAAAACACACAGCCAGTTTCTACTGAAACCATGCCTGTGTAGCTTTTCAGCGGAAGTCAAAATGAAAAAGGATTTTGGGACAGTTTCAGCACCATAACCAAAACCGAAATTCATTCATTCTCTATATTCAATTATAAAAAGCTTAATTAAAAGCCAGTCTTCAGTCCTGCCTTACATTTGTTCTCTGAAAGCTCTATCTACAGAGCAGAGGAAAGAGAGTTCCAAAGCATAAGAGTTACACAGAGTAAAGCCATGTTATGAGATTGGACCACATAAGAGATTCTGGTGTGCAGAGTCAGACCACAAGGCAAGTGCTGAATGATATGAAATAAGTATAGAAGACAAGATAAGTTGGAATACCAGCTATATAAGCACGATGTGCGAACATAAGAGTCATATATCTGATTCTATTGGAAAATGGCAACCAATTATGCTCTCCCTCTGACATGCGTGCGCCCCTTCCCTTTTTAACTTTTCTGGCATGAGCAGCATGACAATTTGACGTCACTTCTTAGGCACGGATCCCAGAAGTGACATCAGAAAGAATGCTGATGCCGACGCGGGCACCAACCTCGCGCCAGGGAAGTCAAAAAGGTATGAGGGAAGGCAAGGGGTGGGCACATGCATGACACAGAGAGGAGGAGGGGTGCCAGCACTCGGGGTGGAATGTTTCTCCTTACCACGCCACTGCAGTGAGATGCAAGGGATAGAAATGTTTGGGGGATGGCCTTTATTACCTGCAGCATTTGATACAATAAGATAGAAAGAATAGATGACTCAAAATGTGCTATAATCCACTGCATCAGAAGCTTCCTATGGTACAGGTACTAATTTGGGGACAAACATTCTAGAATAGGAAGTTGGATTCTGGTATAAAACATGCTGTGAATTTTCCTGGGGAAAGTGGGAATTCACAAAATGTGGTTTCTCACCATTTCTAATATTGACGACTATCACTGTCTGTTTGCATTGAGTTGATGAGCTATCCTTTGTGTTTTCTTTTTCTCTCCCTCTGGCTTGCTTTCCTCCCCAGCTATTTCGGGAAGGCGGCTATTCATCTCCACATTTCCACATGCCCCTCTGCCCACTCGCTCACTGACGCACATCCTTCCACCCACAGGCCCAGAGATGCTCTTTCTGCCAGCTCCTGAAGAACTTGGCCCACCCACAGAGACTCGGCTCCTCCAGGATGCCAGAGAGCGCAGCAGGAGAAACCTTCAAAGCAGCAGCAATTGAAAGGGGGGGGGGGGGGGGGAAGATAGAGAGGGAGGCAGGAACACACAATGCTGAATATCACAGAAGCAGCATTGTTATTTCCCTGCTATTTCTTTTGGTTAGTTGCATTTCTTTATCCTCTCTCAGCAATACATGTACAGAATGTCATGCCAATAAAGTTTCCTGTATGGAGCTGAATGAAATACATAGAGAGAGAGAGAAAGGAAGTGAAATACAGATACCTAGAGGGAAATGGAGAAAGGCGAGAAAATTAATGATTCAGTATAAATGTTGATTTGGAAGGCTTTAATTGAGAGGATATAAAATATTGTAGGTTTGTGTTTTTATGCCCATTCTGTTCAGGTGCTGATGAGGAAATGGGATAGGTGAAATGTGGGGGGATGGGTAGGGAGGGAAATGGGGCAAACAGGCAAAAGAACGAAAGGGGAAATGAGACAAGGGAGAAAGAGATAGAAAAAAACTTGCCCTGCTACAGTCTTTATTTTAGCACAGAGAAGATCGCACAGAATCAAGGCTATGGAATTTCCCTCTTCAGGAAGCATCTGGCAGTCGGGTGGAGGATACAGTGCTGATGGGTTATTGGGGTTCGAAGGCAGATACCAAGCTGCTATGACAGCTGGCACTTTTGCTTCCATGCATCAAAGACTCTGAAATCCCAGCTCTGTTTATTTTTAGCAGAGAGATGACGACAGCATCAGTTTTGCAAAATTATCTGATGCCTCTCTGCAACTGGCAGAGCAAGGTGGAGCTGTATTGTAGAAAAGCATTAGTCATATCTATATTATTTGAATGTTCTGATGTGTACTTAGTTGTTTCAAAAGTACAGTATTACGCTGACATTTTATTATATCTCTCTTGAATTTCAGTGCTGTTATAAGTATATTTTGAAACTGTTTCATGGTAGTCCTATTATTAAGTTTCAATTTGCTGATTTTGAATTTACCTCACATGTATTTATTTATAGTTGGTATTTTTACAGGAAGGGGTAAAACGCGGACCTCATGGACCTGACGGACCTCGCGAATCTAAACCCGCACGTCCTTAAAATTCTGAGGTCCGTGCCGATTGTACTTATTTTCTGGCTCTGACAGACCTCAGTGACAGTTTAGTGCTGACGGATCCGTCTCAGCATAGGGAGGGAAAAGTATTAGGATCCGTCAGCGCTACAATGTCACTGAGGTCTGTCAGAGCCAGAGACTAGTGCTAGTGCTGGAGCGGCTCTAAAACAAATTCTTTAAACTGGTTTCCTGTAGCCCCAGTAAATCAGCTCTGACAGACCTCGGTGACATTGTAGCGCTGAAGGATCCTAATATTTTTCCCTCCCTATGCTGAGACGGATCCGTCAGCGCTAAACTGTCACTGAGGTCTGTCAGAGCCAGAAAATAAGTACAATCGGCACGGACCTCAGAATTTTAAGGAGGTGCGGGTTTAGATCTGTGAGGTCCATGAGGTCCGCGTTTTACCCCTTCCCGCTTTTTACTACTGTTACCCTGTTAACAAAATTTTAAAGTTTATGTTGAATTGTACTTGCTATACACAGCCTTGGGCAAATCTCTTCATAAAGGTTGAAAAGGCTTAGGTCCCAATTCCTGCCCCATACTTTCTGAGTCTCTGTCATTTGAAAGTCAGATGCATCTGGGGACATATTGTAGAGGCCAGAAATGATCTCCAAACATATCCAAATTTTATTATGAGCTTCCATCTTTTATATCTTTTACATGAATCAGTGTTGTCAGCATGTGTCAGCATGTGACGTAAACACAAACCATATATGGACACAGGTCACATGAAACTTTAAAGACATCAGCATTTTCCTCTATCTCTGGCTGGAGTCCAAAGGGTCAGAAAAAGCCTTAACCAGCAGAGCCCCTAATCTAAATCTGTCTGTAAATACGGCTTAACAAAACAATTGAATTCACTTCACAACATCTCTGTTCAAACATACATGTCCTTGTAGTATTTTCAAAGAGGGAAAGACAAACAGGGTCTGGCTTTACAGCCTGAAAACATGGCCTAAGGACTTGATACGTGTCCCTTCAATCCCCTCTTACGTCATGAAAATGACATCATAAATACACAGCATGAGCTGGAAGGGAGTGATACTCTAGATATGTCTCTCAAGGAGGGTTTTTTTAGGAGCTGTAATACGAATAACACAGTATATGAGCAGTCAAAAACAAGAGTGCAGATAATAATAGAGATTATAACAATAAAAAGGTCTTTTACCCAACCCTGCATTCAACTAAAGTGCTGATCCCAAGAATTAGATAAATCAGAGTTACATTTGAGCTCAGCAAAGAGGTCTACTAATTTCTGAATGTCCATAGTAGGACCTATATTGTCAGAAAGAAAAGTACAACAGCATAAAATACTGGGAAGAATTTTAAAGAATTCTTAGCTAGAATCATAGCTAGGGCCATACGATTTTGAAAACCATCTGAGAAGTGGAGCCTAATTGATAAGTAATACCTTGCAAGGCGTCCCTAGAGTAGTTCACAAAGCGTTGCTCATTATAATAATTTTAACTAATCCGATCAACATTCTTATTAATAGTAATAAAGGGAATAAGGAACTCAAACCCAGCCTTAACCTGAGCTCGGGCCTTAAATTCATCTGGGACCCCTCTTGGGACCCCTCTAGCATCTATGTATACATGTGATCAGATTTATATCAAGACAAATAAAAGGAAAAACCATGTGAATAGGAAGGATGCCTTTCAGAAAGAATATGCAGAAGCATGGTAACCTTAACTAAAGTGCACTGGCCTATCCACTGGCTGGGTAGCTTAACATGGAGCCAAAAGTCTCCATAAAGCCAGTAAATATCAAATCTGATGCAGCAACAATGGGGCATACCTATGAGCCAAGGCAGAACAATAACCTGGGGGTAAATTACCTACAAAACTACCCTGTGTCAGATTAGAAACATGACATGTGTAATTGCCCTTATAGATGGTAACGGCAATATCAAGCTTTTGCTGTCCTGGCAGTAAAAGGTATTTAGAACACCACAGTGCACAAAGGGGATAGGTAAAATTAGAGGAGATATTGGTAAATAACCCAAAAAAGCATGGTTGGATACCAGGAGGGAGGTCCAGAGGTACGGTTCCTAGATGGGGTCTAGCTTGAGCACATATGTAACAATTACTCTTATTATGTTGATCAGCAGTGAATTTCATCCATTCTAACCAAAGGTTACGTTCTGAAAACCCTACCTCAACAGCCACAGTATCTTCAAAAGTGGGATTGGCAATAGCCATCATATCAGTAAGTTTATTGAATGTAGGGGCCAGTGGGTTAGTATTTTTGGGGCCCCCACATAATGGCGGGAGAGGATGAGTGGAGGTAGATAGATCCCGTAAGAAAACTGAGGGGTGGATAGCTAGACCCACCCTTAAACCACATGTCCATAATGTACATACCTTCATCAGTAGGTCTAGGGTTGTCAATAGTAAGAGAAATCTTAATAATTTGTGCAAGAACACTTTTCCTATAACAGGTTCCAACCTTATGAAGGGTCATACAAGTAAGCAGTGATTTACCATTTTGGTCCACTCCTTGAGAGACATATCTAGAGTATCACTCCCTTCCAGCTCATGCTGTGTATTTATGATGTCATTTTCATGACGTAAGAGGGGATTGAAGGGACACGTATCAAGTCCTTAGGCCATGTTTTCAGGCTGTAAAGCCAGACCCTGTTTGTCTTTCCCTCTTTGAAAATACTACAAGGACATGTATGTTTGAACAGAGATGTTGTGAAGTGAATTCAATTGTTTTGTTAAGCCATATTTACAGACAGATTTAGATTAGGGGCTCTGCTGGTTAAGGCTTTTTCTGACCCTTTGGACTCCAGCCAGAGATAGAGGAAAATGCACAACTGTAACATTTCGTTATGGATATGAACACCAGCCATTGACATGCTGTTCCATCTAAGCCAGTGGTTCTCAATCCAGTATTCTAGACTCACCTAACCAATCAGATTTTCAGGTTAACCACCTGGTGGCATAGTAAGGGGTGGTGGCACACTCCTCTCTGTGCCCCCCTTCCTGCCCCCCATTCCACACTTGCGCTATCCCTCCCCCCAATACCTCTTAATCTTCACCCGTGCAAGTGGCTTCTGCAGCATTCTCCTTGCGCCAGCTTTGGATTTCCCTCTGACCCGGCCCCATGACCCGGAAGTGATTCAGAGGGGACCAGGCTAGTGTGATGAACAGGCAGAAGTTGTTTGCGCTAGCGAAGATAATACACAGGTACAGGATGGGGGGAGGGATGGCACAAGCGAGGCAGAGAGGTGCCAGTGCCACCACTGACTTGGCACCTGGGGCAGTCTGCACCCCTCACATCCCACTTACTATGCCACTATATCCACCATGAATATACATAAGATAAATTTGCATGAATTACCTCTCATCAATATTCATGGTGTATATCCTGAAAAAACTGGTTGGCTAGAAGTGTCCCAAGGATTGGTTTCAGAATCCCTGCTCCAAGCTCAAAAGGAAGTCCTCCAATTACATTGCTGCCATTAGGGGGAGACGCTTCAATATTGTGTTTTCAATCACTGGGGCAAGTTTCCTAGAGTTCTGCAGAGGTTGCCTGTACTTTACTATTGAAAAAGTAATAATGAAACTGCACCACCCACTGGTAGGACTGTAGGTGAAGAGCTCCCATTCAGCTTTGAAGGAACAATGTTGACATCGTGTAAGTGACTGCACCTAAATGCTGGCATGTCATTGCCGACTTACACTAATATTCTATAATGCAATTACATATATAATTATCGATAGACTTTGCACTAGCATGTAGCATCATAGCACTTAACTATAGACAACCTGTAGAGAATTTACCCCAATATGTGTTATTGATGTTGAACATTTCTGCGGCCTATGTCATCAATTATTCAACCAAAGCAATAAATACCAGTTTATATATGAATATTATTAGAAATTAGTTACTAAAATTAAATTATAACTAACAAAAATAATGTATGAAAAGTGCTCAAAGTCTAATCTCCTGCATGTGAGCCACACTGAGATCAAAGAGGGACCATCATAACACTTTCATGTCCCTTGTGTTCTAAATCTTGATCTATTATAAAATGACCAATACTCTAGTGCATACTATTTTTTCTCCTCATATATTATTAAAACGATTATTGAAACATATTGCACTTATCTTAAGAGATGGTCTTATCTTGTGGCTCCGCAGGCTGGTTTTTTAGATAAAATCCATAAGTGATATGTGCAAATTGTGCAAAAGTGCTGTGATGCCAACGTGCAATTTTTTCAACTTTTTTCCAACTTCTCAGAAAACCTCAACTCTTCAACTCAGTCCTGAGTTTCGCCCTCATTTTAATTTTTTGGTTTAGTGAATTGGTCGGGCCTACACGGATCAGCCATGGATCGTGCACAGAAGTCAGTATGTACTCCTCCTGAAGAAGCCACTCATGGCGAAACTCAGGACTGAGTCAACCCCAAAACCTCTCTGAGATACTTATGAAAAAGAATCTCAGGAGAGATCAAACATGTTTCAGGAAAATTAATCAGTCGCAAGTTTCTTGCCCTTGTAGCATTTTCCATTATTTCTAGTTTAACATGTATAGAATGTGAATCCTTTATTGCTCACATGGAAGATGCTTGTAGGTTAGAAACTTGTTTCTCTATCTTAATTGTGCGTTCATCCAAAACTTTAATATTAGAATCAACATTCACTAGTTTTCCTACCACCTCCTTTGAAAAATCCTGAGACTGAGTCATGACAAATTTCAACATTTTCTCCATCACACTAATATTAATTTGCCACAAGTCTTTTAAAGTCACTTCTTGTTTATTTTCTTCAGAGCCTTCCAGATCCTCAACCATTGGTATGATTCGAGGCATTTTTTCATAGGATAGTACATGGGCAGTCTGGGGCACCGAGGCTTCCATAGAAGCACTAGTACCAACTTCGGGTGCCAGTTGAACAGGATTTAAAGGAGGGAGAGGAGGAGTTCTTTCAGGAGAGCTAAGTGAGGCTCCTGAAAATTGTTCTGATCTCTTAATCTGTTTAGTATTAACCTCAATGGATGTCAAATGTTTGGGCCTGAAGATACAGGAGTCGAGACTTTAACTTTTGCTTTACGTTTCCCCATTAGAAGAAAATTTGCAATATCATTATACAGACATAAATCAAAGGGGAGACCGCTCACTAACCTCACTCCAACTGTCTCCAAGGAGCTCCCACAGAGACTGCAGCGTTTTAAAGTCAGATGGCAGGGGCCTCGCTGATGGTATAGGTGCCCCTCTCAGTGCCTGCCCGATTTGCAGCACTGTTTGGACCTTTAAAACGCTGAGAAGACAGGGAAGCAGCAGGTAATAGGCATGAAAAGCCCCTCTCTCCAACTGCAGACACCTCAGAAGTGGCGTACCTAGGGTATGTGGCACCCGGGGCCCATAATTTTTTGACCCCTCCCATGTAAAAAAATATTTTTTGTAATAACCATGAAACTGAATAAATGGTCATAATAGAAACAGGCAGTGAAAATTTTCTTTTATTGAACCTCATATATGTAACCATTATTCCAAACATACCATAACATAACATAAATTATGTCTGAATTGTCATGACATCAGAAGTAGTTGCAGGTGATGCTTGGGACAGGTCTGATTGTGTTAGTTCGGTTTTATATGTTTTTTGAATAGAAGGGTTTTTATTTCTTTTTTGAAGGTTTTGTAGTTTGTGGTCGAGGTCAATAGGTTGTAGAGTTGGGGGTCAAGTGTTAGGAGGTTGTCGAACTGTTTTTTTCTTTTGACGCTTTTGGTTGGAGGGTGTGTGAATGGTGTGTGAGTTCTCCTATGTCTGGTTGAGGTGGATTGAATTATTTAGCTGAAGAAATTAGTTACCTCCCCATTCCCCACACACATTAATTCTCTTCCATTTTTGTTCCCATTATAAAAAACACTGATAAGTTCTCAGAAAAAAAATACATTAAAATAAGAAGTGAAAACAAAGGCCCCTACAGATGAGAACATAACATAAGAATAGCCTAACTGGGTCAGACCAATGGTCCATCATGCCCAGTAACCCATTCTCATGGAAGCCAATCCAGGTCACTAGTACCTGGTCAAAACCCAAAGAGTAGCAACATTCCATGCTACCGATCCAGGGCAAGCAGATGTTTCCCCCATGTCTTAATAACAGACTATGGACTTTTCTTCCAGGAATTTGTCCAAACCTTTCTTAAAACCAGCTACGCTATCTGCTTTTACCATAACTTCTGGCCACTTCATTTTTAAGCTGAGATCTTTCCTTCCAAACAGAGACTTTGCTAGATGTCAAATACAGCACAAGGTAACTTCACACGGACTTAGCTGTGCAGGAAATGTGAATCTCCTCATACACCCACCATATAGTGCAAAAATGTGCAAAGGTCTGTTTTTTTCTTTCAATCACTACATAGACTAATGCCACACAAGCAGCGCTGTTACAAACATATTCTGTAGGTCAGTGCTAAGGTTAACAGAGTTTCCTTCCTTGGACCAGAAGGAGATACTGACAAACCCCTGGAAGAGATCCCAAAACAACTACCCAGGAGCAACACCCAAAGACCCACTCAGTGTGTGAACCAGTTGAGTTGAGTGGACTAACTGGGGGGTGGAAATGGGCCCGGAGTTTGCTCAGCAGAATTTCCCAGATCACCTCTTCCTCTCAACACATTGACACGCTGCCGCCACCACCACTAGGAACACCTCACCAGGTAGGCCAGCAATGCTACAAACTTTATAAAACACATTATTATATTTTCTTATAAAGCACATATTTTAACTGAACTCTCTGACATCCTCAGCCTTTCCATTCACAAAAATAGAAGGAAGAAAAGTTCCCATTTCCTGCTGTCTCATGTCCCCGGCCTATACAATATTTTTCTTCTGCAGAGTGCAGACCCTTCAAAAATCTGACCAAATCCTCATTTCACTTGCATTATAAAGTACTGAGGATGCCATCTCTCCCCAATCCCAGGTCCTAAAGTCTAAGACAGTAGCGCAAACTAGTGCTGCCAGATTCAGGAAAAAAAATTTCGATTCGATTCAGCCTATTGAATTGG
The DNA here is from genome assembly GCF_902459505.1 of Geotrypetes seraphini. Taxonomy (NCBI): domain Eukaryota; kingdom Metazoa; phylum Chordata; class Amphibia; order Gymnophiona; family Dermophiidae; genus Geotrypetes; species Geotrypetes seraphini. Next base: position 215,600,630 of record NC_047086.1, read on the forward strand.
TTTATCGATTCGATTTTCCTGCCCAATTGGGTGTTTTTTCAAACATCCTGGTGGGTTTATTTTATAGCTTTTTCACACCCCCCCCTTTGGCTTCTCCTAACCACACTGGCGCTGTGGTGTAAATAAAATAAAGAAACAAAAAGGACTTTTCCTCTCTCTGTTAAATCCTAGCTCACGTTTGCGGTCTAACACAAGCTCTGGCAGGATACACATTTCAAATCTGACATATTGTAATCACAAAACAGAAAATAAAATTAGTTTTTCTACCTTTTTGTTGTCTGGTTATTTTTCTAATCTTGTTGGTCCAAGGCTCTGGTTGTCTTCTGATAACTTGCTTGCCAGGGTCTCCTTCTTTCTTCTTTCTCCGTGCTAACCATCCATCTGCCATCTCTGTCCTCCCCTTCCGTTTCCCTTCCCTCCCCCGGATGTCTGTCATCTTTCCTTTTTTTGTCTCCCTCCACAGATCCACCTTTTCTTAACTACCCTTTCATCCAGCAGCTCTCCCTCCTTCCCCACCACCCCAGGGTCCACCATCTCTCCCTTTCTTTTCCCAACTACCCTCCTAACCAGTATCTCTATCCCCCCCCTCAACACCATCCCTTGTGTCCAACTTCTCTCCCTTTCTGTTCCTTCCCTCCCTAAAAACCATGCCCATCATCTCTCTCTCTCTCCTCTATTTTCAGACCCATTATTTCTTCCCACCCAAAGTCCGGCATATGCACGTCTCTTTGAACCCCTCTCCCTTCCCTCCGTGTACTTTTATACCCGGGCCCCCCCTCCTCTGAAGGCTTGTCCCCCCCTTAAAGGTCTGCATCCCACCCCTGAAGGCCTGTCCCCCCCCGAAGGCCTGCATCCCCCCGAAGATCTACATCCCCCTTGAAGGCCTGTCCCCCCCCTTGAAGGTCTGCTTGCCTGTTCCCCTTGAATGCCTGCCCCCCCCGAAGGCCTGTCCCCCCCCTTGAAGGCCTGCACCCCCCCAAAGGCCTACACCCCCCTTGAAGGCCTGCCTGCCTGTCCCCCCCTTGAAGGCCTGTTCCCTCCCTGGAAAGCCTGTACCCCCTAAGGCCTGCACCCCCCCCCGAAGGCCTGCCTGTCCCCCTTGAAGGCCTGTCGTTCCCCCCCCAAAGGCCTGCACCCCCCTGAAGGCTTGTCCCCCCTTTGAAGGCTTGCCTGCCTGTTCTCCATGAAGGCCTGTCACACCCCCCCATCCACAAGGTCTGCCTGCCCGCCCCACCCTGAAGGCCTGCTGCCCCCCTACCTCGAAGGACCGCTTGGCCCCACCACCACCACGAAGCACTGCTTATTCCTCCAGCCTCCCCGCTTCATTTCTCTGGGGAAACAGCCTGCAGCAAGATCGCGCGATGCCAGCGATCTTTGCTTGCTTCGGCTGTTTCCTCCGCCGCGGTCCTGCCCCTCCTCTGACGTCAGAGGAGGGGCGGGACCGTGGCGGAGGAAACAGCCGAAGCAGGCAAAGATTGCTGGCATCGCAATCTTGCTGCAGGCTGTTTCCAGACGTGACACCCGGCGCAGGGTGGGGGGACCGGACCGGACCAGGAGCACTCCCTCAGGGCTTGGCACCCGGGGCGGACCTCCCCCCCCCACTTGGTACGCCACTGCTCTCTCTCCCCCCCTTAGAGCATTTACCTTCCATTGAGATCAGGAACACAGCAATAAAGTGGTTTACTTTTCATTTCATTGGTTAACTGCAATAAGTAACACAACATGGTGACATATCTTGGCTTCCCTTGCTATCAGGGGTTTCTCATGGACCAATGCTATCTACCCTTTTAATTAATATTCATATTCAGTCAGTATGTCAATTAATTTCTGGATTGGGCATATTTTATAAGATCTATGCAGGTGATTTGCAATTTTTTGGTTCCTTTCAAGATCTTCACTGATGAGATGATGCAATTTCAGCCTCTTTTACAAAGCCGGCTAAGCCCCGAAGCCCTTTAAATCTCTATGGGCTTCGGGGCCACTAGTGTGGCTTTGTAAAAGAGGCTGTTTGTTTCACTTTGCTTAAAGGTAAGCAATATGGAAGTTTGCCAATAAACTATTTCAATATGCAAAAGACCAAAATCATGTTTTTACATAACTCATATCTCTCTCAATTTCCTTCTGGTTATACAGTTAGGCCTGGATTCTGTAAATGGCATCTAAATCATACAGCACCAAGAAAAACAGTACAAGACGCTTGTCAATCACACTTAGGTGTTGTTAACAGAATCACGGCTACCAGTGCCTAAGAAAAAACTTAGGTGTTGGCAATGTAGGCCAGAGTTTTTAAGGCCTACATTATCGGCACCTAAGTTTTTTAGTGAATCAGCCCTAGTGGCACCTAAGATCATCACCGCCCCTAACTATGCCTACTTTGACCTTGGGCATCGCTAGCCTCCATGCTATAGGTGCGATTCTGGTGCCTATTTTTTTTTAATGAGTTTTTAATTGGTTTTAACAACTTGGTCAATTACTATGCCAATTAAAGCAATTAAATTAGGTGCCAGAAGGCACGATCAAGGTGTCTACTGGTGCCTAACATTTGGTGCCATTTACAGAATATGGCCCTGCTGTATTGTTAAAATTGAACTGTTCGTCCAAAGCCTGCATTACAGCATTTGATGAGGTTTTGCGAGACCAATGACCGTGCTTTCCCTGTGGTAGCGCCCACATTATGGAATTCTTTACTTGTTGAACTACTTGGACAAGGCAATTTTATAACTGGGCATGGGAGTTACCCGTGTTTTGTGTGTGCAAGTGGTTTCTTAATTGGCACTTATGTGTGCACGTGCATTACGTGCTACCATATAAGGTCTAGTGTAAGTGCTATAATAGTGTGTAACCACAAGGAGGCATAAACATGGGCAGGCCATGGCTATGTCACCAAACAACACACACAACTTACCGAATACCTACTATCTGTTATATGTATTGTATGGCACACTTAGATATGCCAACTTATGCCAGCTATTGGTCTGGCCTAAATGGCCTTGCCTCAACTTTAGTATGCCAAAGCAGCTATGCAATGTTATTCTTTAACCATGCAAAGTCAATTTGGCACACCAAGATGCCATTATAGAACTGGCAGAGGAGGGGGAAGGGAGTGCCTTCGTGGCAAGAGGGAGTGGGCATCTCTCCAGCCTTCTTTTTCAGGAGGGGGAGGGGGAAGTGAGTGCCTTTGTGGCAGGAGGGATTGAGCATCCCTCCTGCCTTCTTTCCGGGGGAGGGGGGGGGGGTCTGGCCGGTGGGCATCCCTCCTGCCATTTGGGTTGGGGGGGCATTGGTGGGGGACTTTTTTCATTTTTTTTTTTTTTTTTAAATGAGGCAGATATTTTGCATGTGTAATACATGCAAAATATCTGAGCCACTGAAAAAAAAAGAAAAAAAACCCCCAGGCAGACCTGCTGGTAACACAGTTACTGACAGGTCTACAGCAATCGGGTTTACAATCGGTAAATCCCGATGCTAAATAGCCAAGCAATGTTAATTCATCAATCGCTTGGCTATTTTGCATGGGGTTTTACTAAATTGCATGGGTCTGAAAGGATCAGATAATGGGTGATCACACGCGGTGGGCTATTTAGTGTAGGGTTGCCAGATTTTCCTTTATCCAGATTATGCTGCTGAATATCTCTGGTTAGCACCTAAGCCAAAACCAGCTATTGTACATGTGGTCCTGGGATACATATGAAGTCAACTAACAATATTCAGCACTTAACCATATAAGATAACTGCTTAAATTGGACAGCTTAAAACCTGTTCTATCCTTGTGCAGTTTAACTTATGCAATTAAATATTAAATATTGCACTTAACCATATAATTATTATATGGACACATATGTTTGGATATTCAACACAGGTGCCTGGAAAAGGATAAGCGTTGAATATCTGTAACTAAAACTGGCAGTGGCCAAAAAAAAAAAATGCTAGCTGCTGCTGGCTTTCTGCCGGTGCATCATTTTTTTCTACAGTCATTTTCTACCACTTGAATGCTGTAAGAGATCTAACCTAGGAGAGAATTTTGGCTGCAATTGTATATTTTATGACAAGTTATGGAATGACCAAGGACTGAAGAATATCTCTTTGTATGTACAGGTGTTACTACATATACCATAGTAGTCCTTGGGTTTGGGTTTTTTTTTTTTTTTTTTACTGATTTTAATATTGTTTGTATTTCTTTTTTTTTTTTTTAACATCTTTATTCATTTTTAACACTTTCATTAAGTGAATACAAGAAAAATTCATTTTACACTTTATACATCACTTAAAATCCTTACAATATATAAATAGATCAACACATTTTTCCCATCAAAAATTATTATATAGTTATTAATGAAATATATTCATATCCTTTAAAAAGTGCAAATAGCATATTGTTTGTATTTCTCTTATGTTTTAGTATTTTACAATCTACCTTTAGTTTTAATTAGAATGCATAATTTTTATTTTATGTATGTTTTTATCTTCGAGTTATAATTTTGTTGCTTTATGTATGTCCTGTTGTAAGCTATTTTCAACATGACTGTCTTCAGTGGTGTAACAAGAGGGAGCGGTCTGCCCCAGGCACCAACTTGGCAGTGGCACCGGCAACTCTCCTCTTTGCTCCCCTTCTCTCTCCCACTGCCCCGACATTGCCGCACCCCTCCTTCCATACTGCCCCCCAACCCAGCTGGCAGCGAACAGGCTGTCTCACCGCCACCTGTGCCAACTTCATCCCTCCCCGGCATCCCTTTCTGTTCACAGGCCAACAAAGTGACATCAGAAGGAAGCATCAGCTGTGTGAGCAGCTGCTATTCCAGCCCACTCACCACTGATGAGAAAAGGTACGAGGGGAGGGGAGGTGATGCAACAACCTTCAGGGCAGCAGGGAAGAGCTGGGGGGCATGACAGAGCAGAGAGGACGCAGCAATGTCACAGAGATGGGGAAGAATGCATGGAGGGCGTATTGTGCGGTGATGCTAGGCGCCTCCATCCTAGGTGCCAAAATCTCTTGCTACACCACTGATTGTCTTATCTTTTCTTCCATTGTAGGTTGTTTGTTGCAAATTTCTAAAATGTTTTCAATGTTCCTTCAGTTGAGCAGCAAGATGCTGAGAATAGTTTGCATCACTTAAACTAGGTCAATAGACATGCAAATTGATTGAATCAACATCCCAATAGCTAAAAATATTATCAAACCAATAAATTGTTTGTTAGTGATAAATAGTAGTAGTAGTAGTCGTAGTAATAATCCTAGCCTGGTCATCCAAGGCAGGGCCCTCCAGTGAAAGAGGCAGGTGGTGTGTTTTCTTGTAAGAAGTGGAAATGCAGTAAGGAAACAGGATACACTGCATGCCATCTTGGCAGGATGTCTTTCCTTAGGCCAAAGGAGGCAACGATTGACAGGAGCCTCTAAGCCTGTTCTTTTTTATCAACAAGATGTTTAAATGAGAAACCCAGAATGCCTGATCTGAAACATTTTCTTTGTGATTTTTTTTTAATATTTATAGTGTGGAACTGAAATCTGTAGGTGGTCTGACCTTTGGGTGCATGTGCCCTTGCATATAATAAAGTACAACATATAGAATAAAGAAAATTGTCCCCAAGACATGCAGCTGCGGTTTGTGATTTCACTAACTCTGACAGACCTCAATGCGCTCAACCCCGCAGACCCCATGGATCTGCTTCCGTTTCAAATATTTATTACATTTTAAGTAGTTGCATTACAAAAGATTGATAAATAGAGAGATAACAATGAACAGATACATGTTTGCATCTAAGCCACAGATCTGCTTCCCTTAGCTTAGACAGCTGCGGTTTGGGGAGTGGGTAAAATGAGGATCCCACAGACCCCTTGGGGGTTACCAAAGGACAGTTGGCTGGATCAGACGCTGGACTTTCTATGGCACTAAAGGGCTCCTCCTTCTGCAAACACCATGATCAAGCAGGTCGGTAGCTGTATCCCCAGGAATGGGAGTAAGATGAGCATCGGTGTACTGAGCGAAATATGTAATGGCTGTGGGGGTGAGTACAATGAGGTTCATCAGAGTTAGTGACATCACAAACCGCAGGGAAGAGGTAAAATGAGGATCTGTAGGGGGTGAGTGGGATATCTACTTTATTCAACGTTTTATGGTTTACACACTAAGGTATTTTGTATTTGTACAATTTTTTTTCTTTAGGTGTTCTCTATGGGCTCCTTTTACAAAGCCGCGCTAGCGGTCTTAGCGCATGCATCAGATTAGCACCACCTGCTCAAAAGAAGGCGGTAGTTGCTAGAGCGCGGGGCAATTTAGCGCGCGTTAAGGCCCTAGTGCGGCTTTGTAAAAGGAGCCCTATGTGTTTTCAGTAGGAAAAGGCTGTTTATCTAGCAGTCGTTAACCAGGCTGACGATATCGCTACCATCAGATCTTCTTTTCATATAGTGTCAAGAGCGAAGCCGAGCCTCATTCCTTTCTAATACCGCATGCATTTTCTAAATTTACCCTGGCACTCCTACTGCCTGATGAAAACACGCACACCGCCTCTAACAACAGTTTTGAAGAAGACACCTCCAGTTTCTTTGCATTGGCATCAACAATCTACTGAGTTAAATTTAGGAAAAGGCATATGCCAAATCAAGTATGAATTGTCACAGCGCACCCACCCACTCTCATCACTATGATTCTGGCAGCCAGTGAGGTACAATTGCACCGCTTTTCTCAACAGGTCCTTAAGGGAAACAAGATAATCTCTAGCATTTACTCATTTTTCAAGGTAATTTTATGCCTGCATTTTTTCTAGAGGCAAAAGAGATTGGAGTTTCATGCTGCATCTCTCGCAGTGTAAGGGTGGCTTGAAAAGTGTGGTAAAAAAGCAAAGTTAAACAACTGATATTTTTAATAATAAAAACAGTTATTTCTCAACATGGAGGGGCATAATAAAAAATGGGCCCAAGTTTGAGGTTGGACATTTTCTGCAAAACATCCACAAACCCAGCAGGAAAAATGTCCATTTTCAAAGCTGCCAAATGTCTATCTTTTATTTTGGAAAATGAGCAAGGTATAAGTTTTGGTCCTTAGAACATCTACTTTTTTTGCACAAAATTGAGCCAATCAGGTCCTTTGGGCCCTCCCACTGCATCCGAAGATGCAAACTTATACCTTGCTCCTTCCTAAGGAAATCCATGATTGGTTCAGACACCTCAGGTCTTGAGCCAATCAGGGCCTAAGGCCCAGTGTCATCAAGGAAGGAGCCTAAGGAAGTCCCTGATTGGCTCAGACACCTCAGGCCCCTCCCAAGGACCTTAGTGTCGTCACAAGAGAGGAGGAACAGGATGTGTTTTCAGTACCTCCTGCTCCCAACTTTAAGGTTCGGGGCATGGGGGCCTGGAGGGGGAAGGGGAAATTGCTCCTGCTGTTTTGGTTTTTTTTTTTGGGGGGGAGGAAATGGGTGCCTTCATGGCAGAAGGAGTGCGCATCCCTCCTGCCTTTTTCTTTCGGGAAGGGGGGAAGTCTTTCTGGGCAGGAGGGATTGGCATCCCTCCTGCCATCTTTTTTGGGGGGGATGGTGACTCAGGGGTGCTTGCGCGGGAGAGATTTTTTAGTTGGACAGATGGTACACTCAAGTCATGCATACCTGTTGGAAATACCCTCATTTAGAGACATCAAATACAAAAGCATTCGGACAAGAATGTTCTCAGTGATGGCGCCTGAGGAACGATGAAAAGGACAGTTGGTCCGCCGTCGCCGGTCTGCGAGACGGACTAGAAGAAGAAGAGGCTTCAGGCTCCAGAGAGGCCTGCGAGCAACAGGACGAGTAGAAAACCTCGGGGTCCTCGAACTCCGGGCCCAGAGGAGGAGACCCAGTCGAAGCAGCATACCCCAACCGAGGCAATTTCTTCTGAGGCGAGACGGTCGAGTGCCGAGAGGAATGCTTCGAAGAATGTCTGGATCGATGCCCCTCCCGATGCCTGGAAGGGGATCGAGCCCGTCTGTGAGAAACTGGGTTAGACAGGAGCAGATCGGACTCGATGCCGTCGATCACAGAGGCGGAAGAGTTGGCGCCTCTCCCGACGCCGCCCAGGTTTGATAGGGGGTTCGGAAGAACTCGTCCTGCTTCCTGCTATGCCCAGGACTGGGTGGCCCCGAAGGTGGACGCCACACTGAGTCATGGGGCGGAGTAATCGGTTCCAAGGGAGGCAGGTCACTAAACGAGGCTTTCCTCGAGGGGATGGGCTCCAAGGGAGGCATATCACTAAGGGAGGCCCCCCTCGAGGGAATCGGGTCCAAAGGAGGCACAGCACTAACGGAGGACCTCCTCGAGGACCCGGACACCACTCGCCGCTCCTCCTCGCCGAGCAACGAGGTCGTGCGGCGAGGAGGAGGAAGAGGGGGCGGTCCGCCCCTCGAAGCCGAAGCTGGGATGTCACCCTGGATGGTGGCAATCAGCCGAGGCCCCATGGTCTGCATGAGCTCCACGAACTGAGCCTCCAGAAGGGACCGCAACGAAGCCGATATGGAGGTATCCGCACCAAAAGGGGGCCCTTCCGCACGGTCTCCGCGCTCCTTCGGTGCTGCGTGCTTCTGCTTGCCAGTCTTCGGCACCTTGAGCACCACCGGTGGAACTGTTGGGGTTGATACCTGCTCCGAGGAGACAAAGGAAGGCTCCGGCGCCGAAGCCGAAACCGGTGTGAACGATGCCGGTTTCAGGAGGCCCGAAGCAGCCGGGGAGGCAGAGGGCTTTGCGGAAGGAGTCGAAGCACCCGTCGATGTCGATGTCGAAGCTGCAGGATCCGATGAAGCTTCCATCTTGAACATGGACTCCCACAGTAGACAGCGGTGCTTACACGCTCTCGCCGTCAGAGTGGAGCAAGGCCGGCATGATTTCGGGAAGTGATCCGGTCCCAGACACTGTAAGCAGCGTCGATGAGGGTCCGTGAGCGAAATCGCGCGCTGGCACTTGCTACACTTTTTAAAACCGGTAATCTGCCGGGACATAGGCCGGAAAAGCTCCGCCGCAAGGTCGAAGGCGCGGGGCCCCAGCCACGCGGCCGACCCGGTATCGGAAGGAAAATTTTTTTTTTTTTTTTTTTTTTAAAAGAAATCAAAGAAAGAAATAAATGCACAGGAGAGCCAAAAGAACTCAACCCGCGGCAAAATAGAAGGCAAAAAAGAGATTCAATGGGCGCAAATTGAAGACAGACTTCTCAGCTCCGCGGAAGAAAAAGAACTGAGGAGACACGCCCGGACCATCGGGCGGGAAGGCACTGGCGCATGCGCGGTGCGGGCATCTCGAAACTTCTGAGTTTCTTCAAGCAAGACATGCTTGCAAGATGTCCGTATTGGGGCTCTGCCGGATGACATCACCCACTAGTGAGAATACCTGCCTGCTTGTCCTGGGATAAAGTAGTATATTAATTGTGTTGATAAAAATGTATAAACAAAGCCCTGCCAGCTGAACATCTCTTTCTTCAGTTCAGCAGCCAGAACTTTGATTTATAAGGAAGAAATAAGCTATGTATTGCAGTACTGAGGCTTGTATGGATGCTGTGGGGACATGAATGGGATGGCAGTGACGGTGACAGGGCGGTGAATGGAATGGCGGTGAAGGGGGCCGTGGACGGTGCAGTGATGGGGACAGATTTTTTTCCCTGTGTCATTCTCTAATTTAGAGGGAGACAGAACTGCTGTTGGAGTGAGAGAAGGAACCAAGAAGGCTGGTACCTGAAAAAGGAAAAGACAGAAAGAATTCTCTTGTTCTGAGGTCTGAAATTCCTAAACACTACAAATAACTTTGCAGAATTTTGAAATATTGTACGCAGAATTCTGCCAGAAGAATGTGTTGTTTTAAGGAGAGCAAAACATCATTTTGGTTGGGGAGAGGGAGGCCAAGAAAACCAAAATCTCCAGCCCTTCCTGAGATCTCAAGTTGCTGATACTAGGGCCATGGCTCTAACAGCCTACTGATATACATTAAAACCTTGGATTGCAAATTACTTGGTTTGCAAGTGTTTTGCAAGACAAGCAAAACATTTTATTAAATTTTAACTTGATATACAAGCAAAGTCTTGCAATATGAGTACATACAGTATACACGCTCATATCATCACAACTGAGTGGATGATTCAAGACAAAGTTAGACAAGTTTCTGCTGAACAAGAACGTGCGCTGGTAGAGCTAGTCCGGGGGTCGGCAACCTGCGGCTCCAGAGCCGCATGCGGCTCTTTTCCACCTTTGCTGCGGCTCCGGTAGTGTGTCACGCAGGCATGCAGGTTACAAGTCCGGCGTCGCGGCGGGAAATAGCCATGCTGAGCAGTGAGCTCAGCACATACACAGATGAAAGCCTTGCTTGCTGATTGGTCCGGCGGCCCCGCCCCGCCGTGCCGCCGGACCAATCAGCAAGCAAGGCTTTCATCTGTGTAGTGCTGAGCTCACTCAGCATGGCTATTTCCCGCCGCGACGCCGGACTTGTAAGATGCACGCCTGAAAAAGAAATCATCCTGGCCGGGGTCGGTGTCATGCTCCGGAGATCTACAGCCTTCCTATCTCCCTCTCCCTTCTACCTGCTTCCGGCCACATCCCCTGCTCCGCGGCTCTCTTCGGCAACTCAGCAGCAGCGATCGACACAAGCTTCTGACGTCGGGGCCTACCCTCTGCGAGTCCCGCTTGTTTCAACTTCCTTTTTCCACAAAGGCAGGACTCGTAGAGGGAAGGCCTCGATGTCGGCAGCTTGTCTTGATCACCGCTGCTGACGAGTTGCTGAAGAGAGCCGCGGAGCAGGGGGGTGTTGCCAGGTGCAGGTAGAAGGCCAGATGCAGGACTCGTGGGTGAGGGAGGAGAAGAGAGAGAGAAAGAGAGAGGGGAGGGAAACAAAAGGAAATCTTTCATACTGGGCTGGGCCTGAGTGGAGGGAGGGTGGAAAGATTCTGGCTACAGGGTGCAGTAACAAAGGAAAAGGGGGGAAAGCTGAAAATGGAGATAGTGACACAAAGAAGAGAAAGAGTAAGCAGGACCTACTGAATAAGGATAGAGATACAGAGGGGACATGAAGAGGAGGTGAAATAGAGACATAGAAGTAATGCTGAAAAAGTGTGGGGGGGGGGAGATAAAGACATTGAAAGGGCAAATGGTGAACATGGCGTAAAGATAAGGACAGAGACAAATGAAGATTCTGAAAAAGTGGTGAGATAGGGATATAGGTGAGATGGACACAAAGAAGGGTGATGCTGGAAAATAGGTGGAATGGTAATTCTGACAGACACAGAAGGGAAATGCTGGATCAAGGAGAGATGGGGCTCAGGCTGGATGGAATGAGGAGAAATGCCTTGTTGGCCCGGAACTTCCTCTCCTACGTCAGAATTGACGTCAGGGAGCGGAATGCTGGTCAGCGCAACACTTCTGCAGGGAAAGCTTGGGACGGCGGTGGCTTGGGGGCTGTTCCCCGATTGCGGTGGCAGCAAACCGAGTGGCTTGGGGGAGGGCACGGAGACAGAAAGAAAAAGTTGGGGGAGAGAATGAGGTCTGGAGGAGAGGAAACATACAGGAGGCTGAAAGAAAGGAAGAAAGATTGGATGCACAGTCAGAAGAAGAAAGTGCAACCAGAGACTCATGAAATCACCAAATAGCAAAGGTAGGAAAAATGATTTTATTTTCAATTTAGTGATCCTGTATATAGCATTAAGATAAGAAACAATATATGCAGTGTTAGATTTGTTTTATAATGGTTTTGCGGCTCCAAGTTTTTTTTTCTTTTCGAAAACGGGTCCAAGTGGCTCTTTATGTCTTAAAGGTTGCAGACCCCTGAGCTAGTCTCAGGGAGCTGGTCTTAGACCAGAGGGCTGCCACCGCCTGAGCGGACTGCTGGGCATGATGGACCACTGGTCTGACTCAGCAGTGGCAATTCTTATGTTCTTCTCTCTCTGATGCTGCAGAAGTATAGTGACTGTTCTAAATGAGTGAAGTCTTGCAATACAAGTACGTATAGTATTTTTTTTTTTTAAATTAAAGTTTTTGGGTTGTGGAACGAATCGTCTGAATTTCCATTATTTCCTATGGGGAAATTCGCTTTGATATACGAGTGCTTTGGATTACAAGCATGCTTCCGCAACGAATTATGCTTGCAAACCAAGGTTTTACTGTAAATGTTTTAAGCTGAGTGTACGGATGCATACTAATATAAACTCCTTTAAATACATTTCAATTACTATATTAGCAAGCAAAATAAAACTCGACCACAGCACAGGGCTCTAAAACAAACGTGCTGAATCAGACATACCGTAGTTACAATCTTATCAATCCTATTTCCCGCCACTCGGTAACAGACACTCTGCATCCCAGCCGCCGCGTGAACCGCCTTATCTTGTTGATTGGTTCCTGCTAGCCAACCAAAGACTTGCGTGACGCGTTACCGTCACTTTTCCCCCCAAAATAGAACACCCCCACAACCACCTTTATTTCGGTTGGCCCTTTGAAATACGTCCCTCCCTTTTTACGCGATGACGTCTCAGTGAGGCCAGCACTTGGAGATGACGGGTTGCTCTGAAAGATGCATTCCGGTTACCAGGCGGTTACGTATTTTGGTGGGCGGTGCCTCTTAGAGAAGGGTGGTGTTACGCGACGGCCATCGTCGCGACTGCCGTAGAAGTTGCGGCATCGGCTGCGATGGGGCTGAAGCGGGCTGCTGCAGCCGGGGAGCCTCCGGGGACTAGCGTGGCGGCCTTGGCGCTGTTGCCGCTGCTCTTCGTTCTCTGCAGCCCGGCAGCCGCAGGTACAGGCTGCAGCGGTGTCGACAGTGGAGAACGTTCCTGTCATTTTTACCCGAGTCAGAAAGAACGTTTTGGTTTCATTGAGTTCCTCTACCGGGGTGGGGGAGTTTACAGTCACTCTGGGGGTAGTGGGGAGGCGAGTCTGGGGGGTTTAAGTGTTACCCCCCCCCGATATTTGAGATGAATGGATTTTAAGGGGCTTTCTTGTTTTAAATGGGGTATTTATTAAATGGAGTCTGCGCCGTTCCTTGTTGATGGGTTTTCTCTGAATGGGTTAGCATACTGTGACGGAAATGAATTTACCTCTTGAGCCGAAGCACGTGGAGTATGACTTCAAAAGACTGTCAGACAGATTTACTGCTAACTATCGCCGTAGAATGCGTTGGAGGTGAAGGTGTTTTAAGCATAAGTTGGAAATTAGATAGGCTGTATAACGGGAATAGCGGAAGGGCACATGCTAGACTGTGGTAGGCTTTACTTAGGGGGGGCTCCGATGCTCAAAAGTTTACCTTGGAAGTAAGACTGGTTGTAGTCGGTTATGTGCAAGTTAGCTCAGCCTTCCACGCTCAAAAGGATTTTGGGGGGCTTTTACCAATCATGGTACATTTCTTCTATATGTTGTTCTTGAGAGGTTCAGTGTTTATATGTTTTTGTCCACTCTGGGCCTGAATTCAGCTGTTTCTCCAATCTCTGTACTAACTAATTGTGGTATTTCATTCTTCAAAACAGCTAGAGCAGTGGTGTAGGGGGGGGGGGTTTGTACTACCCTGGACTCCATCTTGGTAGGGGCACTGGCACTTCTCTGCCCCCCCCCCCAATTCCATGCTCACATCCTCCCTTCCCCAACCCCCATACATCTTTAAAATCTTTGCCAGCATGAGCAACTACTCTGGCCTGCTGCTCTAGCTGGCCTGGCTCCCTCTGAAATCATAAGAACATAAGAATTGCTGCTGCTGGGTCAGACCAGTGGTCCATCATTCCCAGCAGTCCGCTCCCGTGGCGGCCCTTAGGCCAAACGCCAGTGCCCTATTGAGTCTAGCATTACCTGCATACGTTCTGGTTCAACAGGAACTTGTCCAACTTTGTCTTGAATCCCTGGAGGGTGTTTTCTCCCTATAACAGCCTCCGAAGAGTGTTCCAGTTTTCCACCACTCTGGGTGAAGAAGAACTTCCTTAGGTTTGTACAGAATCTATCCCCCTTTAACTTTAGAGAGTGCCCTCTCATTCTCCCTACCTTGGAGAGGGTGAACAACCTGTCTTTATTTACAAAGTCTATTCCCTTCATTTTCTTGAATGTTTTGATCATGTTCCCTCTGTCTCCTCTTTTCAAGGGAGAAGAGGCCCAGTTTCTCTAATCTCTCACTGTACGACAACTCCTCCAGCCCCTTAACTAATTTGTTCGCTCTTCTCTGGACCCTTTCGAGTAGTACTGTGTCCTTCTTCATGTACAGCAACTAGTGCTAGATGCAGTATTCCAGGTGGGGACGTACCATGGCCCGGTACAGCGGCATGGTAACCTTCTCCGATCTATTTGTGATCCCCTTCTTAATCATTCCTAGCATTCTGTTGGCCCTTATCACCGCCACCGCACATTGCGTGGACAGCTTCATCGACCTGTCAACCAGTACTCCCAAATCTCTTTCCTGGGGGTCTCTCCGAGTACTGCACCAGACATCCTATACTCGCGTATAAGATTTTTGTTACCGACATGCATCACTTTACACTTATCCACGTTAAACCTCATTTGCCATGTCGCGGCCCAGTTCTTGAGCATGTTTATGTCACGTTACAGGTCTTCGCAATCCTTCTGTGTCTTCACTACTCTAAATAACTTCGTATCGTCTGCAGATTTAATCACCTCGCTCGTCGTACCAATTTCCAGGTCGTTTTTAAATATGTTGAAGAACACAGGTCCAAGCACCGAACCTTGCGGCACTCCACTCGTGATGCTTTTCCAGTCCGAATATTGTCCATTTACCTCCACTCTCTGTTTCCTATCTGCCAACCACTTTTTAATCCACGTGAGTATTTCACCCTCGATTCCATGGCTCGCAATTTTTCAAAGCTGTCGTTCATGCGGGACCTTGTCGAACGCCTTCTGAAAATCCAGATATACAATGTCGACTGGGTCACCCTTGTCTATCTGCCTGTTTACTCCCTCGAAGAAGTGCAGCAAATTCATCAAGCAAGATCTTCCTTTACTGAAGCCATGCTGGCTGGTCCTCATCAGATTGTGTCTTTCAAGGTGGTCAATGATGCAGTCCTTTATTAGCGCATCTACCATCTTTCCCGGTACCGAGGTCAGACTCATCGGTATCTAGTTTCCCGGATCTCCCCTCGAGCCTTTCTTGATGATCGGCGTAACATTTGCCACTTTCCAGTCTTCTGGAATCCTTCCCGATTTGATCGACAGATTGGCTATTAGTTGAAGCAGTTCAGCTATAGCCCCTTTCAGTTCCTTGATTACCCTCGGATGGATGCTATCCGGTCCTGGGGATTTCTCATTTTTAAACCTATCAATCTGCCTGCATACCTCTTCTAGACTGACTGTCAACCCAGTCAGTTTTCCATCTTCGTTTCCTGCGTATAGCCTGTTGGTTTTTGTATGTTGTGTATATCCTCTTTGGTAAATACAGACGCAAAAAATGTGTTCAGCTTGTTGGCGATGGCTTTGTCCTACTTTAGCACTCATTTATTCCATGGTCATCCAATGGCCCCACCACTTCCTTCACGGGTTGTTTTCCCCTTAATATATCGAAAGAATGGCTTGAAGTTTTTTTTCCTCCTTGGTTATTTTTTCCTCGTAGTCTCTTTTGGCCCCTCTTACTGCCTTATGGTACTTGCTTTGATGTTGTTAATGCTTTTTCCAGTTTTTGCCCGTTTTTGACCTTTTCCATTCCTTAAACAAAGTCTTCTTGTCTCTGATCGCTTCTTTCACCACTACAGTGAGCCATGCCGGTTTCTAGTTCTTTTTCCTCTTGGATCCCTTGTTGATAAGCGGTATATATAGATTTTGCGCCTCAGTGACTGTCCTTAAAAAGGGACAATGCTTACTCAAGCTTTTTTACATTGCTTATCCTCTTCTTAATCTTCTTCCCCACCATGAGTCTCATCCCTTCGAAATTCCCTTTTCGGAAGTTCAGTGCCGTGGCCGTTGTTCTGGATCGATGTTTTGCCCCCATATCCAGGTTGAAGTGGATCATATTGCGATCACTGCTTCTCATCGTCCCTTCTACTTCTACACCTTGTGCCGGTCCTCGTAGTCCATTTAGAATTTAAGTCCAGAATTGCATTTCCTCTCGTATTTCCTTGACAAGTTGACAAGAAGCAATCGCCTACAGCACTAGGAAATTGGTCTCCGTACTGCAGCCAGAGGTGCCTAGGTTCCAGTCTATCCCCGGATAATTGCAGTCGCCCATGATAATTGCATTGCCTCCCTTGCAGTTGCGTTTAAACTCGTCCGTCATTTCTCCATCAGTTTCTTCGAACTGCCCTGGGAGTCGGTAGTAGATGCTGATCTTCGTTTCCATTCTATTTGTTCCTGGAATTTTGGCCCATAGAGACTTTACCTTATTTTTTGTTTCCGGTGTGATCTCTCTGGTAGTCTCAATTCCCTCTTTAACGTATAGGGCAATACTACCACCTTTTTGACCCACTCTGTCTCTGCGATATAGCTTGTATCCTGGTAGCACAGTTTCCCAAACGTTTTCCTCATTCCACCATGTTTCCGTGATGCCATGTTTCCGTGATGCCGATGATGTCAAGGTTATTTTTTTGTGCCATAGCTTCCAATTCCCCCATCTTATTTTTTTAGGCTCCTGGCATTCATGTACAAACACTTGAGTTTGTGGCCTGTTACTTTCTTGCATTTCTTCCCTATTGTGTCCCTTTCGATCTGTCAGGATTTCTGCCTTGCATAATCTTCCTGCACGGTATCCTCTGGGTATACCATTTCCTGAACCATCGACTCTTGGTCGACTGTCAGCTTATCCTTTTTCCTAGTTTAAAAACTTCTCAATTTCCTGCTTGATGTTGCTTGCAAGTAGCCTCGTTCCGTCTCCGCTGAGGTGGAGTCCATCCTTCCTGTATCTTGCTCTTACCCCAGAATGTGTCCAGTTGCGCACAAAGTGGAATCCTTCTTCCTCACACCAGCACTTCATCCACACGTTGACTGCTTGCAGCTCCATCTGCCTCTTCTCATCGCCCCTGGGTACTGGCAGGATCTCTGAGAACGCTACCCTCGGCGTTCTGGTCTTCAGCTTCCTTCCTAGCATCCAGAACTGGTCCTTCAGTACTTCCCTGCTGTAGTTCCTGTTGCTCATGTTATTTGCCCCCACATGGATCACCACCGCCGTATCTTCCTCTTCCACGCTGTCGATGTGGCTCACTATATTTTCTATCTTGGCTCCCAGTAGGCAGGTCACCAGTTGATCCTGTCTTCCTCCCGCTATGTGGCTGTTGACTTGACTGATGATGGAGTTCCCCACGACGATTGCTGTCCTCTCTATCTTGTCTTGTCTCTCCAGCCGCAGGTCCATGTCCCCGGTGTATGTCGATCTCTTCAGCCGTAGGTCTGTGTCCTCTGTACACTTCCATCTTTCCTCATCCTGTCATTGGCTTGCACCGGACTCATCTTCCTGTGGGTTCCCTCCGCTGTTTCCAGGTCTCGCTGCTGTATCACCTATTTCTTCTTTGTGGTTGTTCTCCAGATGGTCCTCACTCATTGTAGGTGTATCTTGGCAGTTCCACTGTTGCTGATAATTTTCCACAGCCTCCCTCGATGAACTTCTCTAACTCCCGGACTTCTTCCTCAATGGTTTCCTCCGTCTTGAAGTTTTTTGCCTCTCTGTTCTCCTTCACTGCTCGAAGTGCTTCTAGTTCCAGTATTCTGCCTTCCAGGAGTCTAACTTGTTTCTTCAGGCCCTCCGGTTCTTCGCATCGAGTGCATACATAAGACCGCCTCCCAGAGGGGAGGTAGTCATACATATGGCAAACGGTGCAGAAAACTGGGTAGCTCAACATCCTGCTTTTGTCTGCTGCATCCATTGCTGTTCGCTTGCCAGTCTGCTGTCTGAAGTGGCTTCTCCCTGTTTCCTTATGTAGCATCCTTGGTATCGCAAAGCCAGGAAGTGACATCAGAGGGAAAGCCAACATGGGCAGGAGCAGCAAGCCAGAGAAGCTGCTCATGCTGGCAAAGATTTAAAGAGGTGGGGGAGGAGAAGAGGGTGCCACCACTCCAGGCATCTTCTACCCTTGCTACGCTACTGATCTAGAGCTTTTTTGCTCCCATGATTAATTCAACATAATATACTTGTTTCTCCTTGGCAGAGGTAAACTATAACTCTACTAAATTCAGAGACAGGTATAAACTCAAACATTCTACAATACTGATTCCTCTTAAACATTTGACATAATCATTTGGCCTTGGTCCCTATGCCATGTTTTTTAAATGAACACCTGTTCTATCTGTAATAAGGTGGATATTCTCCATGATTCACCATATTTTTCGCTCCATAAGACGCACTTTTTTCCCCAAAAAAAGTGGGTGGAAAAAAGGGTGCGTCCTATGGAGTGAATACCCCCCCCCCCCCGTTACCTTATTTAGATCAGGGTTTGCTGCCCGCCGCTGCTGCTACTTGTTGCTCACTAGCCGCCGCAAGTAGAGGAAGGGAAAGGCCAGGCGGGTGCAGCGATTGCACGCCTCCGGCAAAGAAGCCTTACCTCAACTTCAGAATTGACGGGGGTAAGGCTTCTGGGCCGGTGGCATGCAATCGCTGCACCCGCCTGGCCCTTCCCAGCAATTCGTTCTGTTCAGAGGAAGTGAAGCGCTGCTGGCTCCCTTCTCGTCCCATGCTCTCGGGCCACAGCAAGGCCATGGCTTGCGGTGCTGCGCTGACTGGAGTTTGACCCGCTGCTGAGCTAGGCATCCCCCGCCACTGCTGTTTTGTCCGGCCTGGAGCCCTCACTCTTCGGCGATGTGTCTTCACAGCGGCAGTAGTGGGAGGTAATTAAATCCAGTGGGTGGGCAGGCTTGGGGGGAGAAGAGGACAAAGGCTTGGAGGCAGTGAGGGGAACATAGGAGGGAGGAAGGGGCAATTGTTGGGCCTGAGGAAGGTGGGGGAGAGGACAAAGGTTGGAAGGCAGTGAGGGGAACATAAGAGGGAGGGAGGAAGGCACAATTGTTGGGCCTGAGGAAGGAAAGAAAAATCACCAGACAACAAAGGTAGGAAATATGATTTTATTTTCAATTTAGTGATCAAAATGTGTCAGTTTTGAGAATTTATATCTGCTGTCTATATTTTGCACTATATTTGTCTTTTTCTATAGTTATGAGGTGGCTTTGCATATTTTAAAAAGCCATTTGCCTTGACATCTGTGCTCTTGTCCCTGTCCGCCCTGTTCCGGCCTACCACTAGACCAACAGAGGGGGGGACAGGGTACAGAGCCTGCCAGGGAGGAGGGACAGCATGCAGAGCCTGGCATGGAGAATTTGGTTCAGAATGGGTATTTTTCTTGTTTTCATCCTCTAAATATAAGGTGCATCTTATGGAGCGAAAAATATGGTAATTTTTGATTTGTATGTTGGTGTTGCATTCTATCTTCTGATGAAGGACTCTTAATTTCATCATTGAGTACTCTATACAGCATCGCAGGCATCTTCAGCATCGAGTCTCTCTAATGCAGTGGTCTCAAACTTAAGGTACTTTTGGTATGTTTATCATAATCACAAAAGTAAAACAGTTTCTTGATCATATGTTTCTTTAGCTATAAATTACAATACTATTATTAAGATTTAGCCAAAAGGAAAGATTTATAAACTATAAAGAGTTTTACCTCAGGCAAAATTGTTTTTTCTTTAATAAGACATTAACTATTTTTTCTGAGGCCCTCCAAGTACCTACAAATCCAAAATGTGGCCCTGCAAAGGGTTTGAGTTTGAGACCACTTTCTAATGCATTCTGTGTTTGCTTAGGGATGTAGTGTACTAACCATGCACTAATCTTTTGGCTCTTTTTTTTTGGGGGGGGGGGGATTATTGGGTTGATAATGGTCATTATCCCAGGACAAGCAGGCAGGTATTCTCACTAGTGGGTGATGTCATCCGACAGAGCCCCGATACGGACTTCTTGCAAGCATGTCTTGCTTGAAGAAACTCAGAAGTTTCGAGATGCCCGCACCGCGCATGCGCCAGTGCCTTCCCGCCCGATGCTCCGGGCGTGTCTCCTCAGTTCTTTTTCTTCTGCGGAGCTGAGAAGTCTATCTTCAATTTGCGCCCATTGAATCTCTTTTTTTGCCTTCTTTTTTGCCGCGGGTTGAGTTCTTTTGGCTCTCCTGTGCATTTATTTCTTTCTTTGATTTCTTTTTAAAAAAAAAAATAAATTTTTCCTTCAGATACCGGGTCGGCCGCGTGGCTGGGGCCCCCGCGCCTTCGACCTTGCGGCGGAACTTTTCCGGCCTATGTCCCGGCCGATCACCGGTTTTAAAAAGTGTAGCAAGTGCCAGCGCGCGATTTCGCTCACGGACCCTCATCGACGCTGCTTACAGTGTCTGGGACCGGATCACTTCCCGAAATCGTGCCGGCCTTGCTCCACTCTGACGGCGAGAGCGTTTAAGCGTTGTTGTCTGCTGTGGGAGTCCATGTTCAAGATGGAAGCTTCATTGGATCCTGCAGCTTCGACATCGACAGGTGCTTCGACTCCTTCTGCGAAGCCCTCTGCCTCCCCGGCTGCTTCGGGCCTCCTGAAACCGGCGTCGTAAACACCGGTTTCGGCCCCGGCTTCGTTTAGTGACCTGCCTCCCTTGGAACCGATTACTCCGCCCCATGACTCAGTGTGGCGTCCACCTTCGGGGCCACCCAGTCCTGGGCTAGCAGGAAGCAGGACGAGTTCTTCCGAACCCCCTATCAAACCTGGGCGTCGTCGGGGGAGCCTCCGACTCTGCCGCCTCTGCGATCGACGGCATCGAGTCCAATCTGCTCCTTGGAGGCGTCTGACCCAGTTTCTCACAGACGGGTTCGATCCCCTTCCAGGCATCGGGAGGGGCATCGATCCAGACATTCTTCGAAGCATTCCTCTCGACACTCGACCGTCTCGCCTCAGAAGAAATTGCCTCGGTTGGGGTATGCTGCTTCGACTGGGTCTCCTCCTCCGGGCCCGGAGTTCGAGGACCCCGAGGTTTTCTACTCGTCCTATTGCTCGCAGGCCTCTCTGGAGCCTGAAGCCTCTTCTTCTTCTAGTCCGTCTCGCAGACCGGCGACGGCAGACCAACTGTCCTTTTCATCGTTCCTCAGGCAGATGGCGGATGACATGGACATTACTCTCGATGCTGGGTCTCGATATTCCAAAGAGTACCTCGATACCATGCACTTGCCTCGTCCTCCGGCAGAGTCCTTGCGGCTTCCCCTGCACAAGCTCCTCGACCAGACCTTCATGCGATGCTTCGAGTCTCCTTACTCTATCCCTGCGGTCCCTGGCAAATTGGATGCGCGGTACCGCACGGTGCATCATAAAGGCTTCGAGGGTCCTCGGCTTTCTCACCAGTCCCTCCTGGTTGAATCCTCGCTCAAGCGGTCTCATCCTGGCCAGGTCTATGCTTCAGTGCCTCCGGGCCGTGAGGGCAGAACCATGGATAAGTTTGGTCGACGCATCTATCAGAATTCGATGATGGCGTCTCGAGTCCTGAATTACAATTTCCACTTTGCAGCCTACTTGGAATTTTTTCTGCCTGTGCTTCGGAAGTTCACACCTTACATCGAATCCCAGACTAGGTTTGAGTTTGAGGAAGTGGTTGCTTCGCTGTCCCAACTTCGGCTTCAGTTAATGCAATCTGCCTATGATGCGTTCGAGCTCTCCGCCCGAGCGGCGGCCTGCTCGGTGGCGATGCGCCGGTTGGCCTGGTTGCGGACTATTGATATGGACCCGAATCTTCAGGACCGCCTGGCAAACGTCCCGTGTGCTGGGGCAGATCTTTTTGACGAATCCATCGAGACTGTCACGAAGAAGTTGTCTGACCACGAAAAGTCCTTCCAATCTATCCTTCGGCCGAAGCCTAGGCCTCAGCAGTCTCGACCTTCTCGTCCGCCGTTGATTTATCAGAGGCGTTATCAGCCGAGGCAAACTCCTCCTGCGAGGCAACCGGCGAAGCGTCAGCCTCCCCAAAAGGATCAGCCTAAGTCTCAATCGCCTGCTGTCCCTAAGACCACTCAGCCTTTTTGACTGTCTCGTCGAGGGCATAACCAACCTCGTTCTGCCTCCCCCTGTTTTTCCCATCGGAGGGCACCTCCATCATTTTTATCATCACTGGGAGGCCGTAACAACCGACCTCTGGGTCCTTACTATCATCAAGGAAGGATACTCTCTTCATTTCCATCGGGTCCCTCCGGACCACCCTCCAAGAGAGTATCCTTCCAACTTGACTCAGACCGCCCTTCTTCTCCAGGAAGCTCAGGCTTTGCTCCGGCTTCGTGCCGTGGAGCCGGTCCTGACGGACCAACTGAACCAGGGGTTTTACTCCTGGTACTTCCTTGTATCGAAGAAGACGGGCGACCTGCGACCCATTTTGGACCTCAGGGCCCTCAACAAATTCCTAGTCAAGGAGAGGTTTCGCATGCTGACACTTGCTTCTCTCTACCCTCTCCTCGAGCAGAACGACTGGTTATGCTCTCTGGATCTCAAGGAGGCCTACACTCACATTCCCATTCATCCGGCCTCCCGCAGGTTCCTCAGATTTCGGGTGGGACATCTACATCTGCAGTATCGAGTGCTTCCATTCGGCCTATCCTCATCTCCCAGAGTCTTCACGAAGTGTCTGGTGGTGGTGGCTGCTGCACTCCGGAACTAGGGTCTTCAGGTATTTCCATACCTCAACGACTGGTTCATCAAGGCCCCGTCAGCTCCAAAGGTCATTTCGGCGACCTTGACCACGATCTGCTTCCTGCAGATCCTAGGCTTCGAGATCAATTTTCCCAAATCTCATCTGCAGCCTACCCAGTCAATTCCCTTCATCGGGGCGGTACTGGACACCATCCAGTTTCGAGCATTCCTTCCTCCTCAGCGCATGGATGCCCTTCTTTGTCTCTGCCAGTCTGTATCTTCTCGCCAGTCCATCTCAGCGAGACACATGATGGTCCTCCTGGGCCACATGGCCTCTACAGTTCATGTGACGCCCTTTGCCAGGCTCCATCTCAGAATTCCTCAGTGGACCCTAGCTTCTCAATGGACTCAAGTGTCAGACCCGTTGACTCGACACATCATAGTCACTCCTGCTCTTCGGCAGTCTCTACTTTGGTGGATGACCTCTTCAAATCTATCCAGAGGTTTGCTGTTTCACACTCCTCCTCATCAGAAGGTTCTCACTACCGATTCCTCGACCTATGCCTGGGTGGCTCATCTGGATGGGCTTCGCACTCAGGGATTCTGGACCTGTGCGGACCGACTCCATCAAATCAATCTTCTGGAGCTCAGAGCCATCTTCAATGCTCTTCAAGCTTTTCAACATCTGCTTCACGACATGGTGGTCCTCATTCGCACCGACAATCAGGTCGCCATGTATTATGTCAACAAGCAAGGGGGCACGGGCTCGGCCTCCCTCTGCCAGGAAGCTCTCAGAGTCTGGGATTGGGCGGTTCGCCACAACACCTTCCTCAAAGCTGTCTACATTCAGGGGAAGGACAATGTCTTGGCGGACAAACTGAGTCGTCTTCTCCAGCCTCACGAATGGACACTCCACTCCAAGCCCCTTCATCAGATCTTTGCTCAGTGGGGAACGCCTCAGATAGACCTCTTTGCGGCTCCCCACAATTTCAAGCTGCCTCAGTTTTGCTCCAGGATCTACGCTCCTCATCGCCTCGAGGCAGATGCTTTTCTGCTGGATTGGGGGAATCGCTTTCTGTATGCGTTTCCGCCATTCCCTCTCATTCAAAAGACTCTGGTCAAGCTGAAGTCCGACCATGCCACCATGATTCTGATAGCTCCTCGGTGGCCCAGGCAACCTTGGTTCTCCCTTCTACTTCAACTCAGCAGCAGGGAACCTTACCTACTTCCAGTGTTTCCTTCACTGCTTACTCAGCATCAGGGGTCTCTGCTTCATCCCAACCTGCAGTCTCTCCACCTGACAGCTTGTTTCCTCTCAACGTAACTCCGCACCAGTTTCCCAGGCGGTGAGGGATGTCTTGGAGGCTTCCAGGAAGCCTGCTACTCGTCAATGCTACTCCCAAAAATGGACTAGATTTTCTTCATGGTGTATTTCCAATTCTAAGGAGCCTCAGCGAGCCTCCCTATCCTCTGTTTTGGACTATCTTTTACATCTGTCTCAGTCTGGTCTCAAGTCGACATCTATACGAGTCCACCTGAGTGCTATTGCGGCTTTCCATCAGCCTCTACAAGGGAAACCTCTCTCTTCTCGTCCTGTGGTTTTCAGATTTATGAAAGGACTTTTTCATGTCAATCCTCCTCTCAAACCGCCTCCAGTGGTTTGGGATCTAAATGTTGTCCTTTCTCAGCTTATGAAACCTCCTTTTGAGCCTCTGAGCAAGGCTCCACTAAAGTTTCTCACTTGGAAAGTGGTTTTTCTGGTGGCCCTCACATCTGCTCGCAGGGTCAGTGAGCTTCAGGCCTTGGTGGCGGACCCACCTTTCACAGTATTCCATCATGACAAGGTGGTCCTCCGCACTCTCCCGAAATTCCTGCCTAAAGTGGTCTCTGAATTTCACCTCAACCAATCCATTGTGCTTCCAGTGTTCTTTCCAAAGCCTCATTCTCATCCTGGAGAATCAGCTCTTCACACTCTGGACTGTAAACGTGCTTTGGCTTTCTACTTGGATCGCACCAAACCACACAGAACTGCTCCTCAACTTTTCGTCTCCTTTGATCCAAACAAGTTGGGACGACCTGTATCGAAGCGCACCATCTCCAACTGGATGGCGGCTTGTATCTCTTTCTGCTATGCGCAGGCTGGATTACCCCTTCCCTGTAAGGTCACAGCCCATAAGGTCAGAGCAATGGCAGCCTCTGTAGCCTTCCTCAGATCGACACCGATTTAGGAGATTTGTAGGGCTGCCACTTGGTCCTCAGTTCATACGTTCACCTCTCATTATTGTCTGGATACTTTCTCCAGACGGGATGGGCAGTTTGGCCAAACTGTGTTACAAAATTTGTTCTCCTAAGTTGCCAACTCTCCCTCCATCCCATTGAGGTTAGCTTGGAGGTCACCCACTAGTGAGAATACCTGCCTGCTTGTCCTGGGATAAAGCAATATTACTTACCGTAACAGTTGTTATCCAGTGACAGCAGGCAGCTATTCTCACGTCCCACCCACCTCCCCTGGGTTGGCTTCTCTGCTAGCTACCTGAACTGAGGAGACACGCCCGGAGCATCGGGCGGGAAGGCACTGGCACATTCGCGGTGCGGGCATCTCGAAACTTCTGAGTTTCTTCAAGCAAGACATGCTTGCAAGATGTCCGTATCGGGGCTCTGTCGGATGACATCACCCACTAGTGAAAATAGCTGCCTGCTGTCCCTGGATAACAACTGTTACGGTAAGTAACATTGCTTTCCTGCGCTAACCAGTTAGTGCATTTGTATTGCTACATGCTAATTGGGTAGCACATCCCTCTGACGTACGGAATCGCATCAGAGGGATGTGCTACCGAGATGAAGAGCGGCCTGCGAGGTTTGCTACAGCCGACCGGCGATCCTCAGCAGGCTGCTTTGAAGAGGAACAGCAGCAGTTGATGAGTGAGAGTGGGAGGGGGGAGTTGCCGGTGTGTTCTCCTTGCCTCTGTGTTTGGAAATCGAATTCAGCACGGAGGCAGATACCACGGTGGCAGGGATCACAAAACCCTAAGGGCACATGTGTGCTTAGGGTTTTATTATAGAGGATGATCCTGTGACAGAAAATCTGTACCAGCAAATAGAAAATAAAAGTTAAGTTTTATGGCTAGCAATATGACCCATGTCTGTCTTGTCATTTGTATAGATCAAAGTCAAACAAAAGTGGTATCCCTCAAGGAAGGTGTATCAGTCACAAATGATAAACCTCAGTTCTTCTGTCATAAGAATACAGTGACTCCCAAATGGCATCATAGCTGGACTAAGATACAAGTAAGTATTTGCATTATTTCTACTGCTTGTTTCTTTAACACTGCTGGACATACAGGCCCTGATATTCATGGGCACTTATCTGGGTAACAGTGGCTTATCCCAGGACAAGCAGGCAGCATATTCCCACATATGGGTGACGTCACCGACGGAGCCCCGCAGCGGACAGCCTCGAAAGCAAACTTGCTTGAAGATCTCGAACTTTCGAGTACTGCACCGCGCCTGCGCGCGTGCCTTCCCGCCCGAACTAGGGGGCGCATCTCCTGAGAGGATCCTCAGTTCGTTTATTTCCGCGGAGACAAGAAGACACGTTTTCTTTCTCTGCAGCATTGCCTTCTCTTCACCGCGGCTGTTTCTTTTAATTTAAGTCGGTCGCTGTGTTCATTTTATCTTTTATCTTTTATTTTTCGTGTTTAAAAAAAAAAAAAAAAAAAAAAAAGTATATTCTTTTTTCCTTTTCAGTTCGGCCGTCGAGCTTTGGGCCTAGGCCTAGGCTCCTTCGTTCGACACGGACTTTATTTTTTCCATGTCCCGGCCTCTTACCGGGTTTAAACGTTGTCGACAGTGTAATCGGGTGATTTCGGTCACCGATCCCCACTGCCGTTGTTTACAGTGCCTGGGTTCCTCTCATTCCCCAGAAGATTGTCATCGCTGCTTTACCCTCACTCCACGAGCTTTTCGGCGGCGTTGTGCTCAATTTTTTCAACTTTTCGGTATGGAGCAATCCTCGGAGCCGGCCTCGACCGTGGCGGCTGCACCGGTCTCGAAGGCCTCGACTCCGACGACCTCGACACCTGTGGTCTCGAAGGCCTCGACCCAGACTCCGGCTGGAGTTTCGGTCTCGAAGGCCTCGACCTCTTCTACTTCGGTTGCCTCGAAGACGACGTCTTCCACGAAGCCTTCTACGGGGGGTAAGTCTCCGAGTTCCCTTTCAGGTGCCGTATCCAAGAAGCCACCAGAGTCCTCGGCGCGACCACTTTCAAAGCGTACCTCCAAGATAAGGGAATACTCACCTTCGAGGTCGCCCTCTTCGGAGCGTACTGCTGCACATACGAGGTCAGAACCTTCTGTCTCGGTGCCGATGCTGGAGGACATGTTAAAATCTATCCTCACCACTCAAATTAATTCTTTGGTGGCTCAACTGGTCCCGTCCTCGACCTTGCCTCGGGTTGACCAGCCTGTTACTCAACCGGAGCTTCCAGTCTCCCGAAGCCGATCCCGGACACCGAAAAATATTTCTTCATCGGAGTCGTCTCCGGGCTCACCTCCTCCGAAGCATCGGTCGAAGCATTCCAGACATGGGGCCTCCAAGCTTCGGAGAGAGTCTTCGACGTTGGATACCGAGGCTTCTTTGTCTCGTCCTTCGAAGACGAAGCAGGGTTCTCGACATCGAGCCTCCACTCGAAGCTCTTCTCGATCCAGAACCCCATCGAAGCCAGTCCGTCGAGACAGTTCTCCACACACCTCGACTCATTCTGTACCACGTACACCGGGTACTTCTCCATCCAGGAGTCTGAAGAGGAAACATTCTCTTACTCCACTTCACAGTACAGCTTCTTCTCCTACTGTGCGTATGGAATCGGACATTTCCACATACTCTAGAGAAAATTCTCCATCCTACTCAGTACAACATAAATCTCGCAGTGGCTCTCCTGAAGAATCATCTGACCCAAAATCAGTTTCTTTTGCCAAATTTATTTTTGATATGGGCCAAGCTCTCAAACTAGACCTTCATTCAGACTCTAAATATACTCCTGAGTACTTGGCGGATATGGAGCTTCCCCATCCTCCTAAAGAATCACTCAGATTGCCTATGACTCCTGTTCTCCAGCAGACCTTCACTCGCAATATGGAGACTCCTTATTCTATCACTGCCATCCCATCTAAATTGGAATCTCATAGAAACATAGAAACATAGAAATTGACGGCAGAAAAGGGCTATAGCCCATCGAGTCTGCCCATACCAATGACCCACTCCCTGATTCTTACTCTCTTAGAGATCCCACATGAATATCCCATTTCCTCTTGAAATCTAACACGCTGCTGGCCTCAATCACCCGCTGAGGCAGCTCGTTCCAATGATCGACCACCCTTTCGGTGAAGAAGTACTTCCTAGCATCACCCTGAAATTTCCCTCCCCTGATTTTCAGCGAGTGTCCTCTGGTTACCGAGGGCCCCGTAAGACTGAAGATATCATCTTTCACCACTATACGCCCAGTAATATACTTAAAGGTTTCAATCATGTCTCCTCTCTGTCTTCGCTCCTCCAATGAGTACATCCGCAGTTTTTTTAACCTTTCTTCATACGTGAGATCCCTGAGCCCCAAAACCATCCTGGTAGCCATTCGCTGAACCGACTCAATTCTCAACACATCTTTTCGGTAGTGTGGTCTCCAGAATTGAACACAATACTCGAGATGAGGTCTCACCATGGATCTGTACAGTGGCATTATTACTTCAGGTTTTCTGCTGACAAAACCCCTACGGATACAGCCCATCATTTGTCTTGCCTTGGATGAAGCCTTCTCTACCTGATTGGCAGCCTTCATATCGTCGCTAATGATCACTCCTAAATCACGTTCCATCGTGGTCCTGGACAAGGTTTCACCATTTAGTGTGTAAGTTCTGTGTGGATTTTTTTTGCCTAGATGCATTATTTTACATTTTTTAGCATTGAAGCCTAGCTGCCAAGTTGATGACCACTGCTCGAGCTGTCTTAGGTCCTGCGTCATAAAGTCAGGCACACTGCTTTTGCCAACTATGTTGCATAGTTTGGCATCGTCGGCAAACAGTGATACTTTTCCTCTAAGTCCTTGGGTCAAATCTCCTATGAATAAATTGAATAGAATCGGCCCTAAGACGGAGCCCTGAGGTACTCCACTCATCACTGCTGACATTTTGGAGGGGGTACCGTTTACCATCACCCTTTGAAGCCTACCATCTAGCCAATCCTTTACCCATGTAGTGAATGTATCCCCTAATCCCATTGATTTTAGTTTGTTCAACAGCCTGCGGTGTGGGACGCTATCAAAAGCTTTGCTGAAGTCCAAATATATCACGTCAAGGGACTCACCGGCATCCAGATGATTGGTCACCCAATCAAAGAAGTCAATCAGATTAGATTGGCAGGACCTTCCCCTGGTAAATCCGTGTTGATGTGGATCTCGTTACAGAACGGTTCCATCTAAAGGATATGAAAAGTCTCAACTTTCTCATCAATCTCTAGTGGTAGAATCATCATTGAAGAAAGCACATCCCTCCAAAATTTATGCTTCAGTTCCTCCTGGTAGGGAAGGCCGTACCATGGATAAATTTGGTCGACGTTTATACCAGAATTCTATGATGGCAAATAGAGTTCTGAATTATAATTACATTTTTACGTCCTATTTCAATCATTTTTTAAAGATTTTGTCTTCCTTTTACCCGGATGTCTCCACCAATCGTCTATCAGAATTTAAGAATATCCTTAAGACTCTTTCTCAATTGAGACTATTCATGCTACAAGCTTCCTATGATGCCTTTGAACTCTCGTCTAGAGTCTCGGCATTTGCAGTAGCTATGCGTAGATTAGCATGGTTACGGATAGTGGACATGGATCCTAACCTTCAGGATAGATTGGCTAATCTTCCATGTCAAGGAAATGAATTATTCGATGACTCTATTGAGGCAGCTACAAAGCGTCTTTCAGAACATGAGCGCTCTTTTGCTTCCCTCATCCGTCCAAAACCTAAACCTGCACCAACTAGAGGTTTCAAACAAACTCCACGTCGCTCTCCACAGAAAACAACTCCTGCTTTTTCTAGACCTCCTGCTCGTCGGCCTCCTCCACAACAACGACAACAAAAGTCACAGACCCCTGCTAACACTAAGCCTGCTCAGTCTTTTTGACAATCTCAACTTGAGCATTCAAATTTCTCTGTTTCCAAATTCTCCCCTCCCCATAGGGGGTCGCCTGTCCAATTTTTATCATCAATGGGAGCTCATAACATCAGATCTCTGGGTACTTACCATTATCAGAGAGGGATACTCTCTTCGACTCCTTCAGGTGCCTCCAGATCGCCATCCAAGAGAGTGTCTTTCAAATCAGTCGCATCTTCCTCTTCTTCTTCAAGAAGCTCGGGCTCTTCTTCTCCTGCGAGCTGTAGAGGAAGTTCCTCTCTCCCAAAGGAACTCGGGATTCTACTCCCGTTATTTTCTAGTTCCCAAAAAGACGGGGGATTTGCGACCGATTTTGGATCTCAGAGCTCTCAACAAATTTCTAGTCAAAGAGAAATTTCGAATGCTCACTCTGCCAACTCTATATTCCTTGATGGATCAAGGGGATTGGATGTGCTCCCTCGATCTCAAAGAGGCCTATACTCATATCCCCATTCATCCAGCTTTTCGCAAGTACCTCAGATTCCAAGTAGGAAATCTTCATCTTCAATACAAAGTTCTCCCCTTCGGACTGGCTTCTTCCCCCAGAGTTTTCACAAAATGCCTTGTGGTTGTAGCTGCAGCTCTTCGCAACCAGGGTCTCCAAGTATTTCCATACCTAGACGACTGGCTCATCAAGGCTCCCTCTCTTTCAGAGGTTATTGTAGCGACCCAACAGACTATTCTCTTTCTTCAAAGTCTGGGATTTCACATCAATTTTCCCAAATCTCAACTGATTCCTTCTCAGTCTCTCCAGTTCATAGGAGCAACTCTGGACACTATCAAACTGAGAGCATACCTTCCACAACCACGTCAGGATGCACTCCTTCAAATTTCTCAACAATTCTTCCAACTTTCCACTGTTCCAGCAAGGAAAATGATGGTTCTGCTCGGTCACATGGCCTCTACAGTTCATGTAGTTCCTTTTGCCAGGCTTCATCTTCGCATTCCTCAATGGACACTGGCATCTCAATGGCAACAATCAGTGGATCCACCAACTCGACTAATTTCCATCACTCCTTCATTAAAGAAGTCTCTCCGTTGGTGGATGCTCTCTTTGAATCTTTCAAGAGGTTTCATGTTTTACCCTCTTCCTCATCAGAAGGTCCTCACAACCGACTCGTCAATGTATGCCTGGGGAGCCCATGTGGACGGTCTTTGCACTCAAGGGCTCTGGACCCAAGCAGACCGGAGGTGTCCTATAAATCTGTTGGAACTCAGAGCGATATTCTATGCTCTCAAAGCTTTTCAGCATCTTCTTCACGACATGGTGATTCTAGTACGTACCGACAACCAAGTAGCCATGTATTATGTCAACAAACAGGGAGGGACGGGATCTCACTCCCTCTGTCAAGAGGCTCTGAAATTGTGGCAGTGGGCGATTCTCCACAACATCTTCCTCAGAGCAGTTTACATTCAGGGTCAACACAACTATTTGGCGGACAAATTGAGTCGTCTTCTACAACCTCACGAATGGACACTCAATTCTCCTACTCTTCGCCAAATTTTTGCTCGTTGGGGGACTCCACAGATAGATCTGTTTGCGTCACCTCTCAACTTCAAACTGCCTCAGTTTTGCTCCCGCATCTATACTCCTCAACGTCTCGAAGCGGATGCGTTTCTACTGGACTGGAGGAATCAGTTCCTTTATGCTTTTCCTCCGTTTCCTCTGATTCTCAAGACTCTAGTCAAGTTGAAATCAGACCGGGCCACCATGATTCTGATAGCTCCTCGGTGGCCCAGGCAACCTTGGTTCTCCCTTCTACTTCAACTCAGCACCAGGGAGCCTCTACTTCTACCAATATTTCCTTCTCTACTCACGCAGAATCAAGGATCTTTGCTTCATCCCAATCTACAGTCTCTACATTTGACAGCTTGGTACCTTTCTCTGTAACAGACTTTTCTCAATTCTCTCCGTCTGTTCAAGATATTTTACTTGCTTCCAGAAAACCATCCACTAGGCAATGTTATGGTCAAAAGTGGACAAGATTTTCTGCTTGGTGTTCTACACATAATTTACCACCCAGATCCGCTTCATTGACATCAGTTCTGGACTATTTACTTCATTTATCACAATCTGGACTTCAGACTACATCTATCCGAGTCCATCTTAGTGCTATAGCTGCTTTTCATCAGCCTTTGGAGGGCAAATCCCTTTCTGCACATCCTATGATTTCTCGTTTTATGAAAGGACTTCTCAATCTACATCCTCCTCTTAAACCACCTCCTGTGGTTTGGGATCTCAATGTTGTTTTAGCTCAACTTATGAAATCTCCTTTTGAACCACTTGACAAAGCTCATCTCAAGTATCTCACTTGGAAAGCTGTGTTCCTCATTGCTCTCACTTCTGCTCGTCGTGTCAGTGAGTTACAAGCGCTAGTGGCTGATCCACCTTTCACAGTTTTTCACCATGACAAGGTTGTTCTCCGTACTCATCCTAAATTCTTGCCTAAAGTTGTTTCAGAATTTCACATCAATCAGTCTATTGTTCTACCTGTATTTTTTCCAAAGCCTCACTCTCACCCAGGAGAAGCGGCTCTTCATACCTTGGACTGTAAACGTGCTTTGGCTTTCTACCTGCAACGCACTCAGATTCACAGAACGTCTCCTCAACTTTTCATATCCTTTGATCCAAACAGGTTGGGTCGTCCTATATCGAAGCGTACCATCTCCAACTGGATGGCTGCTTGCATTTCTTTTTGTTATGCTCAGGCTGGTCTTCCTCTACAAGGTCGAGTGACGGGCCATAAGGTTAGAGCTATGGCGGCATCTGTAGCTTTCCTCCGATCAACTCCTATTGAGGAAATCTGCAAGGCTGCCACTTGGTCCTCGGTTCATACTTTCACCTCTCATTACTGTCTGGATACTTTATCCAGGAGGGATGGCCATTTTGGCCAATCTGTTTTGCATAATCTTTTTTCGTAAATTGCCAACTTCCCTCCATCCCTTTTTACTTAGCTTGGAGGTCACCCATATGTGGGAATATGCTGCCTGCTTGTCCTGGGATAAAGCACAGTTACTTACCGTAACAGTTGTTATCCAGGGACAGCAGGCAGATATTCCCACAACCCTCCCACCTCCCCTGGTTGGCTTCTTGGCTAGGTATCTGAACTGAGGATCCTCTCAGGAGATGCGCCCCCTAGTTCGGGCGGGAAGGCACGCGCGCAGGCGCGGTGCAGTACTCGAAAGTTCGAGATCTTCAAGCAAGTTTGCTTTCGAGGCTGTCCGCTGCGGGGCTCCGTCGGTGACGTCACCCATATGTGGGAATATCTGCCTGCTGTCCCTGGATAACAACTGTTACGGTAAGTAACTGTGCTTTCTGCCTGGATAAGTGCCATTCCCTAGGGCCATACCCATATTTTCACCAATGTTATCTGGATGATGCTGTCAAAATCTTTACTGACCATTCATGTAGTTCTGGGGTAATTGAGAGTCAGAACTCAGTTATTAAGGTACCACCAATATTCCACACCAGTACATGCTT
This sequence comes from Geotrypetes seraphini, assembly GCF_902459505.1. Taxonomy (NCBI): domain Eukaryota; kingdom Metazoa; phylum Chordata; class Amphibia; order Gymnophiona; family Dermophiidae; genus Geotrypetes; species Geotrypetes seraphini. The sequence continues at coordinate 215,633,850 of NC_047086.1, forward strand.
AACTATCTGGACAAGTTTGGTTCTAGTAGTACCCAGATAACTTCTAGTGGCTACTGTATATTCAATGCATTTAATTTCAATGTATTTAATTCTGCATTATTTAATTTGTCCCTTTTTCCCTACTGTACTTTCCTTTTATGTGCTCTTTCATAGTAAATTGTAGTTCTTCCATTTTATCCCACTGTTCTCATGTCATAAGTAAGTTTGTTTTGTTGGTCTATGTTTAATATTTATTGTTCGTCCCCTATCTATTTTAAATTATAATGTACAACGCTTTGTATCCCTGGAGAAGCGTTTAATCAAAATTCAAATAAACTATGAAACTATGAATGCTAGTATCTACATACCACCTGACACTGAATATCTAGATATACCTGTAAATGCTGTAGTTAGTGTTTTAAAGCAGTAATTTTCGTGCCTCCAGGCAATACACCAGTTATCCCAGGACAAGCAGGCAGCTATTCTTGACTGATGGGTGACGGCACCGACGGAGCCCCGGTACGGACAATTTTAGAGTGATTGCACTCTAAGAACTTAGAAAGTTCTGGTAGACCGCACCGCGCACGCGCGAGTGCCTTCCCGCCCGACATAGGCGCGCGGTCCCCAGTTTCTTAGTTTCCGCGGAGCTAAGAAGACGCGTCTCTCTCAACGGCTGTTGTGAGAGGATTTTTTGTGAACTTCCCGCTCGCGTAAACTTTTTGAGGAATATTATTTCCTTTCCTTTTTTCTTTATTTTCTTTCTTAAAAAAAAAAAAAAAAAAAAAACTTTTTGTTTTTTTGCCTGTTTTTCGGCCTTGCCCCGGCGGGGCCTTTAGCCACCATCGAGGCCTCGGCCTTCGATTTGGCTGAAGCCGTTTTTACATTCATGCCCCCCCAACCCGGCTTCAAAAAGTGCCAGCGGTGTGCACGACCAATTTCACTAACTGATCCTCATAATTGGTGTCTCCAGTGTCTTGGTCCCGACCATCGAGCGTCAACCTGCACCCGCTGTGCAACTTTAAAAAAGAGAACTCTCAAAAATCGAGAGATTCAACAAAAATTATTGTTTGGTGCCGAGATGTCTGATTCTACACCGGCACCGACTTCGGCACCGGCGCAGTCGGCACCCACATCATCGACACCACGCGATACCGCGGCGGTGTCGACTCCAGGTAAGCCGGCTAAGAAGCCTTCCCCGTTGGAGCGTCCTCCGGTCTCGATGGCAGCGAGTCCAATTCTGTCGACCTCGAGGCGCCCACGGAAGCGCTCCGCTCCAATAGAGGTGAGCCCCTCGACATCGGGGTCCTCATCCTCGGAGCGTAGAGCGGCACCGAAGGTACCATTAAAGAAAAAGACGGTACCGGTGCCTTCCCTTGAGGAGCGTATAGCTGCTGTTCTAAAGGAACAACTTAAAGAACAGCTACAGCACCTCCTACCTCCAGCCCTGGCATCGAATTTGCCGGTACCAGTCCGGTCTGAGCCACCGGTACCGATAGTGGACCGTCCTATTTTATCGACGTCCACTCTATCGGTACCGGTACAGTCGGTTTCCTCGGTCTCCATGCCGATTCTGGCGCCGGAGCCGAGAGCTCACCATCAAGCTGTACAAACTTCGGCTCCGGTGCGTACTGTAGCATCTCCCGGTACCGAATCGGGCAGGTCAGGGAAGTCTCTTCACAAGTCCCGGCATTTAGAGCCTTCCACTCCAGAGTCTCGAGACCGGAGTTCTCAGGTTCGAGACCCTGACTTATGGGGTGACTCGGAGGATCCTCTTCTTTCGGAGGGAGAATGCTCTTCTGGTGATGAGGACCCGTCTCTTTTAGAAGCCTCCTCTAAACCAGATGTATCTTCCTTTTCTTCATTTTTGAAGGAAATGTGTAATTCTCTCTCCATTCCTTTGGAGGCTGAGTCAAAGAAATCCAAGGCTTTCCTTGATGCCTTGGACTTTGACCAGCCTCCAAAGGAATACCTTAAACTCCCTCTCCATGATATATTGAGAGAGACGTTTTATAAAAATCTGGAATCTCCTTTAACTATTCCTGGAGCGCCTAAAAAGTTGGATTCCTTGTATAAAGTCATTCCTATTCCTGGGTTTGACAAGCCCCAATTAGCTCATGAGTCCCTTTTGGTTGAGTCCACTTTGAAAAAGTCCAAAGGGGCTAGTGTATATGCCTCAGTCCCTCCTGGCAGAGAGGGCAAATCTATGGACAAGTTTGGTAAAAGGCTATACCAAAATGCTATGTTAGCAAATCGATCAGGAAATTATGCATTCCATTTCTCTTTTTATCTTAAGCACTTAATACAAAATATCACTGCTTTTGAGAAATATCTTCCTGATAGGAAAAAGTCTGCTTTTCACCACACTTGTTCATCTCTTTTACAGCTTCGAAAATTCATGGTAAGATCTATCTATGATACTTTCGAGCTGACCTCCAGAGCCACGGCCATCTCAGTGGCCATGCGAAGGCTAGCCTGGCTTCGTGTTTCAGAACTGGACGTTAATCACCAGGATAGGCTAGCCAATACACCTTGCTTAGGGGATGAGCTGTTTGGAGATTCCATGGACTCCACTACCCAGAAATTATCAGCTCATGAGACCAGATGGGACACGCTTCTTAAAACTAAGAAGCCTCCACCAACTAGGCCCTTTCGTCCACAATCAACCTACCAACGTAGATTTGTGGCTCGCCCTCTGCCTCAAACTGCTCAACAACCTAGGCGTCAGAGGCAACAGCGTCCAACTGCTAGACAACCTCAGCAACAACAGCAGGTAAAATCTACTCCTGCACAAAAGTCTACTCAACCCTTTTGACTTGGTTCTCCAGAACATAGCCAGTCTTCTCCCTCCTACTCAACTTCCACAGCCTATAGGAGGACGTCTTTCTTATTTCATAAGCCGTTGGGAACTTATCACGTCAGATCAGTGGGTTCTGAACATCATCCACCACGGCTATTCTCTCAACTTTCAAACTCTACCTCCTCCAAGTCAACCAAAAGAGTCTGCTTCGCACAATCAGTCTTTCCTTCTTCTCCAGGAGGTTCAATCCCTTCTCCTTTTGAACGCCATAGAGGAGGTTCCTCTAGATCAAAAGGGACAGGGATTCTACTCCCGTTACTTTTTAGTCCCCAAAAAAACAGGAGATCTCAGACCAATTCTAGATCTCCGCGATCTCAACAAATGTTTGGTCAAAGAAAAGTTCAAAATGCTCTCTCTAGCCACTCTTTATCCTCTTCTAAATCAAGGCGACTGGCTATGTTCTCTCGATCTCAAAGAAGCGTACACTCATATACCGGTCAATCTGGCCTCCAGACAATACCTACGCTTCATGATCAATCGTTGTCATTACCAATACAAGGTGCTACCCTTCGGTCTTGCCTCCTCTCCGAGAGTATTCACCAAATGTCTGATTGTGGTGGCTGCCTTCCTGCGATCTCACCACCTTCAGGTCTTTCCTTACCTGGACGATTGGTTGATAAAGGCCAATTCATCTCAGACTGTTCTCCTGGCCACCAACCAAACCATCAGGTTTCTTCAACTTCTGGGGTTCGAGATCAATCTACCCAAATCTCATCTCATCCCCACTCAGAGACTTCAATTCATAGGAGCTGTCTTGGACACAATCCTCATGAGAGCGTTCCTGCCGTCCAATCGTCTTCAAACGCTTCACTCTCTATGTCAACAGGTGCTTCCACAGCGTTCCATCACAGCAAAGCAAATGATGATTCTCTTGGGTCACATGGCCTCCACAGTTCATGTCACGCCTCTTGCACGTCTTCACCTGCGCACTCCTCAATGGACACTAGCTACCCAGTGGTCCCAAGCGACGGATCCTTGCTCACGTCACATATCTGTGACATCATCTCTTCGTCAGTCTCTACAATGGTGGTTGGTATCCTCAAATCTGTCCAGAGGTCTTCTGTTCCATCAACCTCCTCATCAACTAGTCATCACCACCGATGCCTCCCCTTATGCATGGGGAGCTCATTTGAACGAGTTCCAAACTCAAGGTCTTTGGACTGCCCAGGAAAAGAAGCGTCACATCAATTTCCTGGAACTCAGAGCGATGTTTTATGCCCTCAAGGCCTTCCAACATCTTCTTTTTCCTCAAGTTGTCCTGTTGTGCACAGACAATCAAGTTGCGATGTACTACATCAACAAACAGGGTGGGACGGGCTCTCGCCTCTTATGCCAGGAAGCCCAAAAGATCTGGACTTGGGCCGTAAATCACCATCTATTCCTGAAAGCTATTTACATTCAGGGAGAGGAGAATTCCTTAGCGGACAAGCTCAGCAGAGTTCTCCAACCTCACGAATGGACAATAGATCCGGTAACTCTACAATCCATCTTCGCTCAATGGGGCACCCCTCAGATAGACCTCTTTGCAGCTCCGCACAATCATCAGCTGCCCCTATTCTGCTCCAGACTCTACTCACCTCACCGTCTGGCAGCGGATGCTTTTCTCCTCGATTGGTCCAATCTGTTCCTGTACGCTTTCCCTCCTCTGCCTCTCATGTTGAGAACCTTATTCAAGCTCAAGAGGGATCAAGCAACCATGATTCTGATTGCTCCGAGGTGGCCCAGGCAACATTGGTTCTCCCTTCTACTTCAACTCAGTTCCAGGGAACCTTTTCTTCTGCCTCTGTATCCTTCTCTGCTTACTCAGCATCAGGAAACTCTCCTACACCCCAACCTACAGTCTCTGCACCTGACAGCTTGGTATCTCTCGGGCTGACTTCTCATGATACACTCTTGTCTCAGCCTGTTCGTTCAATTCTGGATGCCTCCAGGAAACCGGCCACTCTTCAATGTTACCATCAGAAGTGGACACGGTTTTCTTCATGGTGTTTTCTCCATCATTATGATCCCACTTCCCTTGCAGTGGAGACATTGTTGGATTATCTCCTTTCTTTGTCAGACTCTGGCCTCAAGTCCACTTCAATCAGAGTCCATCTTAGTGCTATAGCAGCTTTTCATGAGCCAATCCATGGAAAACTCCTCTCAGCTCATCCCTTAGTGTCCAGGTTCATGCGGGGTCTTTTTAATGTGAAACCACCTCTTAAAGCCCCTCCTGTGATCTGGGATCTTAATGTAGTTCTTTCCGCTTTAATGAAGCCTCCATTTGAACCCTTGGCTACTGCTTCTTTCAAGTTTCTCACTTGGAAGGTGCTTTTTCTTATTGCTCTTACCTCTGCCAGGAGGGTCAGTGAGCTCCATGCACTAGTGTCGGATCCACCTTTTACAGTCTTTCATCATGACAAGGTGGTTCTGCGTACTCATCCAAAGTTTCTCCCGAAGGTTGTCTCTGAATTCCATCTCAACCAATCCATTGTTCTGCCTGTCTTTTTTCCAAAACCTCACTCTCATTCTGGGGAACAGGCTTTACATACTTTGGACTGTAAGAGGGCTTTGGCTTACTATTTAGACCGTACTAAGCCTCACAGATCATTCCCTCAACTCTTTCTGTCCTTTGATCCAAATAAATTGGGACGTCCTGTTTCTAAACGTACGTTGTCTAATTGGCTGGCAGCGTGCATATCATTCTGTTATGCTCAGACCGGACTGACACTGGAAGGTTCTGTCACAGCCCATAAAGTCCGAGCTATGGCAGCATCTGTAGCTTTCCTCCGATCCACGCCCATTGAGGAAATCTGCAAAGCTGCCACTTGGTCCTCAGTTCATACTTTTACATCTCATTATTGTCTGGACACATTTTCCAGACGGGATGGACACTTCGGCCAATCTGTTTTGCAAAATTTGTTTTCCTAATGGCCAACCTTCCCTCCATCCCTCTTTTATTAGCTTGGAGGTCACCCATCAGTCAAGAATAGCTGCCTGCTTGTCCTGGGATAAAGCACAGTTACTTACCGTAACAGGTGTTACCCAGGGACAGCAGGCAGATATTCTTGCGTCCCTCCCTCCTCCCCGGGTTGGCTTCTTAGCTGGCTTATCATAACTGGGGACCGCGCGCCTATGTCGGGCGGGAAGGCACTCGCGCGTGCGCGGTGCGGCCTACCAGAACTTTCTAAGTTCTTAGAGTGCAATCACTCTAAAATTGTCCGTACCGGGGCTCCGTCGGTGCCGTCACCCATCAGTCAAGAATATCTGCCTGCTGTCCCTGGGTAACACCTGTTACGGTAAGTAACTGTGCTTTCTCAGAAAGGCCTTTGGGCCAGAGATCACGTCAAAATTCCAAACAAAGTTTTTTTTTTTTTTTTTTTTTTTTTTTTGGGGGGGGGGCATGCGCTCGCAATCTCCAAAGAAGCAGTTATGATGCCAGGCCATCAACCAAGCCTCCATGCATTGAGAAGAGTAGGCGGAGATCACCACAGATCACTGGGTACTGGACTTTATAAGGGAGGGGTACAAGCTCAAGTTCTTTTGTCCCCTTGTGGACCTTTTTCTAGACTCCCCGGCGGGGAAGCTGGAAAAAGAGGCAAAACTCAGAGCAACCATGCAAAGATTTCTGGATCTGGAAGCCATAGAGCCTGTAACAGAGAAAGACTTGGGCTCCAACAGATACTCAATATATTTCATAGTGCCTAAGAGGCTGAGAAGACACAAGGTTGATTCTAGATCTCAAAGCAGTGAATACAGCGCAAAGCAGTGAATACAGCTCTCAGGATACCAGGTTTCTGAATGGATCAGTGATTGTGTCTGTGGTGCTGGGGGAATTTCTTACCTCCCTGTGAGGGAATCTGTGGGACCATTGGATGATCAAGGAACAAAAGGGGCGCTCAGGGAGATTAAGTCCATAGCGGAGAGATTGAATGAATTCTTTGCTTCGGTTTTTATGGAAGAAGATTTAGGAGATCTACCTGAACCGGAAATGGTTTTCAAGGGTGATGATGCGGAGGAACTGAAAGAAATCTCGGTGAATCTGGAAGATGTACTAAGACCAAATCAACAAGTTAAAAAGTGATAAATTGCCAGGACTGGATGGTATACATCCCAGGGTACTAAAATAACTCAAACATGAAATTGCTGACTGGCTGTTAGTGAGCTGTAACCTGTGTCACTAAAATCGTCTGTAGTATCTGTAGATTGGAGGGTGGCCAATGTTACACTGATTTTTTAAAAAAGGTTATGGATATATATCAGCTGGCAAAGGAGAACACAAAGTTAAAATATCAGGATGCATGCATACATATAGTGCCTGATTTTGCGAGAGCAACCGTCAACAAAAGAAAGATTTTTTTAAATTGAGACCACAACTGAGAAGCATTGGGGCTAAATACGGGTTAATATATCCGGCAATTATGAAGGTTACCTATGGAAATAGAACATTAAATTTCCAAGAGCCAGAAAAGTTGCAAAAATTTTTACAACAAACTGAGCAACCAATGTAATCATAAATTTTAATTGGTAAAATGGTGATAAGAGAGTTATTTACTTCTGTTCTTTTACTTAAAGTTATCTTAAAATTATTTTAAGTCAACATGGATATGTCAGCCTTGAATGAACGGTTTATTAATTTACTTTTAAACAAAATTTGAATGTTTAACGGCTCATGACATGGGACTTCGAATGGTAGAATGTCAGCTTCTGCAGAGTGCGATTCTGATGAGAAAGAATCAAGACAGGCTTCTATATAAAAGTGTCAGTTTTCACTGTTTATTAATGATATGTCTAAATCGTCTCAGTGTAAGATTTAGTAGTGTAAAGCAATATAAACTATCTGATGTAACAACATAAAATGTCAGTGTGACCTGCATATAAGAACATGATATATCAGGATGGCAAAGCAATGAGAAATTGGCCGGATATCCAGTTAGTAAAAGGAAAGTGCTAGCTGAAGAAATCAAAATGGAAACAATTATTAATGTGACAACGGTAACGGAAAGGATTAGAGTGAAATACTGTGGTTATGTGTTCCTTCTTCGAGCTGGAAGTGCAGCGGGTTTAAACTGTTCTTTCCCGCTCAGTTTTTTCCCATGCTTTCTCATCATCTGAATTGAGTGGGCTTTCACCTGAGAGCCGGGGGGTGGGGAGACACTTCCACATGGTTCATGGTTGTCATGCAGGGAGACCCTACCTCCCTGTTGTTAGTCTGTCACTCTGCACTGTTCCGGTTTTCAGCGGTGCTTCTGGTCATTTCTCCATGACGGATGCCATGGCAGACAGTTCGGGGCTGGTCTGTTCTCGGCTGCTCCCGGGGCCACCAGCAGACCAGCCATGAAGCACTTCACCCTGGTCACCTGAGAGTGAGCTTCCATTTCTGCAGTCTATGGACATATATTTGGATCCGTAATGACATCAACGGTTGGCACGGAAGATTTGAGTGGTATATACCTGTGTGTTCAGCAATGGGGCAATACGAAAGGATTCGGAGTTACTAAGAAAAGCAAAGATTCTCATCTTATTAAGGAGATGCAATACCAGAAGGATTCTTCACTTTTAAAATGCAATAGTAGGAAAGGAAGAGGACGTATTTTGCTCTGTATTGCTCATATTATATGTATGGTTTTATAAGCTAAAATGGTTTAACATGTAGATGTCATTTAGATTTATAATATAAGTTTGTAGATATAAATTTGCTGCTTAGGCAATTAAATAGTGATAATTTTAATAGATCCATTAAAATTGTATTGACATTCGTAAGGAAAATATTAAAAAGATAGTGTTTAATGTTTTTAAAATTGAAATATTACTATGGTATAATAAATTTAAGAATAATCCTGATTACAGTTATGCATGCTTTCCTTAGGGAATTTACTAGTTTAATATTTAAGTTTATATCTATAATATATTTTATTTATTTATTCATATCTACATTTATTCATTGAAATACAAGATATATTGATTGTGTACAAATTTGATTTTAATTATGAGTAATTATTAATATGATGAAAGTATTTATTATAATATTTATAATTATAGAAGATCTTATAGTTTAATGTTATGTAATAAATAGAAGACTGGGTGGGTAATTAAATTTATGATAGAACTCAAAAAGATTAATGAAATTAATATCAATATTTAAGGTGAAGGATATGAGCTTATTTTGAGAATATTGCATAAATTTGTACAAGTTTAGAGGAATAATATGATTAAATAAATGTTACTTAAGTGAATGGGGTTCAAGAAATATAATTTAATATACCTATATACATTATTTGTTATATGTTATGCTGATAGTATATAAGGCTTTTAAGGAAAAACAACAATTTAGTGATTAGCCAAACCTTAGGTAATTTTTGAAAGGGGTTAATTTCTAGATGGATTACAATGATTAATTTATGTGACTTAATTTAAAGCAGTGGTTTTATGATAGTCTGTCGGGGGTTTTCATTACTTGATCTAATATGTTTGTTTCCAAGTTTTCACTTTTAATATTGACTTGGGGAGGTAGGGGGGGAAAAGGTTAGATATGGGAGAGCTAGGAGGGATAAATTTTATGTTCAAAAGTTAAACAATGGGAAAATGGTATATTTTCAGGAAAATCAAAATAAGGTTGAATATTGGATTTGATTCATGTATGTTGAATATAAAAATTATAATGGAGTTTAAAATCTTTTCATTAAATGTTAATGGTCTTAACCATCAAATTAAAAGGAAAAAAATGCTTACCTTTTTGAAATAACAAAATGCTGATGTGTACTATATACAAGAGACACATCTGCTATAGAGTCAAAGAAATTAGAAGGGGGTTGGGTGAAACAGTGGTTTTTTTTTTTTTTTTTGCCCCTGCGGTAGGGAAAAATAAATAAATAAAAAATGTACAGCTAATTTTCAGTTGATTGATTCAGATCCCTTAATAAGGTGGTTACATGTGAATATGAGCATGGGAAATAATACCTTGGCTGCCTGCTGTCCCTGAATAACACCTGTTACGGTAAGTAACTGTGCTATTCCTTTCCTCCATGGCCTTTGATAGGCTGACTTCTGTGAAGGATCATGGTGCACCAGGGGCAGGTTGTTCTAGTTGCACCAGACTGGCTGAGACAACTGTGGTATGCAAAGGGATCAAAGTCTCAGACTTCCTCGTCATCTTCGGCTACTCACACAGGGCCCAATTGCCCTGCAGGATCCAGAAAACTTTGGTCTTTTGGCATGGCTTTGAGGACGTGACACTAGCGCATAAAGGCTATTTGGATACAGTGGTCTCCACCATTATAAGATGCAGGAAGAAGTTGACTAGAGCAGCATATGCGAAGGCCTGTAAGTGCTTCCAAACTTGGTACGCTTGGAGGAGTGAAGACCTGAGCTCAGCATTGATCATGGTGATTCTCGCCTTCCTATAGGAAGGCCTAGAAAAAGGCCTAGTGATTGCATCCCTGAAGGTTCAAAAAAGTGAGGGGAGATAGATGGATGCTGGACCCATAAGTTGGGGGGGGGGAGAGAAAATGACCCAGACCAGAAAGGAGGGTGGGAAGGGTGGAACAGATGCTGCACCTACAAGTGGAGGAGTGGATGATAGGGATAGGGAGAGGAAGAGAGTGAGGTGGGAAGGGAGACAAAACTATTTTTAAGTTCAAACAATTTTTATTGATGCAAACAACAACAAAGACAATGCCAGAGCACCCCAAGAGTGCACAGTACAAACAATGATGCATCATATACAATTGTAGCTACACTTTTATTGGTACAATTAAATCTCTTCCCTTTTGGGCTTACATTACAGATCCAAGTGACTAGTAATAAGATGATCCGGGTAACTCATGTTGATAGTGAGGAGAAGCTTGAAGAGCTGAAGCAGATCACCATCTGGGGCATCTTATCCTCATTTCTTAAGGAGAAGCTGAATGACACGTATATCAATGTGGACTTATACAGCAAAGAAACCTGCCTGAAGGTTGATATAATGGAGCACAATACAACATACAATGTCACCTGCTTTCGAGGTATGTTCTCTTCTGGCTGAGCCTGCAGAGAGATTATTAGCCTGAATGCTTGAGTGTATTTCTTGTGAAAGATGGCTCTGCAGCCTCTGATTCCTGATAATAGGAGTGGGTGAGCTAGAGAGAGGGGGGGGGGGTCAAATATCTAAACAAAAATACCTTGCTTGGGGGATGGAATCTGGAAAGAGAAGTGTATTTTTTTGCATTGGATTGTAAGTTGTGATGTAAGGTAGCCTGTATGATACGTGCTTCTTGCAACTGGATAAGGGAACAGCTCAGAATTTCTTATATAGTCATAGGAAGTGAAGAAGGCTTCTGTAATGGAGAGAGCACTGAGATTGAAGCAGGAGTAGACAGCTGTAGATTGATGCACAAATTAAAAATCTGAGATGGCCTCACTGAGGGCTGCCTACTGCATGCTTATGGAAAACAATTATAGGCAATATCGTATGACATCCTAGCAATGGCTAAAAAAGCCTAGATTTGAAAGTTTGTCTGCTGTACACAAACATCAGTTACAGGTAAGCAGCTTCGCTCTATAAAATATTTGTAGCATTGGCTAATCCATCATAGAGCTGTGAATGTTTTAGTAGTTTTTTAATTTGTAATTAAATATGTGTACATTAGAGAGAGCATCTGCTATGCCATCTCATGCTCTGCTGTGGTCCCCTTAAGAAACTGAAGCATCTTTAATAGTTTGGCTTAATATGTAAAAATTGTGAGTGCTGCTACATAATATGTTAAATAAAAGGAAAAGAGTTTCCAGATATGAACTGTTCCTCCTCCCCCCCCCAAAAAAAAAGCACATTCTTAAACGTTCCTTCTCCATTGATGTCATTCCCCATTAAAAGGAGTTGGTAGAAGTTTTTGTGTCTCCATGTCAGATAATTAATAGCTCCCACACCTTGCCTTTGAAGTCAGCGGGTAGGTGGTAAAAAAAAAAGAGGGTCTCAAAATTTATTCTATTCCACGGGCTGACCAAATATGTAGTACACTGAGCTGAGCTAGCTTTAGCCCCTATCTTTTGCAAGCACAGCTAATGCTTATGAAAGATTAAGTCTGGATTTTGTATATTAAATTCTGATGCTTCTTGAACCACAGTGGGCATTATGCCTCTATTTTTAAATATTTTTTAAAAAATGAACTGCATATGGTATCTTTCTGCTACTAGATTATGGTTAAAATGGTAGTACAGTGTGAAAAATATTGTGTCAGCAGTGTATGCATGGTTAAGAAGACATCTAGATTTGTTAGGTCGTGTTCTGGCATGGTTTTGAGTGCTTTTTCAGATAGAGTTATGCTTTGATTTATATAATATGATTCTGCCAGACTACAAAGGACCTCGTATGTTTAGCATTTCTGGGGAGAATGCTACATATTAGTTTTTTTTCATCAGATAATCTTCTGCTTTCATCACCTAATCCTAGACTCCTGCCTTGCTAACAAGATCTCTTACCCCTCAGTAATAATTTCACTCTCAAAGCTTACACAACTTTTGTAATGCGGCTGCTGAAAAACATATGCTGTAATCAAATTTCTTGTGCAATAGGTATGTCATTCTGGACAAGGGGGAAATTCCCCTGTAGCTGCGAGCCCTGCAGAAGGAAGCCACTCTGGATTTTTTTCTGAATCCCTCCTACTTCATAGAGGGCTTTGCTGTCCCCTACAGTTTTTTCCTTCTTCACATGTAGATAATTATATGGGGACAAATTTTTTTTCCATCCCCGCAGAAACTCAATTTCCCGGTCCCATCCCCATGGGTTTTGTTGCTGTGTCTGTCCCTGCCCCTTTCCTGTAAGCTCTGCCTTAACTGCACAAGCCTCAAACACTTATGATTTTAAAGTGTTTGAGGCTTGTGCAGATGAGGACAGATCTTGCAGGAACGGCTGGCTAGGTAACATCATCAAGCACTTCTCATCCTACCTTAACTTCAGAAAACTAGTCAAAACCAACCTGTTTAACCGATTTGTAACCAAGAACTCTTAAAGCTTTACCCCGGTATTCTACTTGCATATCCCACATTATCCCAGGACAAGCAGGCAGCATATTCTTAACGTATGGGTGACGTCACCGACGGAGCCCCGGTACGGACCTTTTTAACTAGAAAGTTCTAGTTGGCCGCACCGCGCATGCGCGGGTGCCTTCCCGCCCGACGGAGGAGTGCGTGGTCTCCAGTTTC